>NW_024962263.1:27421567-27629857 GCF_019238085.1 Lagopus leucura
GCCGCGCCTCTGCCGCCCGCTCTCCCGCGCGCGCCGCTGCCGCCCGAGCCCCGCTCAGCGCCGCGTCTCCATCGCCAGCGCGGGGGCGGGCGCTGGGAAAGGGGCGGGCGCGGCCCCGGCCGCCCGCGCGCCCGCGCCCCTAGGTGGAGCCCGCGCGCCCGCCCTGCCCCGCCCCGCCGGAGCCCGGATGTGCCGCGAGGATGCCGGCGGGGTGCTCGGCTCTCGCTGGACACCCGCGTTGTGTCGAGGTGCGAGGGCGACTCTCCCAGCGACTTTGCCCCCGCAATTTGGTGAGCGCTGCCCGCCTGCGTGTCAGCAGTTGGTGTGCCAACCGTCACCTGGGGATCCGACAGCAAATGAAAGCATCCCACTGCATCCACAGAGAGCACTGAGTACCCCCCTGGGTACGGAGCCCACTGCACCATCAGCACGTTAGACGTGCATCCTAAAATAATGCTTTTAGAGCATGAGTGTTTTAACAAAGCTAAAAAGCTGCTCCAGAAACCAAATAAGGAGAATTCTTTAACGCTTGAATTCTGGGGACTGCTTTATCTTTTCCTACTCTTAAATTCAGCTTTTTAAGGTTATAGATCAAAGTTTATAAGCTCTCTTTGAAAAGTGTAGCTAGCAAATGAAGTTTTCATGAAGGAAATACTGTTTTTCCTTGAAGAGTAAATCTCCTTTTTCAAATAATGTATAGCGTTAAAGAGTTTGTTTACGGAGCCAGGTTTACAGGGCTGAATAACTGTGTTGTGCTTGTTATAAACGTATCTATTGAGTTCCTTGACAGAAACCCTGTATTTCAAGAACAATTTAATCATAGAATCATAAAGGTTGGAAAAGACCTCTAAGATCATTTAGTCCAAATGTCAGCCCATTCCCAACATGCCCACTCCTGTCCCTCATGACCACATCCCTCAGGGTCACATCCACACGATTCTTGAATGCTTTTAGTGATGGTGACCCCACCCCCTCCCTGGGCAGCCTATGCCACTGCCTCACTGCTCTTTCTGAGAAGAGATTTCTCCAAATATCTAACCTGAACCTCTCCTGGCACAACTTAAGGCTGTTACCTTTTATCCTATCACTGTTACCTGGGTGAAGAGACTGACCTCCATCTCTTCACAACCTCCCTTCAGGAAGTTGTAGAGTGCAATGAGGTCTCCTCTGAGCCTCCTATTCTCCAGACTGAACAATCTCAGTTTCCTCAGCTGCTCCCCATTAAGACTTGTGCTCCAGACCCCTCACAGTTTTGTTGCCCTTCTCTGGACACTTTCCAGGGCCTCAATGTCTTTCTTGTAGTGAGGGGCCTAAAACTGAGCACTCGAGGTGTGGCCTCGCCAGTGCAGAGTGCAGAGGGATGATCACCTCTCTGTTCCTGCTGGCTGCACTATTTCTGATACAAGCCAGGATGCCACTGGCCTTCTTGGCCACCTGGCCAACAGCAGGAAGGAAAAAAAAAACCAAAAGGTGTGCAGACAAACAGGTGTGCATGCTGGGCCTATTTTAAAGGTGCTTAAACTTCCCACACATCCATTTTTTCCTCATATAGACAAAAGCGGTGTATTCAGAATCTGTCCATGTGCTCACAGACAAGCAATCACTTTGGCAGGTGGAGCATGCCGAGGCCTGCATCTCCATGTATATTAATGCACTGACATTTTGTCAGCCACATGCCTGATCCCCAGCTACAGCCTCTCTGGGTGAGGAAGACATTGGCAGTAGACTGCTGAGGAGGGGAAGCTGCCAGCCAGTCAATGTGCATGTGGCACTGGGAGTGTCTTTGCCAAATACTGGCTGAAGTAGTATGTGATCTGATGGTTCATTGTAAGATAGAGAGTATTTTGAAAAATGCTCGGTACTGCAGTCAGGTGGCAGAGGAAACTTGCGTGTAGGAATACCCTGTGGGACAAAGAGGCGTTCTTCATGTAGGCCCCAGTCCCACATGGTGCTCACATGTGTGCTTGCTTTCAGTGAGTGGAATCAGATTCCTTCTGCACTTATGCAGTCGAAGCACTGGAGCCGTGCTGCACAGCTCAGCTGACACGTTCATTGGGGACTGTTGTTGTGACAGGCTGTTTCCCTTGCAGAGGTAATGCACACCGGCACAGGAACTGCAGAGCTGCCCTCATTTAGCATTTATAGGCTGAGGAGCAAGTCTGCATGTGTTTATACGCAGCCGGATAATAGAAGTAGTATCAGGCTTTCCTATGCCAAAATTGTGTGTTTCCAATTTACGCTCACAGTTTTAGCAAGAATGATTTATTGTATGCAAGCAGTTTACCATATGCAAGCAGCTTAACACTTGTTCCTTGATGACTGCTGATGCCGTAGGACGTATCCCAAATCCCTCTGTGGAATGTCTTTATGCCACCTCGATTATCTATGCTATTGCACTGCAACCGAGTCTCAGAAATTCACTTAGCAAAAATGTCATCAATTTCATGAAAAGCAAAAGTCAATGTGAAACCTCCAGATACAGGCAAAGACACATTGAGAAGCGAAATAAATTCACTAAACCATGTAGATAAAAAGATGTAATTTTTGGAATAAGTGTACATTCAAAAATGCAGTCTATAATTTAAGGACTAGGTTTATGGCTTTTGTATTAAGAGAAGTACATCGAGAGTCAAGTTTATGGATTGTGGAGTCCTACTAAATCAACTCTGTAAAATTACTGTTGGAGGGATCTTTTCCAATATGTACATATTCAAGTCATGGGAACAAATAAACAGATTTCTAAAATCTTTGTGATGGTTTGTAATTATAACCAATGCTATCCTTCTGATTTCATGAGACTCAAATTACATACTGCACAATGCCTGAGGGGGAATAATATGAGATTTTTCTGGCTTTGCTTAGATATTTGTCAAGTCAGCTTAAGGCCAAGCTGTGCCACTCCTCTCATGTGCCCAGAACACCACAAAAGACCGAGTCTGGGACAGACAGCCAGTATGATGCAGAGGGAACCTCCCATGTAGTTTGCACTGCAGCCAGCACTAATGGGCAGACATACCAGAGCAAGTCTCCACCCCACCTGCAGCTATGGAAAACGGGCTGAAGGGAACGAAGGGAGGCCTCTCTGTGAGCTTTCCAGGAAAATCGCGGAGCTCCCAGGGTCAGGACATATGAGAACTCAAGTTCAGGCTACCTGCAAGGTGAACAGAGATGGAGCATGATCAAGTGCCATGGTGACAAGTGATGAGCAGCCTTGCTGAAGAATCCTCACAGAGCTAGGATTAAGGTGTGCTGTCGCTGAAGCAGGTCAGTGTGCCAGGGTTGGGCAATTGGCTGCAGAAAATTCTGAAGCAGCATTCCATTTGAGCTGAGTGCAAGCAAGTGGCCAAAGTGAATTTAAGGGAGGTCATCTTGCACTCCTTCAGTGTTTAAATGGTGTTTTTAAAAGAAAATTATTGAAATAAAAAGCTATTTATATGCCAGATACAATCATCTCTGGAAAAAGAAAGAAATATGTAAGTACTGTCTTCATGTCAACTTGGGGAAGTGTTTGTCCTAATAGAGCTAATTGCCAATCAAGAAACTGGAGTTTATTGTTGAGGTTGTTACAAAGGGGGTCATAAAATAATTTTATTACAGAGAATGTTGATCTGTATTTGCATTATTTCCATCAGATTGTCTTTGTTTTACAAGCTGTCTGCAATAGCTGTTCTTGGAAGGTCTCCAACAAAGCATTCTCTTTGGGGCGACTAACTGCAAATAAGATTAAAGCTTAATATGTCTGGTAATCAGTTTTCTTTTAAAGAGCACAATTTGATTTCTCACGGTCAGCTGGGATCCCCCATATCCTCTTCTCTGTCTTTCTACTTGCTGCTCTCAGTAACCCCTTCCTCCCCCCAAAAGCCAATAATCTGCTCACAGCTGTACTTTCACGCTTCTGAACTAGGAGGCAATCATACATGACTTCTACTTCCAAGTAGAGTCCAAGAACTTCTATCAGTTCAATGCAACTTGCTTTTGTTTGTTTGTTTGCTTGTTTTGCCTCCAGCCCAGGCAAGAACAAAGTGTTTTATGTCCTCCATTTGTTCCAGTGTCATGCAATGAATTTAGATAGCTAAAACTCATTTACTCAAACCAAGCAAACAGAAGCAGGTAATCTCTCTACTCCTCACCTATACCACCAATTTGTTCCAACAGAGCTGCAGCTCTATTGAGTGAATCTGTCTTGACAGGAATGAAAATACCCTTTCTAAGGAATGGCAAGAAAGAAAGAGAGACACTAGGTGGAGGGGGTGATCCTGCCCCTCTAATTCTGCAGAGGTGATGCCTCACCTGGAATACTGTGTCCAGGTGTAAAGTCCTCAATATAAGAAAGATGTGGACATGTTGGAGTACATCCAGAGAAGGGCCACAAAAATGATGTGGGAGATGAAATGCCTCTCTTCTGAGGACAGGCTGAGAGAGCTGGGAGATACCTCACTTGTAAGGATGCAAGGAGGAAATGGCTGGGATCTGTGCTGGCTCCCAGGAGCAAAGGGTAGAGCACCTCCTCATTTCTCAGGGTAGAAGAATTGCAGTACGCTCACTTTCCACAGATACCTCCTGAGCCCAAGAGCACACAGCTCTTCTGCACTTAGCTTTTTCTGTGGTGACCAGGGACAATACGCCTCCTTCACCCGTTCCTTCTCCTGTGATGGACTGGAACTATGACACTGCCCTGTACCTTGGGAAAAAGTGAAGAAAGGAAAAACAGCGGACTGCCAAAATTGGACTATGTAAGCCTAACCCTATGGATATCACATCAGCTTGTCAACCCAAATTACTGAATGTGGTACCATGTCCAAACAGAATAGCAGCTAGACTGTGTTACCACCGTCTGGACTACATTCTGTACCACAGAGGAAAGTCAGGAGTTGCAGCAGACAATGAACCAGTAAGGAAAGCATTTGGTAAATGAGGATGCTGTTAGTGACTCTAGGTCATTTTTTCAATATTCTTAGAATCTATCCTGACTGTATATTATATCCCATTTGATGTACTGGAGCCCACCACTTCCAGCGTGTTAGTCCCTCATCAGGAATTAGTTTATCAAAACACAGTCCTCAATCTTTAACTCTGCCAACTCTCCTACTGAAAACCAACTTTAGGACAACATTAGGGCACATTGGTGTATTTGTCAGTTTGGTTGTCAGAGGTCCAGGATGATTTAAACCAAGTCTGCTAAAGAGCAAATTTGCTTCCAGATATTCCATTTCAAAGAATATAAACAGCAGTATTCAAAACGCTTTTGAAAGGTTTTGGCAGGTATAGAAGTACTTCCATTTTCATCTACATTAAACCTGGAGCATTCATTACTCTTACATAGCATGTTGTTATTCCATATGTCATAATTTGTTTTGATAGTTATTTCAAAGTTTGGGTTACAGGGAAATAGAATAAGAGTGCTGTATTTCTAGATATTCCTGGCACAACAATGAAATGTTTGAATATATTAGAAAACATTTAATCCAATGAGAGTATCCACAACTATGAAATGTGGATGTTTAAACCACAAAAGAAAAATAACTATCACATTTCACTCAAATATACATGTGACCTCAAGGGCTGAGGATTTATCACAAGCAGCTCTAGCCTTTACAAAGCGAAAGGGATTGGTCCTATGCTGGAAGAAATATGAATGAGCTTTCTTCCAAGAAAAATAGAAGTGGCCTGAGGGCAACATAAAGGTATAGTAAACCTCTAAAAGATGAAGTCTCTATTTTATTTTTATCAGAGTAGCTTTATGCTATGGATAAACAAAGATGAGGTATAATTTTATGTAGCCATTAGAAAGTTTATAAGCCTGGTTAATGTGACTTTTCTCAAGCAACCTTAAAAACAACAGTAAAACCAGCAAATAATACGTTTGCTTGATATACTGTTGAGTCTACATGATATCAAGGCCTGTCTAACAGTGTTCATTCTCCTGCAGATGAGATTCCAGTGTTCCTATTTCAGCAGGATGTTTTGGTCATTGGCTTAAAAAACAGTAAGTGATTAAAGCAAACACAGATACTGAATGTTTTCACATAGGAGCCTGTAACAGATTTCTCACCCAAATGGCTCCTTCAAAATGTGCCAGCACTGTTAACACAGTGGGTCAGCAACACCAGTTTTTGCCAAACATGAAACAAGGCAATTTGGGGGACGCTGGAGGCCGCTTAGAAAACTATTCCTTAAGAGAGATGCCGATCTTCTGAAAAACGTCTGCAGAAGTGGCAGCCACGGGCTTTAACTTTGCACCTCCTTGGTGCAGACAATAATTAGGCTCAGATGCAGAAGGGCAAAGGAGAGGAAGGGAGCTTCCCAAAGGCGGGTCTGCAAAACAGAGGTGCTGTCTTCTCAACACCATAGATTAACCAGAATAAAATGCTGAATACATCAGTGTAGAGATGCCTTGCATCACTGTGTTATGCTTTCACTGACATCTGAATAGTCCATTTGCCTTCAGCAAGTTCCTGGTGGAGGCAAGGATTGGAACTTAATAAACAGTTGTGTTAGAAAAGCACTATTTATTATATATATGGTTGTGAAGCACAAACAGCAGAAGAAAGCAGGAACATTTCTTTTCAGTTACAAGCTTCCAAAGAAATTATTGGCAGATAAAGGAAGAAAATGGATTGATGTGTTTAATGCACACTACTTACTCACTTTCCAGGTGAAACAAGCCCTCAGTAAGTACCTGGTAGGTTTTCCCATTAGTCTGGTGTCCATACAGTGAAGTGTGCATTGCTTAGCAATTCCACATATTATTTTCAGCCTAAAGACTGCACCCATAATCTAGATTCCAGTTTTATTGTCCAATTAAAGCCTCAAAATAGTCAACACCCACTGCAATTCAGTTATTCAATTATGTTTACTGCTTGCCCAAACGATGTTACAAATGAATTACACCTGCATGAATGGCCGGTTTGGGTCAGGCCATAGGTTCTTCTAGCTCAGTATCTTACCTTGACATCCTTAGAAGCCCGGGGCTAGGACAAATGCATGGTGGCACCTCGCTGCTTCCAGATGAACCTTGGCTTAGTTTCTCTTTTCAATAAAAAGGTGATTTGCAGCTCACTCTTCTCTTCTATGAGATCTGCAGAGGTCTGCAGAGACAATAATCCTGCAGATCATTCTCAGCTAGGTCTCCATATGCATATGCGTTTAACAGGGATGTACTGCCCATACTTAATTGCTGCATATGAGTGTGCATATGTGCTTTGTAAGCACACAGGCTGTTGGCAAAAGCAAAAGACACGTATAATCTCTATGTCTTAATTCCCTTGTGATCCCACCCAGATTACAGGAAGTCACAGACTTTCCCTAGGGTTTTGATTTCTGGAACCATTGGATGACGTATGTGGAGTAAAAGAATTTGTCTGAAGTATAGAGAGGCTTTTCTGTAAAACCAAGGCATAATCCACTGGTCAGACTTCTTTGTTAACAATTTTCAAGTATTATGAAATTGTCTAACATTCTTACAGTTCTTGTTCTTAAGTCCTTCCACTCCATAATGTCAAAGCATAAAATCTTTTACCCAACATACCTTTGGGTAATGTGATTCTAACAGATTTTTTGTCTTGCTGTGCAGTGAGGATCTTTGCTACTTGTACATTCACCACTTTCCTTCCAGGAACGCGCTCATCTTAGACAAAGTGGATAAAAAAATCACTCCATCTGGAACTGTTCTAATGCTCACTGTCCGATTCCTAAATCCTGCACCAGTACTGAGCACACCATAGCTGAGCAAGAGGCCAGCATGGAGGGATTAGAGAAAAAAAATGCAGCACCTCAAGGCAGTGCTCGGCAGCAGCTGTTTCAGCCCTCCAGCTACAGCAGCTGCCACAGCTAACAAAGTGCTGCTTGGAATGGGCAAAATAAGAAATTGCTGCTTGAACTGTTGGTCTGTTTCTCCCTTGCCACCTTGTGACTGACTTGCTTGCACGTTTTAACCCTTCCTTTATGCAGTGCAAATAATTCTGCCTGGGTGGTAATGTTGTGGATCCAAGAGTAAACCTGTTTTCATCTATGTTACACAACACATCCTTTTCCCCACATCCTTTTGCTGCTAAATTAAAATAAACCACATCATTTTTTGGATATATGCTCAGAGATTCTAGCACAGGTGGACAGTACAGAAAGATTATTCCATCAGATATAACAAGCAGAGAGACTATGCAAGCAGTGAGCTATACCCTTAGGAGCAGATGAGAAAAAGCTAGAGCATACACTCTACAACCAGGACAGCAGCACTTAAAGTAAATGTATGTATTTAATTTGATATGAATCTATTTTCATAACTTTATTTTCCTCAGCCAGTTCTAAAATAAGGCTTAACCCTCAAGAGTGCCATTTCTGAGACAGTTTCCCGTCATGCAAAAGCCTATGAGCTTTCCAGTGCACGAGCAGCAGATGTATGTGCAGAGAGCTCCGTAAGTAGGCACTTCCAAAGAGCTCAGATAAAGGGCTTAATGCAATGCCCACATACCACCATTCCCTGTGGGGCCCTGATGCCCACTGGGGCAAAGAGCCAATGGAAGAAAGCCAACGGCAGCATTTCCCTTCTGAAATGGAATTTCACTTCTGAGCCCTCCTGAAGGGCTGACAACCCATGCGGAGCCTGCTGGTCTGAGCAGTTTGACAGCATGACACAAAGCCCAGTGGTGGACATGGAAGACAGAAGTATCTACTAGGTTTATGATCTGCCTTCCAGCTGCCCCGTGCCACAGCATCTTGGCTCACACTGCCAGTAGAGTCAGGGACTAAGAACAGTATTAGCCTTTCCCAAATACTGTTTGGAGGTTGCACCTTTACATCTCAACAAAATCTTGCTCCTCCTCCTCTAATTGCCTCAATGTACACAAGATCTGAGCATTATGACACACCGGGAGTACTTGCACTTAGCTGGGTAAACAAGCTGCACACACACCACCTTTCTTACACAAAGGACTCAGATTTTGCTAACACAGTTCAGTCCCATTCTTGCTAGACAAATGGCTACACTTACTCCACAGCCAGTAGATGCCATGTTGAATCCTGCCTAACTTCACATCACTCTGCAATGCAAGCAAAGTAACTCTTGCTTATGGGGAGGCAAAATGGGGAGCCTATGGCTGCAAAGTGTGGCAGTGGCAAAGGGCCAGAAGCTCTTACTTCTCATTCCCATCTACTAAACCATATATATATTTGAAATATCCTCTTGCAAGTAAAGAGAAGACTTAGTGACAACTGATTTCTTCTAGGACATGCTCCTGCCTTGCAAAGTAAGCATTAAATCTCTCTAGCTGAAAGACCATCTATGGTCTGCACAGTTACTGTTTCATTGTATGACATCATCCCTAGCACATGCACAGCCCAGAATTATTCTCCCTGAAAATTGCTTTCATTACCCTCAGATTGTTAAACATCACCTAATGGCAGATCAGTAACTGATTTATGTGGCCAAATTGATTTGCATGCTTATTTCTTTTGCTACACACTGAATTCTCTTACCTTTTGTGTCTGCAACAGAGCTAAAGGTGTATTTTAGGATACAGGCAGTAAATCCTGCAAGTCTATTTGCTTTTTTCTAAAGCTGCATTTGTTTACTTTTTAGAAAGCTGCTTCTTTTATATAGCAAACAATATTCATTTACACACTGCTACACATCCTCTGGTATTACCTCAGCTGCAAAATACAATTTTCCACTCAACACCTTTGATGTGGGACTCCAGTCTTGTGTGCAGCCAACTTCTGCCGACAGCAACCCTCTCTGTCTCTGCAAAGGAGTGACCTTTTAAAGCTGTGTGGTTTTATTCATTCAGTATTGCTGCTCCAACCAGCTGAACGCTATCAGCATGATCTGAGGTGCCTCTGAAAGCAGAAGGTTTAATCAGAGCCCCTCGTTCAGTCTTTGGGAGCGTTTGTCAGAAAGACAATACAGGCTTAAAACTGATTTCTTGCAGGACCTCTGAGTGGCTGCTGTGAAGAATAAGGAGATGGCATTGATACAAGTCCCACAAGGAAACTCACTTTAACCTGAAGAACGGTAGAAGTCCTTGAAGCTGAATGTCATGCAAGATATTGCCTGAGAATACAAGCAATGTTTTGACAGTTTTGCTGTTACCTTTTTTTTCTGCTAGGTTTTGGAGCAGTTCTCCCCTTACTTCCAACAGCAAAGCCAACACCTGTAGTTCGCTACTGGCTACTCAGCCAAGCAAACACACTTTGGCTATAGCAGGTCAGGCCCTTAATCTGAATAGTACTGCCTGTAATGAACCAGGTAACCTCCAGGGCATTTCACTTTCTTAATGCACAGTTATTTACTTCTATATAAAGCATGTTTTTGAAGGCATAAAGCACAGCACTTCTAACATGCAAAGGGCAATGAACTCCTATTTACATATTCAAACAGAAGAGGAAATGCCTCTCTTTCTTAACTTCTTCCAGCTATGCTGTTGGTCAACCACAGTTTGCATTTGTACTAAATTAGCAGTTTTTCCTTCTCTAACACGTCCACTGTATTTTTGTTGGGGCTCTCACTTCTCACATTTGCTCACCTAGCTACATCCCAAACAACAGCTCCTGATGTTCTAAACAGTGCCTTTATTAGCGGTGGGGCTTCAGGGGCACTTCTCTGGGAATTTGATTATATTTTTAGGTGAATATAGATTCAGAGAAGAAGAAAGGAAATGTACAAAACTGATTATTTTTCTGTTTGAAAACTAGTTTTCCTGCTGTTCAGGACAGATGGAGAAGAAAGAGATGATACTTAATGAGGTGGGACATATTGTACTTCTTGACAGCAGTGCTGAGCCAGAATACAATATTTTTAACATGAAAACCAAAGCAGTAGATAACGGGCCTTTCAAATACTGTTTTGAAGTGAAAACCAATACACAAATGAACTCATCTCACCTGATTTTCTCACTGCATTAATAGACTGGTTTGGTTTTACTGGCTACATTTGTATTCATTACTGCTGTCTCTTCCTCCTATTTCCTACGCCCTCTCTTTTTTTCTGAGATAATTATCAGAGGATGAAATGCTTGCAGAGTAACCCTCAAGATAAAAATATCTTAAAGAGCATGCACAGCTTCTCAGAATTCTTCCCAAGCCTGCTGCTAAAGCGATATGGTCATGCATTGTAGGCCTCACACTGAGCTCTGGTCAGAGTGCGTCATGGTTTTGCACCACCAGAATAGAAATACTGTTCTGACTAAATCACTGTACTTACAAAGTTTGGAAACGCTCTTCTGGCAAGGTTGAGTTGTCCTCTGCCCTAAAACTAAAAATCAAAACCATCTGGGAAGAAAAAAATGATGCCTCCGTTATCTAAAAATGAGATCGCATATCAAGCGTTGCTTATTAATAAGCACACAGTTAGACTTCACCTATTCTACTGATTAAATCCAGCCTGCAAGAAACTTATTTTAGGTGATTTGGGAAGCTTGTACAAAAGAAGGCTCATCCAAAGGTGGTGAAGTCAGTTGGAAAAATGCCACATACCTCTGGCCATCAGTTCTGGAGCTCACAAAAGCTGCATTTCTCTACCTTTGCTGTCCATTCATAGCAGCCAGATTTACCTTGACCATCATTGGCCATCAGCACGTTAGGGAATTTACTATCTGTGGTTTACAGTCCTTCCTTTCTCTAATATCCTCGTGGCTATGTGATTTTTTCCTGTTCAGGCTAAATCAGACGAGCTCTGCTGTGGCATTAAAAAAGTAGCTTTTAAAATTTCACAAAGCCTACTCAGATTATTCAGATGTAATATTGCAATAATTCTAATTTAATTGTTGTCTTCTGACACATGGCTTTTGTGCTTATGTGTTTGAATTATCATTTGCAAGCCAAAACCTAAAAGCATTTTGCTATAAGTAACAGTAGATGATAATGTAAAAGCTAATGGAGATTATGCTTACCACCGAATATGGCAAAAAGGAAAATAAAAGTCCCAAGAAATTTACCATCTATGGGATCATAAAATTCAGTGGGACTACTTCCAAAATCAAATTAACACTTCTGGGCTAAGTATTTGTGAGATCAGTTTCATTTTGCAGATGTAACACACAAAGATGCCTCCTGAGACTGGGAGAATAATTCTGCCTAACAGGAGGCATGTACCCACCCTTATCATAGTCAACAGCAAAACTTTAACAATAGCAGGAGAGCCCTTTAGATTGCTTTTTACATACACTCACTCACATCTATACAAATGTATATAAAGCTTCATCTTTTCTTCCAGTATATATACTTGTATGTGATTTCCAGTAAAACAAATACATGTTAAAATCTCTCTCTCTATATGTGTATGAAAATCCAATCTATCTCTGTTGCATAGCACACTGTCATACAGGCATAGGTAAGCCAGCAAAGCAAGTGTGCAGTTAGAGGAGAGAAATACTTTTGCACAGCTTGCCACTTCATTCTCACCACATATTCACAACAGAAGTCTTCTAACTTCAATATTAGCATCACATAACCCACTTGAGCAAGTAGAGTAACTCCTGTCTTATGAATCCTCACTCCCGCAATGGTCACTGAAGAGTTTTCCTGTTTCCCAGAGGAATCCGAGCAGGCCTTGCCCCATTGGGACAGAGACACAGCAATCCTGCTAAGTTGGGTCTTGTAGTGTCACAGTTTAAAGGACTGGATCATTCGTAACCATCAGCAAGGGGAAAATCTGCTTCTTACACAGATTGCTTCAGACACTGCAAAATTCCCTCTTTCAAACTGTGACACAGTTTTAAACAGTACTTTATGAAAGTGGGAATTGATGCTGACCACTGCTTCAGGAGAAGGTGGATTAACAGTCTGGCTAGGTATTCAAATCTAAACATTACAAGGTATCATACGACCTGCAGGAAAGTCCCCAGCATCTCACCATGCTGTTCAAACTACTTCATGATACTAACATGGAGCTCCTACCAGGCTGAGGGTATTATTCTGTTTGTTTTAACACTAAACTGAGATTTATCCAAACATTTCTCAAACAAAATGAAGCTATTTTATCTTTTAAAGTAGGAGACTGAAAACTGCCTACATGCCTACCACACATCATAATTGCTTCACCAGCTAAAATTACATCCCAGATTGCTTTCATTTAATCAAAAGCCAGTTTTCTTAAGTTATTAAAAAGATCTGGCCTCTTGACACTAGCTACTATCTATGTTAAACAAACAACCAAACCAGAAAAAACAAGGCAAGTGTGAAAAGCAGAAATATTTTAATACAGTTGGAGCAGACATCTTTGACAAAGAAATAAGAAGGAAAAAAAAAGGCAATTCTCAATAAGCATTGGTGGAATGCACATTGAGAAAATCAAGAAAATTAAGATTTTTTTCATGGTGAAAGTAAGATAGCATCAACATTTTACGTTTTGTAACATCTGCTTACAGTGAAGATTATTTTATTTGAAGCACTATAAATTAGCAATTGTTTATCCACAGTAATGGACTCAATTACTGCTTCCCCAGATTATGCAACAAGCATATTCAGTAACTGGGATAATTAAGCAATAAACATATACTTTGAGCTACAGCAAAGCTTTGCCAGCATTCACTCCAACAAATCAGAAGACATGACACATTGCAGCGTCATTTCTTTGCACTCCGTTTTTCAGTACTTTGTCCTTCACTGTAACACTTTTGTAATGCTAATGCACTACTGCTTTGGAAATAATTAAAATTACAGCCTGTCCACACGCAGTTTGAAGAAATTAGTGTGTAACCTTCGGTGCTACACAGGAACACTTACATGTCACATCAGGTTCTGCAGCACCAGAGCAATCTCCATGCAAACTCACACACTTATCCTAAGCAAAACTTTGGCAGGCCTTCTTTATTACACAAAGACGTGTACAGCAGAGGCCTACATTACAGAGATTTAATTAAAAAGAAGTCTCCCTCAAAATCTCAGTTTAAACGCTATCAGGTATACCCAGCCTTCAAATCTGCCTGAAATATTCCTTATTTCATTTATTTCTTCATGCTTTTTTTGAAGGCCTGATACTTAAGTTCCTCATGGTTGCTTTTGGAAACCCAAACCTCAACTTTACTAGCACCCACGTGAGAACAAAGCTGCTTCATGCAACCAAACTTGCACTATCTACCATCCCTCAGAACCCACTAATTGAGAAAGACAGAATGTCACTGCGGATTAATGTGCCTTCTTTCACTTTGAGCACCTGAGCTGAATCTATTCTGCAAAAAAGTGACTAAAAATCAATCTAACCTGACAGTGGTGAAATTATTAGGTATAATTATATGCGTTCTCAGTTCCTTATGTGGAGAAGACAGATTCCTTAGAAGCTTTCCCATGAAGAATTTCAAGGATTATGTGTAGGGACTTGATCAAAATAATACAGAAAAGATCTGTCTACAATCTTAAAAGATTGAAAGTGATAAAGACAGTATCTTCTGCGCATATCTGTGTTTAATAGTTGCTACAGGAAACAGCACACCTCCATGTCAGAAGTGTGTGCTGGAGGAAGGAAGCAACTGGGGGAAGGAGAAAAACCTTGAGAAAAACCCAGATGCATCATTTTTAATTATGCAATAATGTGCATTACATTTTTAGTGATGGACTCCTCTTCATTACAGGAGATCTTAGCTTGCTCGTGCTGTGAAATCACTTGCACAATTCCCTACCTGCCATGGGCTGTATGTATCTACCTACGGCAAACAAGCAAATTCAGACCTTTTTTGATGCGACAAGGAGAGCACAGATCTGACTGGAAACTCCTTCCTCTCACTCAAGTTTGCTGAGCCACATTCAACTACAAATTAGAAGATTAAAAAAAGACACTACAACAAGCTGACATAACTTTTTTTTTTTTTTTTAAACAATAATCTCAGCAATAATATAACACCCAACAGCACTGACAAAAAGAACCTACTTTGTTTAAATACTAATCAAGCCTACTGAAAAGCTTCAAATGCATTTGCGAATCTTTTTTCTCTGTAACATGGCACACTCAACAGCACACTGTTAACAAGGCTCTTCCTTAATCTTTCTAGTGATAAAATGCATTCATTTCAGTATTCCAAAACTGAAGACACCAATGATGAAATCACTGTATTCTGAACGTTGAAAAGCAGAGTAAAGCAATGGTTCAGAACTAGGAAAGTACTACTGTGATTCAATGCAAAAAAGTGCATTTGGTGAGAAGAATGGTTTCTCGTGTAAAAGAGAATCACATTCACTACTACTGCTTTATTTTTTGGAGGAGATGTCCACAAGCATATGGACAGTGAAGATCCAACTGATAGAGTGTACTGGGAATTCCAGAAGGCTTAAGGAAACTAAGCATCTCCAAAAAATAATGAAGGTCTGCATAAAGACTAATATCTCACTGGATCTATACTATATGCAAGTAAAGGTGATTAAAATTGCTGATACGACCTGATTACTTAAGAGTAGTGAAGGTAAAGGCTCATAATGAAAAACTACATACAGACCTCATGTGACTTAGTAATTAGGCAATAAACCAGCAGAGGAAATCCACTATAAACACGAAAATATACACAGGAGAATAAAGCTATTTAAATTGCAAATGTACAATGGGTTAACCATTATAATTCAGGAAAAGAGACCTTGAGGTCATGACAGACAGATTACGGAAACATATGCTTAGTGCTCAAAAGCAGTCAAACAGAGAAAATCAATTATTGGAAAAAGAATAGAAAACATAACAGAGAATATTTGCAACTTTGCAACCTATGGAGTGCCTGCATTTTATGTATCACCTATACAGAAAATATTTAAGCAAGCTAGAGTTCTTGAGTCTAAAAAAAGAAATTTTTCAGATTGAATGGTAAGGGTGGCTCTTCAATGTATCTCCAAAATACAACAACCAAAAAGCATCAGATAAGAGCTAGAAGGGAATCAGGCTGCAAACAAGGCTAATGAAGTGTGTCTTCACATGCATGATTCAGCTCAAAGAAGTTCTGATTGGTGGATGCTGTGGCTTGTTCAAGGGTTACCAGAGACAAATGCACCAAGCCTACCAATAGCTACTGAATGCACAAGAAATCATCCTTGTATCACCAAGTGCTGGACTCATGGCAATATGGACTGGGAGAATACCAAGAAGCACCATCCCGAGTAGTTGCCCTATTCACTGCCTTCCCTCGCATCTGCTTTCAGCTACCACTGAGGATGGAGCATTGGGTTAAACTGCCTGACCCCATACAGCCAGCCTTACATTCTTTCTTCCTTCTGAGAAAGCACATGCTTTTATGAGTAACGATGGAATTGACAGAATCACGGAAACCAGAACCAGAAAAATTCTTGAGGTTATCTAATCAGCTCTCCTGTCTCTTGGCAGAATCGCTTGTGCTTGATCTTCTATGGCAGATGTCTCATCCTTTTTTCAAAATGATCAAGAGCAAGCTATTCTACTGCAAAATTGGCCTTCTCTTAAAAAAACAAACAAACAAAAGAAAAAATCAACACCCTTTTTGTAATACAACCTGAATGCTGCAAAGTCAATCCCCTTATTTCTTCAATATGCAGACATGGAGAGTTCTCCTTGGACCATCTCCTCCTTGCAGTGGCTTTTCACATCTGGACCTAACCTTATCGAGGCGTATGTTTCAGTTCTTCTGGGCTAATTATCCAACAAACAGTTCCCACTATTCTGGGTGATGAAATGGCTCAACAGCAGAGCTCAAAGGGCTGTAGTGAATGGTGCTGCAGCTGGCTGCTGGCCAAGTCACCAGCTGTGTTCCCCAGGGTTCATTTTTAGGTCCAGTTCTGCTATACATTTTTATCAGTGTGTTGGTGCAGGTTTGGAATGCATCCTCAACAGGTCTGCTTTTGATATTAAACTGAGAGGTGCTGATGACTCTCTGGAGAGATGAGAGGCCTTGCAGAGTGATCTGGATAGATTGGAGCACTAGGCAATTAGCACTGGCATGAAGTTCAACAAAGGAAAACAGCTCAAAAAGAAAGGGGTGGGTGCTGGTGACAGCAGGCTGAACATGAGCTAGCAGCGTGCCCTGGCAAGGAGGAGAACAAACCACATTTTGGGATGCATTAAACACAGCATAGCCAGCTGGTCCAACAGGTGATTTTCCCACTGTATTTAGAATTGCATAGCCTACCTGCATTACTGCATGCAGTTCCGAGTTCCACAATTTGAAAGGGGCATTCAGGTCCTTTAAAGCACACAGAAGAGGACAATAACATTGGAAACAGGGATGGAAAGCATGTCCCATGAGGAGCGGCTGCAGTGACTCACGCTGCCCAGTCCGGAGAGGAGGCTGAGATGCCTTGTTACTCTCTGCAGCTCCCTGAAGGGAAGCAGGATGAGGTGCTGGGCTGTGACCTGGTCACTGATGGCAGGACAGGAATGGCACAAAGCTGCCAGGGCAGGGTCAGGCTGGGCATGAGGAAAAGTTTATTTACCATGAGGATGGTCAAACACTGGAGCAGGCTTCCTGGAGAGCTGGCTGGTGCCCCCATGCTCAAGAGACATTTGAACAACACCCACATCAATATACTTTCGCTTTTGGTTAGTCCTGGTCAGGCAATGAACTAGATGATCTTTGAAGGTCCTCTTTAGCAGAACTATTCTATTTGATTTTACCTACCAAAACCTAGAAGAAAAATCCGAGCTTTCTCACAGTGCAGTCAATCACTTATAGAAGGAAAATTCCCCTACCAACTTGATTGCATCACAGAAAGTAACAGAATAGATTCTTCTAGTGGGGTCATTACCAGTAAAATTTACAGAGTGCAGCTAGTCTATAAAGAACAGCCTTAGTAAGTTCAGATCACCTACAGTGGGCAGTTCACTCCTTGTTTTTCTTCAGTGTCCATCTCCTCCTTATGCCACGCACACATACAAAATTCTCAATCATTGCTCACAGATCAAGCTTCCCAGACCTCAGCTCTTCTTCCTTCAAGAAAGATATGAAAGGTTTGGAGAGAGTCCAGCTGTGTAATGCCCAAAGCTAGACACAACATTCAGATTGAGCCTAACCAAAGCTTTGACAAGTGAAAAGATTACAGCATGTGCCTTGCAGGCTTCCTGTTGGTGCCACGTGCATGTCTCCAGGCACTGCAGTACTGGTGATTCATATTCAACTCAGGCTTAGTTCACTCAGGCTCTCTGATGCCTTCTACTGCAACTCTTATCTACTCATTTTAACCCCCAGCCCATGATTAATATAGTTCCAATATTTTTTTTTTGTCTAGTAGAACATTTTAATTTTTTTTTCTCCAAAAGGCATATCACAAAAGTCATGCTGATGCCAAGCAGTGAAAGCATGCTTCTCTTGCTAAGCTCCCACATGGACCCTACAGATTTCCCAGGATCAACAGATTAGATTCTTAAGCCACCCACTGAAAAAATAAAGTATGAATTTATGTTTCTCAAAACAACCGAACTAAATTTTCTATAAATTCTAATCCAATGCTCTAGCTATGGTCTTCTCTAGGCTTGGAATCACTGCAAATTGAAAGATTTGGAGTTTTTTTGTTGTTATTTTTCCATCCTATCATCTGGTTTGCACAGCAGCACTCAGCAGACACTCTCAGACCTTGGCTGAGACCAATTTCACCAGTTCTGCACACACCAGAGAGTAGCTTATCTAGCACCTGAATTCTTAGTTTGCGTTTGGGAGAGAAAAAAAAAAAAAGCTAAAAGCAAATCTAGCAAATAAGCTACAGAACAAGATGTTATCAAGTGCCTGACAGCTTTCAGTTGTTGGTTTGTTGTATGGGTTTTGGTTTGTTTTTTTTGTTTTGTTTTGTTTTTTTGTATTACAAAAATAATAGTAAGTGAACAAAGCAAGAAACATTCACAGATTGCTCACATTTAGAGATAGTGTCAGAAATATTAATTTACTTAAATATAAATGCTAGCGAGCAAGTCGGTATAGAGGCAAGTGCAGTGCAGCACCACTCAGTAAGCAGAGGTGGGGGAACACGAGAAGGCTTGCTCTAACAAGCAGAGATGTGTGAGCTAATTCCTGCAAGTAGTTTATGTAGTGACTTCAACTCCTGTTAACAAATACCAGAGGACACTTACATTGCTGTAAATTTATCCTTTATTTAGGAATATTAATAAATTAATTCTGTGACCCTACTCAGCCTCCAATTTGCTTGCAAACTATTTGCCACCCCATCAAGATCTAACGTCCACAAACCAGACTACTTAATTAATCCACATTTTTTTAGTTTATAAACCTGCAGCATTTTTAAGTCCCTGCATTAAAGATAATGCAAATGAGCATCATGCCATTTTTATCTTTCTCAGCTGAGCATTTCAGAAATCAGGAACTTGTTCATGTGCATTAACTACAGACAATGCTCACTATGTTTTCTAAATGCAAACTAAATAAGGAAATTCCTAACCAATTTTTACTTTCAGAAAGATGAGATTTAATCCAACCTGATTAATCAATTCATAATTTTTTTGAGGCAGATTGAAGATTTGCTAAATATCACATAATAAATAATTACCTGGCACATACAGGATACAGGGTTCCAGTAACTACACAATGGCAGGTTTCCTTACTGCACAGTCTAGACAAATAGAACTGTATTTCAAACCAATCACTGTATCATTTTTTTTTCCCCATTGTTGACTTCTACTTTACCGTTGTGAAATCTCTATTTAATGTACTCTCTTGGTTTAGAAGTATCCTGCCGACACATTATTTCAGTTAAGCTTGCCAGAGCTGGCATATGTAAAGTTCTTGGTAAGAATTCCACGCTTCGTGCAACTCCACTGGTAAATGGCAAAGGTGCTGCCAGAATAACTTTACTAAGTTAGTAGCAAAAAAAAAAAAAAAAATAAAAATAAAATTCAAATAATGTAAAGTCAAATAGTAAAATCTATACAGAAAGGCATTTTGAATATCTTCTCTTACTGCTCGTTTCTGATGCGTCAAATCCATCTGAATTAAAAGTAATCTTGGAAACGATGGGGTACCTGAAAAAATGGCACAAAAGGCATTTCTAAAGAACCTGTTTCTCTTTTTGTGCTACTACAAATATAGAAATGGCTTTCTGAAAGCTTCTAACAGGAAGATTACACTGAATGTTAGATATTTGATGTGTGCTGAAAAAGGCCTTTAATATTACAAAAGTAGAGTCCTTAATCCAAGGTTCAAATGCCTATTTTAAAGGCATTTGGCATTATATTTAAACAAAGCTAGTGCAGTCCCTGCAGCTGCAAATTGCAGGGAACAAATGCAAATCGCAAGAGTTCACACTGCAAGCTCTGAAAAGTCATCAAAGCCTCCAAGTGCTTTTAAAGAATAACATATAAAATGCCACAAGACCTCACAAGCTACCCTGCAGGAATCCATTGCTTTTTACCTGATAGAGCAGTGAAGCTAAGAACTTCGATCCTTTCTTTTTCCAGAGCGTCTGTGAAAGTGCAAATAAGCACCCAGTACACATACATACCATGAAAAGAAAAAAAATAGACATCTTCTAAAAATTTACATGAAACTTACAAGTTACATCACAAACTGCATCTATGCCATGCCACTGAAGATGGATAAATTAACAGAAAAGTTCTGCAATGCTGCTGCCAGGAGACATTGATAGTAAGGAAAAAATCTATAATCACCTGATATTTCTCAGCTGCCACAACTTGTAGGGTGAATTCAACTTTAAATAATACCTCTCATCTAGCGAAAAGTTATCCCTATTCTGTTGATACAAAATTACATGCAGAAGGAGGTTATATAAGAATTTTTAAAACCTTCATTTTAATTCAGTAGTGTACAAAGGCATTATGTACACTCTATCACCATTTTGGATACCTAGTAATTTTACAAATTGAAATGCAAGTTACAAAATAATATAGAATGTAATAATAGAAGGCTCTATGTAAAATGGAATGCAATGTAGAAGGCTCAACCAGTAAAGCTGCAGATCGTTTCCTTTTAAACCTTTCGTTCTTCTAGCAGTACAGAAGTAAGACTAGTAGGAATGTCACGAGCCAAACAATCAAGTGGGATATAAATTAATTTCTGAAAGACATCTAATTTTAAAGCTTGGAATACAATAAATTAGCAGTTGTAGAAAGTGGCCGTCTTCTTTTGGTTAAGCAGAAGAGAACCAACGTGTTTAATTCAAAGGCATCAAAGGCATTTGCTCCTGGGCAACCTGAGCATGGCCATCTGAGGATGTTACACAGAATCACAGCAATGCTCAGGTCGGAAAAGACCTTAAAGATCATTGAGTCCGACCACAACCTAACCATACTACCCTAACCCTAACAACCCTCCTCTAAATCATGTCCCTGAGCACCACATCCAAATGGTTTTTAAACACATCCAGGGATGATGACTCAACCACTTCCCTGGGGAGCCTATTCCAGTACAGTTATACCACGACATCCATGCTCTCCGCTTCTGGGCTGCCCCAACTCACATTAAAGATCATTCTGCAGCTTTCTTAAAGGTTTTGCTCTCAATGTTTTCTTCTTCCCATTAAGAAGAAATTTTTAATTTCTCCAATCCTGAGGTACCACCCCCATTCATGTGTCACAACACTACCGGACGTTATCCCCTGGCCCCGATGAAAAGCTGTATGCAGTCAATTTTCATCAAGTCAAAGGGCAGAGAAGTGTGAGGGGGAATATACAGGATAAAAGCTTCCAAAGAAAAAAACCTGATTCCCAAAGCCTGAGGGTTTCTTGCCTATTTCCTAAGGCTCCAAAGTTGAGAAAAGTACAAGAAAACTTTCCACTCCACTGAAGTTATTACTAACAGGCAGGTGGAAACTGCTCACACGCAGGGTTATTTCTGAGCTGGATTTGATTTTCTTATTAGCAAGGCAGTAAACAACAACAACAAAACAGACCTTGCAGTATGAGTGCAAGAGATGGTGCTTACCTTGAGCCAGGCTCAAATCAAGCAGCAGGAAGAGCCACGTCACACTCAGCTAAACCAGCAACCGCAATTTGCACTTCAGCAGGCAAGCCCTCACCTGCAGGACAAAGCAACTACCCACTGAAGTGTGAGGCAGGAACACCAGCTACACATTGCATGTCTTCACAGAACAGCAACTCTTCATTTTCCACAGGGCTGTGTGCAGGCAGGAACTCAGGGTCTGAGCAGAAGGGAGCCTCACCATGTCACAGCCCTGCTGGCATCCTCGTTCCACCACTCATCCCCTGCGGGCATTCTCAACAATGACACTGCCATTATTGCTCTTTCCCAATGAGCGATGGGCCTGCTGGGATTTTACAGCCTTTGATACCTTGTAAAATTGCACTGCACTCAGTACTGCTGCAATTCCCATGGGCCTTCTAATTTTGTTGTTAGTAAATTGATTGATAAAAATGGCCACAGATAAAAGCGCTTGACTGCATACTACTTAAAAACTTCCACTGATGCAGCACATTAATTCTCTGCATGATTCACATGCAACAACTACTCTACAGCAGCTTTAAAGATGCTCCTCTCAGTAAAAGCATTCCTATGATGTTTTATTTTAAAAAGAACATGCCTGGGGGCCGAGTACACAGCATATGCATGGGAAAAAGAAGGGACCTAGCCCTGGGAATCAAAAACAAAAAAAAGCTGACTAAGACAAGACCAACACTGAGCACACGGCTGAGCAGATCCGGATTTGTCAGAGGATACAACTCCCCTACAATTCCCACTGTCTCTACTAATTTCAAACACAGGTCACCATCACGTGATAAGGTCTGTCATTTGAAGAAGAAATGTAAGCCAAGTAGCACACATCAGCCTAGAATAATCATTAACAGTAAAGACAAATGTAATGATGTATATCAGTCTGCTCTGCAATGCTGCTGACAGCCTCAGACAGAAAGACAGAAACTACATCTGGGAAAAAATGGGTCTTGGAGGTTGTACACAGCCTTGATTATGCTCCTGGAAAGTAAATCTTGTCCTGCTTTCCTGTTGTATACACAGGTGCCTGGAGAGCAGCCTGAATGCCCAAGCTTTTGTCCTCAACTCTCTCAGGCCACCTCCGTAGCTTTTGTTTTACACAGCGTGGCCTGGCACCCCTACTGTGACCAAGCTCAATGCTCATTACAGCACCGTCTATAAATGTGACCTAATTTTTATGCTTGAGTGTCAACATCTTCGACCTCTGCCTCTCCAGGGGGCATGCAATGGGTCAGGATCTCACACAGCTGCCACTACAAACTTAAAGGTCAGGTGTTGCATAGATAGCTAAGTAAGTAAATAAAGGTTTTAAGTTGAACACTACCTTGAATGCAGGTGCACGAATAAAGAAACTAAAAATCACTTTATCAGCAGTCAAGCTGCTAGAGAGCTGTTTGCAACCCACTGCCACCAACCAGTTCTCTGAGGTAGGGTACGAAATGGCATAGGAAATAAGAGGGCTTCCAGAGCACTCCTAAGCTTCACACATCTGTCATGATACACTGCTCCAGTGCAAAGTCACTCCAGATTCCAAAGAAGAGGAAAAGGTGCTGAGAGGACTGAGTCACTCTCCACATCACAACAGGCTGCTGTGCTGCATGTCTGCTTGCTTGGGAGCAACCGCATTTTTAGCGGTATGAATTACTCAGAGAGACATTCACTATCTGTTACCTGTGGTCATAAAGTGGAAAACTTTATGTGGTGATAACAACCACCACAGTTACCTGCAACTTGCATTTAAAGATTATCAACTGGACAATAACAGAGTGCTTATCAGAAGGTTTCTTGAAGCACATCATTTTAGAATCAAAGGGAATAAGTCAGGGCAACTGATGCAACTGGAAAAAAACCACATATTTTCAAGACTCAGTAACCCTCTTCCTGGTCTGAAAGTGCTTTACATAATCTTGCCTCATTTGGGGAAGCCTTAAGACACAGACTGCTTGTGCAGACAGCAGCGTACCCTACCCATCAGGTACACGCAGTTCCTCAGTCCCCTGCACTACAGAATCATAGAACTGCTCAGGTCGAAAAAGACCTTCAAGATCAACTCCAATCACAACCTAACCACGCTACTCTAACTCTAACAACCCTCCACTAAACCGTGTCCCTGAGCACCACAGCTCCATTCACGCAGGCCTCGCATGGCCTTTTATCGTAGGGCACTTCCAAAACCCTCCTGGCATACGGAGGCTCACAGACAGTCCCGCCTGCAGGTGACGAGGCAGCGCTGGGGGGGGGAGGCGCTCTAACAGCACTGCCTCTCAGCAGGGCCCGGGCGAGGAGCCTGCGAGCCTCCCCCGCAGCCGCCTTACCACAGGGGCACGCACACCCACGGCAGCTGCCGATGGAGCCAGGACCTCCCTCCCCTCCCCGGCTAGCCGTCCCCCTCACAGCACCGGCCTGAGGTGACGGTGCGCAGCGAGTGCGCATGCCCGGCACCAGCAGCTCCATTGCGACTGCGCGGCGCTGCCGACCGAGGGGGAGGGGATCGCGCGCTCCCATTCTTGCCCCGCGCTCGGCCCGGGGGGAAAATGGCGAGCCTGATTCCCGCGGCGACCTCATCTCCCGCCGGCGCTCCTTCCCGTAGCAAGAAGCGCCCGGCAAGCCCGGGCACCGGCAGCGGTCCGGCCAAGAAAAAGAAAGTGGCGGCGTCGAGCGGCTCGCAGGTAACGCTCGCGGGCGGACAGGAGGCGCGCATGTGCCACAGCGCTTTCCGCGCTCCCCAGCACACCGCGCATGCGCAGAGCCGTGGGGGAGTGCCTGCTGCCCGCGGGGTGTGTGCGCGCTGCGCAGTGTGACTTCGTGCTGGGACTGTTCGTTTGTAGCAAAGGAGAGGCCTTGACCACAGGTCTGTTGTCCTTTTAATTGCTACTACTGAACCTGGGGGAGAATGAGTATCTTCGATACTGATCTAAAAAATGCCACTAATTCCTCTATCTCAGTGTTCACAGCAGTATTTTCACAGATGTGTAGAGAAACAGGAAGCATCTAAAAGAGTTTATTCTATGTTAAGATGTGACCAGTGAGCAAAATGCTTGCACCTGACAGCTAACAAGCTTCAAAGACAGAATTTGAATGAAGTGAGGGACTTGGAAATAATTTTGTCAGAGGACAAAACCCAGCTGAGTTGCTGGCTGTGTAACTAAGAGGCGAAGCTTTGCCTCGGCTTAGGAAAAGCAGTTTTTAAAATCACTTCACTGTCAGCGCAAAGCCCATCCAGCTCAACCCTTGCTGTCGTCTGATTGCCCCCAGCAGCTCAGCCCAGGGCCCCATCCAGCCTGGCCTTTAGCACTCCAGCGAGTGTGGGGCACTACAGCCTCTGTGGGCAGCTGTGCCAGCACCTCACTGCCCACTGTGTAAAGCATTTCCCCCTGACATCTGTCCCACTTCTCAAGCAGTATGTCTGGATTATTTCTCCTAGAAAGATTCTGTCAGCCAACATAAAAAAAAAAAGGGCTGGAGAAAATATTCTGTATTTCATCCCATACATGATTCTTCTCAGTCATATTTCACGGACCATAATAGTAGCGTAGCTGCAAAGTATGCACGGCCTGTTAGGTTGCTTATTTTCACACGAACCATTAGATCAGGGAAACGTGTATGCATTTTCCTGCAGATCTTCTCTCCAGACAATTGAAAGCCATTGTGCACATGCCAAGGCACAGACAGAAACCTTTCCGTGTTCTGAACGATGCTCTTATAACTCTTGCTTTCTCCCTGTGGCATTTACATAGTTTATTTTCCTTTTCTGGCACTCTTATCCCCAGGAGAGGCTGTACGAACCACGGTGATTAATGTAGCTAACAAACGGCACTGCAACCATGAAGAATTACTGCCTGGCATGATTGTATTTGACAACTTTTTTCAAGGTCTATTAGGAATAAGAATCGGGATTTCCAGCATGGAAAAGACTGCTCTGTGTCTGTATGCATGTATAAAATCCTTTACACTTAACAATCTTCTCCAGAACTTCAACCTTTAAAACTGTTCTCTGAAGTTCACATCAAACTGAAGCCCATAGGTAGCTTCCAGTATTATGAGACAACCCACGATCTCTTACCCAAACTGAGTTTTGATAAACAGTTTTTGCAGATCTTCTCACAAGAGATTTCAGTGGAGAGAGGAGTAATTTTTCATTCAAGTCACTTGCATCCACTGACTTCAGCAGCTCAGATCAATCCCATAAGGAAAAGAGAAAAAATGAGGCTCTGAAAGTGCCTAACTTAAGAAATGGGACAAGAAGCAGCTCGTTGATCTTCTTGCTATCACATTCAATGTTGCTGACTAGCTCTGGAGTGAGCCAGTTTGAATAGAAACGACATGGAAAATGGGGATGTTGCATTTTTTGACTTAGAAACATTGATCACCTGATCACATTCTTCTTCGGTACCTCATTTAATCTGTGCATCCAGAAGCTTTACATAGTCCATAGTTAATTGCTGAGTAATGTACTTTTTCTGGATAAGGAAACCTGTGACACAAGGAAACAGTAATTCTAGCCTGCTGAGCTCTTCAGAATACAGCCTGTCAACAAGCACTTAACGCTCTATTTTAAATTATAAATGGATAAATGGATAAATTATCCAATTTTTAAGTGGATCAGCCAGTCAGAGACTAAGTCATCAATGAATTTTAAATACGCTTTCTAAATGTATTAACTACCGAGTATCCAGTCATTGTGGGCCTTTAATTAATTAACTAGTTAGTTTATCTCTAATGCCACATGAATAACATCCTTCATTCAGCTGTCTGGTAAGTACACACTCTTAACACACACCATGTGCATCACAAGTTTGGATGTTGTAGTTGGTACTCTTCTGTCTGTTCAGTTTCCAACGTAACCTCTTTGATATTTTTAACAGCTTCATACAGCCTCATTTCAGCCTTTCAGGTGCCAAATATATCATTCTTTAGCTCAGCATGGTATGGTTTCTATTTTAAACAAACTGACATTGTGAAACAAATGGGAAAATAGTGAATTATATCCCTAGTTAATTAGCACACTACAGGTAACAGGATCCCTACCAAGAGGTCTCTAGCTACCTGCAATGTCAGCTTAGGATCTGAAGACTCTGCTAGAGTACTCTAAAGTACACTGTATGCTTTTGAGTGTTACATTAACTGGTAACTTCTGCATGGCCTACCTCAAAATACACTTAATGCTGCCAATTTTGAGTTTCCTCACATCTGTGATTCCGTCACTGTGAAATAAAACAAAAATGTTTGCTTTCAGTGTGACTTCTGCAAGTTGCATCAGCTTGCTTTTCTTTCGTAAGCTTTATGTCACAAGCAGCTATCAGCATAGTGCTTATGCTGAAAGATGTGCTGATATGATAAAACTGTAGATTTCAAATAATCACCCAGAATGTGCTGTATTTTTAATCGAACAATCTTGCTTGAGTAATTAGCTAGTTTGAGTAGCTGTGTGTGTACTGTATAAGAATGCACAAGGATCACACAGCATGCAGATGTTTTAAACCCAGTTTTGATGATGTTTCTCTGACACACGGTCTAGAATACGAGTTTCTACTTTGTCTGAGATACACTTTTAAGGCATTAGCAAATATTCTCTGGAGTTGGTGTGACTTACCGGCCCAAAGGTATTGAGTCATGTTTGCTTTGGAAGAACATTGCCCATAGGGCTTGTCGGTCATGTCTACAGAAGGAGACACATGCTTTTTGGATACAATGCCTGTATTTACCAAATGTAAAATTAAAAATGAGTTTACAGGAAACCACGATTGCAGATTGATTACATCATTTCTATTAGCCTTGCACAATGATTCCTCCCATGTGGTTGTGCCACTGAAAAATACCTCAGTCTTTACTGCAGCAAATGATTTTTAATGTTGAGGATTATTATGTATATTAAAACGTTAACCTCAGGTGTGAAAACCAGTGCTGTTTTTTGACTTACATAGCACCATTCAATTTGATGTCTTTGCCCAGTGATTTCCAATAGCTTCTGTGTGGGTTCAGCTCCACTGCTGACAGAAGTAACAGAAGCTCTTGGACAGACCTGTCTCCAGGTCTCTTGTCTTTTTAATTACTACTACTTAAACTGGGAGAGAATGAGTATCTTCGATACTAATCTAAAAAATGCCACTAATTCCTCTACCTTAATGTTCACAGCAGTGTTTTCACAGATGTTTAGAGGAACAGGAAGCGTCTAAAAGAGTTTATTCTATGTTAAGATGTGACCAGTGAGCAAAATGCTTGCACCTGACAGCTAACAAGCTTCAAAGACAGAATTTGCATTAAGATAAGAGAGGGGCTTGGAAATAATTTTGTCAGAGGATAAAGAGAGAAAATGTGCTAAATGTGGCAAATGCGTATTTGCTTACATGCTTGTGAAACAACTTCACACATGAGTGACGAAGTACAGTAAATGCCTCACTTGGAGAATGATATCAAAGTTTGTCTCACATTTTGAACGGATGTAAGCTGCTTCAGAAACTACAGAAATACACCGAGAATGCTCCTGCTTCCTCTCTGTCCAACTCTGTAACAAGTTTTGGTGCAATTTAGAAAATAACTATTGAACTTCCTCCTCTGCAAGACTTGAGTGGAATTTCTGAATTACTTACATGATTAAATACATTGATTTTATCTCTGTGAATATTGCAGCACTGCTACTGGAAACCATTTTACGTAACTGTTTCTCATATGTATATTTCAGTCTTCCCTTTTTCTCATTCTGTGCTCCAAAACAAGAGCTCTACAACAGTGTTAGAAAATACAAAAGTCAAAATGGTGTAAGGTTCTCTTAAATAAGTTCCTCTAATGCACAACCTTAAAATAAAAGGAGCAATTCTAAGATAAGCTTAGAACTCCATTTTTTATGGAAAATGTAACTGAATGATGGTATTTTACGTTGTCACCTGAAGATCACCTGATGAGGAGCTGCTCTCTCAACAGCACTTAGCTATGTACTTATTAGAATGGCTGTTGTTATGTGTTCAGAAGCTAACAACAGAGAGCTTACCCGCGGATATAAATAGCCTGGAATTGGACTCCAAACCATCAGTAAATTTAATCAGTTCTCCTGTTCTGCTGTTTTACCAAGCCTATCGCTGTAAGTAGGAAGCCATCAAATCAATTTAAAAATAACTTTGTTTTAAAGAGTCCATTTGATCTGGCTCTAATTTCCTGAAAAATGAGGTTAGGGTAGGATGAGTTTAACCACAGAATCACAGAGTGTGACTACAACCACTGCACCGAACTGCTGCTTTCACTGTGTTTTGGGTCAGGAACCTTCTGCAGTATGGCACAGCGTAATAATGATTTTCTGATTTGACAGGAAAAATGAATTGCTTACGAATACAGACAACCTTGTTTACAGCCCTAACCAGTGTAACACTAATCTTACTTTCATAATACTGTCCCCGACAAGACTTTCTGTAAGAGAAAAGCATAATTTTCTTTTGTAGCTGGAAGTTTAAAAAACAAATTGTGGTTTTCTCCAACCTCTTTGCCCAGAGACAGCAAGACCCTGATACAACACAGTAGTAGGGAGGTGTAAGTACATGTGCACATGCCAGTTTATGAAAAAGCCGTCTTTTCATTATGCTGTGAAGTTTTTTGTTTTGTTTTGTTTTTTCCTGCTTAAACATCTCTCAGCCCTGAAGGTTACGACAGTAACTGAAAAAAAAAAAAGAATTTAACCAATGAACTGGACCCAATCTGAAGCTACTGCTTGTTTCCAACAAAGACATGATCTGCTCCCAGGGCATGTCAACTCAAACCTAATTAAATTGATTTAAATGGATAAGGAATGCTTTAAACTGGATAAAGAGTAGCTATGGTGATACACTGCAACCAATTGCTAGGTACTGATAAGAATTCCTGAGGTGAGCTGTTCAGGTTGCGCTCTCGTTCACGTTCCTACCCAAGAGTCTTGGCTCTTACAAATGAACTCATCCAGCTGAAACCGTACTGCCTCGTCCTAACAAGAGTTTGAGCAGCAGTGGGCAGGTTATGATAGCTGTACCATGGGCAGGTATTGTAATCCAAAATTACACTGCACATCATCAGGCCGCAAAGCATGGAAAATCCCTGGAAATGGCAGATCTCTGAATGAAGCAGATGGGGTCATCACTTAGATTAATGCCTTTTAAACACGCGTGACCACAAAGATGATAGTCTGTGTGATAAAGCAGAGCGTGAAGAGCTGAAATATGAAGCACCTCTTCTAAGAGGTTTTTTTGTACTCTTATAAGAAACAGCTCGTTTTCAGGCTGTCCACTAATGAGAGCCAGGATTCTCCTGAGGAACTGGTTTCTATCAGTTGCACATCTGAAGTCAAATCTATTAAAAAAGCAGAATCCCTGCAATCCCACAGGAGGAAAAACAGTAATTAAAAACAATTAGCGTATTTTATAGGGAAATGTTCGTAAAGCGTTGTGTGTTTTAAGCTTAGCTTCATTTTAAGAAATTTGTGTAGCAATCTGGATTAAAAGGAAGACTGTCAAAGCTGAGAGCTGAGCACTGACTTTGCTTGACATTTGTCACATACTGAAGGGTTTAGAAGATCTGTAATCATAGCAGCATGTGAATTTCCAAACCAGTCTATGCCAGTCTGAGAGCTACCGGTCCCCCTACCAAATGGGATTAGATTTGAGATTTAGAGTAAACACAGATGTGTGTTTTTGTAGAAGGGTGAAAGCATGTGTGTGTTGACTTGTACTATGGGCATCAATATGCTGGTGTCATGTTATTTACCCATCTCACTTTATCCTGGCAAGAGATCTTAGTTTTTCCTTTAGCCAGAAGATAATGGAGAGTCTTACTGTGATTGCATTCATTGTCAGGATTCATAATAAACATACAGGAAGGTTAAAAGAAAGAATAAATATGGTTCATTGCTTCTATTGCAAGGAGATAAAACAGAATGGATTTTTTTCTTTTTTTTTTTGAAAGAGAAAGAACAATCTATAAAACATTTTACACATGTACTTTGGCATGACATTGTGTGTGAGAGGCAATGCTCCTGAAAGGCAATGTGAGGGGCCCGTTAGCACATTGAAAGGTTCAGGTTAACCAAAGAAAACTTGAAATACTTAACCAAGTAGCACAGATTAGAATAGCTGTCAGCCCTTTTTTCACATTTTTGTGAAGTGAAATGATTATGTTAGATAATATTTCAGTTCTTTCTTTAGCAGTGCATTGGCAATGCAGTTATATAAACAGCAATGCAGCTATATAAATGTATTTTTTTTTTTATTAGAAAGGCTAATAGAGATATTAATTTGGTACCATGGCAGTGTTTTGAACATATTTTTAAGCATTCCAAGAACACATAATTGAGACATCGGTTGTTTATTTTGGCTTAGAGCTGTAGAAAGCCATGAAAATTGTGACACTGCATTGCAAAATATACCTTTCCCTCACAGCAACATTCATATCCATCAACAGCATGTCTTGTCTCCCTGGAAAGCACACCTACAATTTTGGGAGGCACAGTTAACCACTCTAGTAATTTATCTTGATATAAAGGAGAGAGGCTCAGTCTCCTACTGTCTCCTTCACATCTCCCTGCCCCTACAGCCTTGTCAGCTTCACGCCAGGCCTGCCCAGCCCTCAGCAGTACTTAGTGTGTCTCTGCTGCCTTGGTGAGCTGGGCTGGTTCACAGGGGATCTGTTAGGCAGGAACTAACATAGGGAAGAAGTTGGACCATGCAGGAAAAAAACCCAACAATAACACTTTTCCATTACAAGTGAGCTGTTGCCTAAACTTGGAGATTCTTAACTGCAGGTTTCAGTAGTTTACCTTAAGAAACCGAGAGGAAACTGCAGCAATTCAAGATCTGACTCATTAGCAGATCCCATGCCCTTGCCAATGGAGGGGTAGGGAAGGCAAGGATTCAGCTGCTTTACTGCTTGCTTGTCAGCCCCTTAGAGGTGATTCTGTGCCACCAAAATATGCTAAAGGGAAATGCTAGGGCTGGGTCCTGATGCTGCTTCTCCCTGAGGATTTAGACAACTCTTTCTATTTAGGTTCAGAACCATGAACATCTGCCTTTTTGAGGGCCAATAGTAAGTCCTTTCTTTCAAAAGCAGAACAGAAGTCACACTTAGGGCAATGTTACTTGCTTTTTTTCTGTGAGGGGTTCTTCCAGCTGCTTGCTGGATCCCCCACGTGAAGTTAGTTCTGTTCCTGCCTCTGTCCCAGGGGACTCAGAGCCCCTTTTTCCACACACACACCCTAACCGCCAGGCTTGGAGCCAGTGTGGTGCAGTGGGAGAGGCATGGAAATGTTTCCTCCTCTGCAGCTGAGGATGGATATTCTGTTTGTTCCAAAGAGAATGACTGCATAGTCTGGTATTGAGGACAGTTGTTAGAATGGCCTCTTTTATGTCCTTTTTTTTTCTGCTTGATTTAAAAAAAGCTAGGTAGACGTGCCATTTAATAACAAGTATTTATGTTGTAACAAAAATATATGACTGTTATTCCAAGAAACAAATTTGAAATGGATAAGAAGGAAATCGTTTTATGAGTGATATGTAATTAAACTGTAGCATAGGCTTGCATGGAGCCCCTGTGTTTGTAAGGGTGCTGTGTGCTGTATCACTACAGCCTTGTTTGCTGCTTCCACAGATTTATGCATTTCCAAGGTAGTAGAAGAGTGAGAAAAAGGGTAGGAAAAGCTGAGACACCTGTAATAGTTTCTGTGTAATTTTGAGAAAGGTTTACAATTATGGATATTGTCAACTAAGTGGAATAGGTTGTAAAAACAAGCAAGCTTCCAAGCATACAACGATTCAGCAACTTCCAAATCTAATTACAGACTGAAAACAATTGCTTAGAGTGTAGTTAGGTAGTCAGTTAGACCATCTTTGGAGTAAAGGTCAGTGGCATCCCAGGAACACGGGATGTTAATCAGCGAAGGGAGAGAGTGTTAAGAAAATACTTGCCATCTGTGAGAAAGAAGGGAGTTAAAGCCCTGCAGAAAACTGTATATAAGTTATGTGCCCTAAAAAATCTTTCTTTGGAGTTGTTATAGAGTCCATTCAGAAGCTTGCCTTAATCTTATATTCCAGATAAACAGATGTATTTAATAAAAGATAGCCCCTCTGCCTAGAAACTTTATGCCCTGAAACCATCAAGACTACAGTGAAATACTGCTGAAATAGAACATGCAGAAATTAGGGCAGTAATTAACGTGAGTTATATGACAGCTCATGACCAAAAGAGCTTTTTGTTAATAAAAACAGTATTTTCTATGTCATAGCATATTGATTTTTTACTAGAGACATGGAAGGCAGCCCAGAGAGCTGTGCTATCACTGTACTTGGAGGTGCTCACGCCGCCTGGCCCAAGTTCATTTCTGACCCTGGCTAGAGGAGGAAGTGGGTTGGCCACCTCCGAAGGTCCCCTTCAGCCTCATCATGCTGTGATGCAGTGAGCGTCTCCTTTCAGACGCCTGGTTTATTTGATAAAGATGGGTCCATCCTCTCCCTGGATGTGCAGCCCTACAGTCCTTTAGCAGCTCGCTCTGGGTACTGCAATTGTACTGCAACCTTCCCTATGGTGTCTTAATGAAGCCCCAGACTCAATGACTGTGTTTTGTTATTACTATTCTCCCTTCTCTGTAACAATACTTAACATTTTGCTAGAATTTCTTTTCCCTCTGAGGAACATCACAATGTTCTTACAGATATGTTAGCTCTAAAAGTCAAAAAACCAAAACAGGAAAACACCATTGCATCTTGACACGCTCGCAGCACATTCAGGCCCCTCAGCCCTGGTCTGAGGTTGTCAGCTGGGAGAGTCCTTATTCCTTAAAGGTAATCACCTTTGTTTACTTAGTCTAGAACTAGCAGTGCTCGTTTGAGTCTCAAATGAGCATCCGTCAATATTCTCTATTGGTCAGAAGTTTTCCTTTACTTTTTGCTATGTCCAATTTGTAGCAGCCAGAATTGTTTTTTGTTGCAGCCACAGAAATGTCCTTTTATCCTCCTTTCTCTGTGTCCAAAAGGTATTTTTTTGATTTGCTACATCACAGATTTTGGAAAACTTATCAAGAAACCCTATTAAGCCCATCAGAAAATATTAAACACTGTGTTTCTCTCTCACCCGTGATAATGGATGTGATACTTCACTGATTATAATGTAGTGGGAAAGTCAAGTCTTGTAACAGTTCTGTTTTGTTTTAAATCCAGCAAAATAGGCAGTCAGGATACAAGTTTATATGCAAAACACTAAACTGTCTGGCTCTTTCCAGGATGTACCATGGGTCCTCATCTTCTTCATCTTCACTGTGTAACAACAAGGTGAATTGTACTGCCACAAAATTACACAACTGAGCAAACAACCACTGGTTTGTACAAATATTTCTGCAGAAACATTTAGAAATTTGCTCTCAAATTAGCACTGCTCTCTGCTCCCTTTTCCCTCAGTAGTCTCAGAATAGCGTGCAGTGTATCACCTTATTTTCATTGGAGTAAAATCAGCCATATGTTGTCTGTTTTGGTACAGTCATCAGTATTTTTGTCATCCAGTTTTATCCAGTTAAACGTATGTATTCATAGGATAATGCATCTACAGTTTTGCATAAGTTTTGGAAACTGCTATTCAAAGCAGGACTGCTTGATGTTGAGGCTGTTAGACCTTTGGAGCATGTGACACAGCTACTGCTCTCTGATATCATGTACCTCTGGTAACTTTTTGAAGTTAAAAACAAAACATTTTTACTCTCGATTGCTTTAGAAGTGAATTATCTCATATGCCACTGTACCTTTATGGTCAGACTAGATGATCTTAATGGTCTTCTCTGACCTTACTGATTGTATGATTGTAGCTAACATTTGCCTTTCTGACATCGTGTGTCGGTATGAGTCTCAAATACCTAAACATAAATGAAAAAAATCTCAAGCAAGTAACTTTAGACTGAAGTCTTTGCAGTAAGACTGGTGAGATTTCCTCATGCATTGTGGCAGCAGGAAGTATAGTTAGCAGAGATGTAATGGAAATAAAATGAGAATTTTTATATGTTTCAAGTGACAATTAAGACAGATACAAAGAGGGCCTAAAAGTTGCAAAAAACAGGAAAAAAAAGTAAAGTTTTGTTATCTGTACCTGTTTACCAGTTAGTCCACAACTTACGGATATAAAACTAGAGTATTCTAATTGCTTGAAACTAATTAATGCCCTTCCCTGAAGAAAATACTCAAACTTTGTTTCCTGTCAAAACTGATAATGATTTACAGAATAAACTAAAATCAGCAAAGTGAGTATATTTTGCAGAATGCCATTGCTTTCTTGTCAGCCACAGGAGGTGGTATCTCTTTGCTTTCCATGTCTCTGATTCAGGCGCAGATAGGTGCATGGACTTGGATTCTACTCCAACTTGACCAAAGTTATTGGACAGAGGGATTTTGATATGCTCCCTGATCACCTGATCAGCATTACAGTGAGAAAAGCACATCAGCATAGTGTAATCCTCCGTTTTATTTCCCTGGAATTCTTTGACCTCAGCTGTTCTGTAGCAAATGAAGTACTGAAAACTTTAGCATGCAGTTGAGCCAAAGTCCTTGACTGAACTTATTTTTTTTCTCATCGAGAAAGGAAGGTACTGGCAGTTTTTATAAAAAAATCAATTGTGATTTACTACAGTCTTTCTTGCTACTCTATTTCCATACATTTTCAGTCATGAGGCCCATCAGTTTAGAAGATTTCTTTCTTGTGAGGAACCAAAATATTCTGTTAGCTGGGCTTAGTTTTATTTACTCTTGGAGAAAGCATGAATTAATGTGCTTTTTCATTCTATCTACGCTAAAATTTTAGCTCCAAAGCTGCTTCAGCATGCCATTCAGCTCACAATTTTGTCTAAGTTACATTTTTCTTACAATCATAGAATCATACCATAGAATAGAATGCCCTGACTTAAAAAGGACTGCAGTGGTCATCTAGTTTCAACCTCCTTCCTATGTGCAGGGTCACCAACCACCACACCAGGCTGCCCAGAGCCACATCCAGCCTGGCCTTGAATGCCTCCAGGGATGGGGCATCCACAGCCTCCTTGGGCAACCTGTTCCAGTGTGTCACCACCTTCTGGGTGAAAAACTTCCTCCTAATATCTAACCTAAGCCTCCCCTGTCTCAGTTTAAAACCATTCCCCCTTGTCCTGTCACTATCCACCCTCGTAAACAGCTATTGCCCCTCCTGTTTATACACTCCTTTCAAGTATAAAGAATAAAGAAATAAAGAAAACTGTCAAACATTATAAACAAGGAATAGTTTGAGTCCACAAAGTGAAATCTGAAAGTGAGAGTTCCTTTGCAATTATTTAAGCCTAAGGGAGCTTTGTGGCAAATGCAAATTAAACCACACTTTTCTGGGATAGTGTGCAGCTATTCACAGTTGTGTCCCAATTACATTTTATTTGAGGCTTTTCCCCATAGAAAATAGTAATATTCTTTTTACCTTAAAATATCTGTGAGTTAGAAAACTTTGTCCAAGTTTGGAAGTTTTAAAATGGAAAAATATGTTTGGCATCTGAAATCTCTTGAGGAGAAATCAAAGCTTTTATTGAAGACTGTTAGTCAATGATTGAAAGTTCAGTAATGTTGAAGAGTTTTCCTGGATATTTTTTTTCTTAAGTGAGCAGTACCAGTAAAAGGCAGCTCTTGTGTCACAAAATTGCTAGGCCTTTTTCTTCTAGTTTTCCAAGCAATGTTTGAGAGGTAGGAATGTAATTAAAATCTTACCCTCCCTTTGGCTGCATTTTTAATTCTGCATTCAATCCCTCACACAATGTAATAGAGCTTTGCTTCGGGGTGTTTTATACCTCTATCAAAGTGACTAAAGTAATTAGTATTTTATACATTTTGGTAAGTATTTTGTCACTGGGAGCACCGGTGCAGGTGAATGATAATGGTTTGAAGCTCAGGCAGTGACGGGACCCTAAATGGGAATGTCGCCTTTTAATCAAGAGCACTTGGAGTCTATGGTATTGAAATGCCCTACAGAGAACATAGAAAAGCCATCCATCACCTTGTGACAGTCCAATCTTTTAGCACATGAGTAAAATTTTATCCAGCCTTTCTAAGGCAGTTGGAACATAAGATGTTTTAACTCATCTCCAAACTGCGGTGCAGAAGCATAACGTGAAGATTGCTTTCTGGACGGTGTGTACGTCTTTATTTAGCATCTTTATTGATTTAGCGTGCAGCTGAATCTTCTTCCATGTCCCACTCCCACACCCCCAGTCCCCTTTTCATACACCAAACAGGGTGGATTATTTCTGCATTTTAGCTGTATGTTTGGAATTAATTTGCATCGTTCGTTAACTCTTGATGTTCAGTGCAAATACTCAGCAAGTTAGAAGGGAAGAAGTGCTGCCTTCCAGTGGGCAGGTTTTGTGGCACACACAGATAAGCTGCTGGACGGGGACCTGGGGGTCGTGTGGTCATACACACTTGGAATTGTAAACTATTACTATTATAACCATTCAGAAATCTCCTTTAAAGTATGCTAATTTAAACAAAAATGGTTTTGTTGTCAGGCCTTTAGGGCTTTCCTTTTGATTTCTAGTGGTAGAAACCTGCACCAGGAGCCTTGTCTTTTCCACTAGGAAGAGTTGGCATCAATGAAACTCGCTGACTTCAGTGGATTTTCTCCCAAACTACTGTGTGTGTGACTGAACACAATGCCCGCTCTACTAGCCAGCTGAAATCAAGAACATCGACCTGCACTGTAGTTCTCTTGTGTTTAGCAAATTGAGTTTCTCAGTATCCTACAGTACTGGGAACAAAATCTGCTGTGAATACACAAGATTTTTTCCCTTCTGGCATTCAAAGAGTTCCGAGCTGAAATCTTTTTTGTCCTGCCCCAAAATAAGCAGATGAAATCGTTTCATCATTCTGAAGGGAGAATGTTCCTAAAACACTACCATGTACCACAGAAAAGGCAAGGGAAATTCTATCAGGCTTCATTTCAGTGTTCCATTAGGTGCAGTGTCAGCTGGGATTCTGTTAAATAGCTGACATTCAAAATCTTCTCCCAGTTTTGGAAAGTCTGCTTCTATCACTGCTGCTGTGATCTGGTGACATCTCTGCACTTTTTCTGCATGGCATTATCACTCACTGTAATTGCTTGCTAGGGAAAATACAGGTATTATCTGTTTCTTCTAGAAATTACCATTTTCTTCCCTGGCTGCATGCTACAGTTTCATCAGGATGTTGCGGAACTTAAGCAAAGCTTCAAGTTCAGTCAGTTGTTCTACAAGTTGAATATTGCTGCTTTAAAAGTAACCTATTACCAAATAATAATAATAATAAATAGACAAATAGTAGTATTGAGGCAGAGTTAATGCAACTCTGTCAATGAAACAAAGAATCTCTTTGCAGTATTATGATTATGAAAATCAGCTGCCAAAAGTAACTAAGCAAAAATCACTTTAACAATTTCTTGAGCTTCACATACAAATGTTGGAGATAAGTGAGTTCCTCAGCAACCCGAACTAGGTGCTTGGGGCACTATTATCAACGAGTTTGAGTGCTTCATTTAAAACCAGACTGCTCTTATCACTGTTTTTCAGTAGTGACCTACAGCCCCCTAGACATCACTGTAAGACAGCGCCAGAGAATTAGAAATGGTGAATACAGAGAAAATGGATTTCAGCGTAAAACCAAAGCAGAAAACTACAGAGACAACTTCAATTGCTCAACCCATTGTACTGTTAAAACTAACTAAAGAATGATTTGCAGAAAACAGATAATCAACATTTACCATACTGGTTTTCCTTCCTTCAACTAGAGACTCCCCTTCTGGTTCTTACAGGATTTATTTATGCACTTAAGTTTTGTTTTGCCAGCACGTTGTACAGTTTACTTTCTATTTTAAAATTCTATTTTTAAATTTTGCTGCGTGAAACTGTGACATCTAGCAAAAATGGCCACAGAAGATCATATTGTACCTTCAGTATGTGCAAATCCTGTTTCTTTCTATGGCATGACATGCATGGTATGCACTGATAGGATACCAGAAATACACATGTTGGGGTCTTCAAAATTTGGTTCTCATGTTTCATATCTTATATGTTTCTTATATATTCTGTTATACAGTTTTCATCTTTGGGGAAAAAAAAGAAAGAAAAAAGAAAGAAAAAGAAGATTCAGACAAGCACTTTCATAATAAGCTCATTCTACCTGATATTCAGACTCATCAGACACCCATCCCAAATCCCATGGTGCTGATTCCACCTGGAAATAGCCAAAACAAAGAATTCGGCGTCCACGGTCTACAAATTCTGCTTGTGCTCTCCCTAACTAAAACCAGACAGATGGAGCACGCTTTGGAAATCATGTGAAAACCAATACATCTGCGGTAGGGAATTTGGAACAGAATATATTGAAAAAAAATTAACAGATCTACTAAAACCTAAGATTGAAACTAGCATACGAATAGGCAGCCTCCCAGTTTTCTCCCAGCATATGCAGTAGGGTCCAAGCTAGACTCATTCCTGGGGTTTGGCTTTACTCAAAAGAAATCAGTGCTAGGGTAGGAAAGCTTAGCTCAGGTCTGTTCTCCAGACAAACTTGTAGGACTTGAGTGTTTGCCACAAGTCTTTCCTTTCTAGACCCTTTGCTGTCTCATAGTGACACGAAGCCCTGAGCCTCAGTGAGTGGCCATCATCCAGTCCTCATCTGTAATGGAAGGGAGAGAGAACTGCATCCCACCCAGCTGGCATGCACTGAAAACTTGATAGATAGTCTTAGGAAAAGAATTGCAAAACAGAAGGAACACTTCCCACTATTGCTCCACTCTATCCCAGAAGGGTAACATCTATTAATAGTGAAATATACTGCCAACCTGTCATGCTGTGGTTGTGGTTAAAATTCAGCTAAAGCACATAAACACAATTTTATGGGAGGAATAAAACTGTACAAGTGGTCCCATAAGAAGTCTTTGACCTGCTGCCTATCACCTTTCAAAGCATGCAATTCCAGTTGAGGTTGCTCTGTGCCTGGTAATGAGGACACTCTAAAGCGGAGGCAGAGGAGAACAGAGGGAGGTGACATAGAATCATGGAATTGCTCAGGTTGGAAAAGACCTTCAAGATGATCAAGTCCAGCCACAACCTCACCATACCACCGTAACTCTAACAACCCTCCACTAAATCATGTCCCCAAGCACCACATCCAAATGGTTTTTAAACATATCCGGGTGACTCAACCAGCTCCATGGGGAGCCTATTCCAGAGCTTAACAACCCTTTCTGTAAAGAAGTTTTTTCTTGATATCCAATGGGACTTGGGAAGAGGTGGCAGCAGGGACGCCCATGGAGACTGACAGTCAGGGGAAGGGTCGATGAGAAGGCATGAATGACTGAATGCGGTGACTGATGGCACTTTTTATTGTTAATTTGGAGTAAACTAATGTAAGTGTTGTATTACAATCACAGCTGTACTACAATCACACCTTCACTTTTTTTTTTCAGTTAAAGAGAAAGTTTAAAACCGCTATGAAGAGTTTTAGCCCACGGTTGTGCTTTCTTTCCAGCCTCACTGCAAAGCATTTGGGATTACTGTAGGGCAGAGGGTAGCTGGCCGGGTAGTGAAAATGTGCTGAAGAACAGCTGTGAATTTCACAGGAAGGGGAAGTTCCCCCGCACATGAGTGAGGGTTACAGCACACATTGAGCAGTACATGTTCCCCACTGACATGCGCTTCCTCACTGCGCTGATGAGACTGTGATCCTTTGATAGGATACAAAGGGAATCTGAATTCATTCCTGTTTTTTTTTCCCCTAACATATGACAGTGAAGAATGAATGGTATCTTACAAACAAAATGACCACGCAAACAAGCACAGCTGAGAGAGTTTTGCTCAACTTATGTTAAAAGATAAAGATTACATTTACTTCACAGTAATTCTTCACTGAGGAATCTTCTTTCAGGCCCTAAATAATGTATTGCATTTGTCAGCGTGTTATTTACTTTCACAAAGGATGGGTTTTGCAGTATAAAGGTCTGCACTGGTAGATCTGCACTGGTTAAAATTCACTTGGCATTGTAAAAGCTTTAAAAAAAAATGCACCGAAAACGTGAAACAATAAATTATGTTTCTTAAGCTTTGCATCCCAACATTTTAAAACAGGCTGGACAACAATTTGTAGGTTGTTCAGACACTTCCAGTTCAGGGCTGAAAACCTGCTGAAAGTATCAGCTGGGAAGCTGCAGGCTGCACTGGAGCTGTGTGCAGCAGTACGTTGTTCTGGAAGCAGTGCTCCTGTTGAACTCTTTAATTCTCTTCCAGAAAGAAAAGCACATTTGCTGAGTATCAGCCCTCCATAGTGCTACTGCTATAAATCAGAGTCTTCATGCAAGCAATGCTGACTGAGTGAACTGGCATGCCTCTACAGTATGTCTTTTATCTCAGTTCCCTGCATTTTAACAGGGATCACAGTACTCAATCTTATTTGCTTTCCAGTCTGTACAGGGCTCCCAAATTGTGCTGTCAATTGCAGACTGCTGTGCAGCCCTGCACACCAGCCTGCCCCTTTACCTAGGAGAGGAACTGGAGAGGGAACCACTGCTTTCCAGTTGTTTAGGAGAGATCCCAAAGCTACTGCTCTGCTTCTGCCCCAGTGGGACCAGGTGATGACGTGGGTGCTCATGGGGCCAGGAAAGCAGCACCTACTGCTCCAGAACCTGCTGCCTCTGCCATTGTGCACAAGCAAAATTCACAACCTCAGCATCAGTTATCCTGACTCTTAGTGGCACTGATACCTGAAATCCCTCAGGAGGTGGTCTGGAAAAGAAACTACATGTCAAATTTACATTTGTGAGTTGTTCTGCCAGGAACAGTTCCTTGCTTTCCTGCCCAGCATGCCAGCAAGATTAGCACTGAACCCACAGAGAACAACCCAGTGAGGACACAAGTGTAATATGTACACAGAAATTAAGCACTGAGTGTACAAGGACACTTCCTGCCCCTTACTGTTTATCCATTTCTGTTTACTCTGTCTCAAAATGCTAGATGCTGTTATGAGACATTGTTCAAATGCTGCTTGAAACCTGTTTCATAAACAGTGGAATATTTAGGAGTAGATCACCAAAGTGGCAAAAGTAATGAAGTAATTAATTAGAAACTGCAGGATTGGATTTAAGACAGACCAAATGATACCAAGTTAAAGGAAAAAAGGCTTTGAAGAGCAACTGTGAGCACTCATTCCTCCAGTTACAGAATTTATACTGCTGATGAACATTATCAGAGGTAATTTATTCATCAAAAATAGTCTTGTATAGCAAGCCTTATCTTTCTCAAGATTAACAGTAAAGTAACATTCACTGCTGAAATCCAAAGTGCTGGAAGCGTGCATTTGCAGGAACACGGAAGTCTAGCAACATGTTGTATAAAGTCACTCTATTCAGGATTGAGTAAGACAGTATTTTCTCTGCTCATTCACGTAACACAGTTTATAAACATCCGTTTGCATTTCTTTTGTTTCTGTGACAGTCATTGCCTTTTGATATTGTCCTCAGCAAGGGAAGAATCAGATTTTAGCTACAGGCTTCAGTGTTCCTTCCCTGCTGTTACTATGACAGTATCCCTTGCAGCGTGGGCTTACAAAGTACCAACTGTGGTTTTGAAAACAGGTCATTCCTATTCATATATTTTATTTTAATAAGATGTTAGATACATGACCATTTTATCTGACAGCTTCTTTTCTTTGAATATGTAAGAGCTCTCTTTGCTGTATTACAGTATGTTGAGTAACTGATGTATTTCCCCAAACTAGAGTTCAGCTCGCATAGTTCCTAATCCTGTAATTACTTATGCGTGTAGTTATGAATACAAACACTTCCTTTGTAACCACATGGAGAAGGACATGCTTAATTTATAAAGGAGTTTATAAACATGAGGGAAATCAACTTTTTACACGGGTAGATAGTGATAGGACAAGGGGGAATGGTTTTAAATTAAACGAGGGGAGATTTAGATGAGATTTCAAGGGGAAGTTCTTTTACTGAGAGAGAATAGTGCCCTGTCCCTGGAGGTGTTTAAGGCAGTTGGATGGGGTCCTGGGCAGTCTGATCTAGTACTTGATCTAGCAGCTGGCAACCCTGCCTGTGGTGGGGAGGTTGGAACTTGATGATCCTTGAGGTCCCTTCCAAGCCAAGCCATTCTGTGATTCTGTGCTGGCTCGAGGACCTTGCTGTGTAGTCCCAAATTCTAGTGATACTCCCGTATTCGCTAATAATAATGATCCTTTTCTTTCTCCTACTTAAGAGCATGTATTAACACAGAAAGTTTTGCAGTGTAGATTTTCATGGAAAAACTTTTTTTGTTTTAAGTATTATCTATCTAAAGGCAGAGAAACATTTTAAACATCCGTTCAGTAAATCCTGATTTAGCTTTTAGTGAAGCTTTTTGTTGGTTAAGAAAAAAGAATCAAAGTATGAAATCGTATTGGTTGAACTACTGACTCTGTGGCAGAATTCTCATTGGCTTCAGTACAGATCAGGATTTCACTGGCACGTTTAAGTACATAGAGTGAGCACGTTCTGGTTAGCATAGACTTGTAGGGTGCTCGTAAAAGAACAGCACAGAATCGGCCATGTAGAAATATCAGAAATCGGTTGGACTGTCACACAACTTTCTTAGCTTTCCAATCACACACATTCTCCCACTGCTCTTCCTGCTGAATAAATAAGCAATAGAGAATAGCCTAGAGAACACCTACCAGTATCCATGTAGCTTTTGGGAGGTTTGCTTATAAAAATAATACATGTAATAAAATCTTTTTTTTTCCCTTCAATCCTTGTTCAAGCATGACCAAAGTCAAGGATGCAGAATAAACTGATTCCTCAGTTATTCTTTAGAATCTTGAAAAGAAACAACTCTTTATAAATGTTATAATCTTTGTTACTATCAGTGCTTTAATACCGAACACTCTGATACATCCAGCACACACTTGGGCTACTTCTGGTTTCACATTCTGTCTTGCACTTCATAGAGATGGCTTTCATTAATACTGAAATCAAACCAATGCTGTTTTTGGTCAGTAGCCTTCAGCCACTCTATTCCTTTTCTCCTCTTTATATGTCACTGTAAAGTACTTGACAAATGCTGTGTCATACATCCCCACTGCTGTCACTGCCATGCAGCATCTTTAAAAGATTCAAAAGAAACAGGCTGAACAGCAACAGGTTGGTAATAAAGCAGATGTGCAGCCTTTGGTTGAACTTGCTTGCAGTAACAAGCAGTAAGCCTGAGTTCTTTTTTCAGAGTGCAGGTGGAGAGGTCATGAATGAAAATAAATTTCTGAACACAGACTCCAGCACAGGATCAGTGGAAACAGCCGTCAAGCCGTTACCATTTAAAGATCCAAACTTCATTGTAAGTATACGAACAGTCTGAAATTCTAAACTCTTCAAATAAAACCCTGCCTAGATTTCTGTTTAACCACACTGCTAATGTAAATATTAAGAAAGTCAGCTTTACAGCCAAATAAAAGATGGGCAATTCTTTAGTAACTCACCTCAAGTCCACGGCACGTTATGGTCTGAAGTACACATCATATTAGAACATGAAAGTGGCAATCTTTCAGAGGGAGAACTACTGTATTAAATTCTGGAACAGAACTTGCTAGATTAAGGTAGGTGAGGAAGTCTTATGGTGCAGTATCTCACAAACTAGCAGAACTAGAAGGCACTATTTATACCACTGTACATGTAGAAATCCCACCTCCTAGATCCTAACCTGGGGAAGCTGCAAAATAATTGAACTGAAACTCAGCCACCTAGTCATTAGTGGCTGGCATTTTGCTCCTCTCCTATTCCCTGAAACTGTGACAGACCTGTGGTGTCTGCGCCTGCAGTAATTGCTAGATGTAGAAGCAAATGTTGTGTGCTCCCCAGAAGCCTTGTCTTCCAGCGTTCAGAAATCGTGTGAACCCTGACAGCTGATGAAATACAGCCTGCTAAAACAATGTGAGATTTAAATTGGGGGAGAAGTCGAAGGAAGGCTAGAGCTAGTCATGCTATCACTGCTGGGTTTGTTTTTAATATCTTGCTTTGCCAGGGCCAACTCACTGGCACAATGTACTAATGCTTTCTAGGCAAGCAAACTTCTCAGACTGCTGGTCTTAAGCCAGTACTTAGAAAGTAGGATTTTATCCCAGATTTAATTTTGTATGAATAAGAGGCAATATCCTCAGCATAAAACCTGAGTAATCAGGCTTCACACTGCTCACTAAGCAAGGCTTTGGCAGGGAGTGTAAAATTCATCTCTGACTTGCAAGTTGCTATGTGCCTGCTTTACAGACTTCCATCACAAGAAGAGCAGTCAAGGAAACAACTGCATTCTTGATTCACGCTAATTCTCCAGTGAGCATCTCTGGGAAACTGGGTTTAGTGGAAAAGCTCCATTTGTGCCCAGGGGCACTCCACATAGCTTCCCTATAGGATTTAAATTGCCTTAAGGCATGCTGAGCCTTCAATTCTTAGAGGGACATCCCCATTTCCGAGGAGGCAATGCAGAAGTTTGCATGCTTGAAATTGTAGTGAATGTACGGGGCCTTTAACAACTGCTTCAACACTGATAGGCAGTTATAATAAAATGTCATCATCCTGAATACAGTCAATAACTTGAGAAGAAATGTATTGAGGTTTAACTGGCCTTTTGTCTGTATGAACTGTTAACGACAATTTGGATTACTTTCTTCCAGCCCAGTTTACCTTAAACAAAAGAAAATGAGTCAAACATCATCCATCTCTTAATGTGCTTGCTTTTTATTGGCCTCACCCATACCTCTAAACAGGTGTTACACAGAAACATGATAGAGATTACTCTGTAAGCATTGAACTTCTGGTTAACTGTTCAGAGGACAGTGCCTCCTTTTTCTTTTCATTATGGATGAGAGACTCAAACCAGTAGCAAAACTTTGTGGCCTGCTGAGGTTGGGTGAAAAATAATGGCTGTGCAATGATTTGGGGGGGAAAATTCATGTAATGAACTTGAACTAGGAACGTGCTGGTATATCTGTTTCCATCTCATATTGCAACAGCCTCTGTTTTCAGTGGCTGCTACTAAGGTGTTACTCTCAGAGCAATGTTTGCGCGTACTTTCTGTAGTAGCTGTGCATTGCCAAAACAGATACATCAACAGCTCATGAACATTTTTTCTGAATATATCTTACATCTATGGAAAACAGCTTTCTCATTGAATCCTTTCTGCTATCATTCTCAGCAGTTCAGCAGCCTAATTTATAAACTAATCACAGCAGAAGTGCATTAGCAGAAAGAACTTTGCTGAGTTTTGATGAGACCGAGGTGGCAGGTAGTAATTATTAACTGCGGTAACTACAACTCCCCACTTCTGAGAACAGTTTCTGTTCTGAAATAAAGCTGTAAATCTGTGTCCTTTGATCATTTAGAAAAAGTACAGTATATTGTGCATCTTCTGTCTCTGGAGGAGCATAAATAAATTACTTCGCATTCCATTTAGTAAGCGAAACCAGCACTATAGCACCAGCAGCAAGCCTTCTGCGAGCATAGCTTTCAAAATGCAAAATTGCCTCAGCAGCCAGTATTCCATTTATTACTCCTTTTCTATCCCTCTATCATTTGAAAGAAAAATAAAATTTCCAAAAAGCTTCTCATATCATTCATTACATTTTGCAAGCTCAGTTATGTTTTCTACAGTCGCGGATTACTCAAACGAGCTGGAGCTGCACCTGTACTGTGCCATAAAAAAGGGAGAGACAATTTAGCCGTGTAATCACAATTTCAGACACAAGTTCATAGTATGAGTCCTAGTGTGATGGGAATTGCATACAGAATCCTGTAATCTCAGGCTAAACCTAACCACATTCATTTTCTCTTTCCCTGTAAAAAGCAGATTTTCATTTCCCTCAGTTAATCCTAAACTTATAGTAGCTCTTTGACATGGTCCAAAAAGTCTTTGTTTTTCTTGCAACTAAGATTAAAGAGTACAGTATATTAGTCTGCTGATGAAATAAGTGAGGATAACAAATGGTTCGTTACAAGGTGAGATGTATCTAAAAGACTATGAAGTAGAAGTATCATGCTCTGAAATGGTATTCTTCATTTTTTCTCTGAACATCATATTTTTAATTCTAGCACTCCAGCATTGGTGGAGCAGCAGCTGGCAAGAAGAACAGAACTTGGAAGAACCTAAAACAAATTCTTGCTTCTGAAAGGGCATTGCCATGGCAACTAAATGATCCTAGCTGTAAGCTGCTTAGACGCTTTGCTTGTATTTATAAATAATAAAATCCAGACAAATAACTTTTTTAAAAGTGAACCTGAGCTGTTTCATCAGTGAATGCAGTATCCTGCTTGAAGGGGGTCCATTTCTGACTAGCCTGATCACACAAGGGCCAAGGGAAAAGTAAGGTGACAAAAATGATTTGGAGTGTTGTGAAGAAGTTTGGATACATCTGGGGAATGAGTTCTATGTGAGAAGTGCATTTATCAGAGCCAGGTTAGAAACTTCTTGTTCCCATTGCGTTTTTGTCACCTCTTCTCTGCTGAGGAGCTGCCTGCATGTCTCATGAAGGTGTATCTGCACACCAGTAGCTGCTGCTTCATTAGCTCTGTTGAAACTATTATCAAGTGAGATTCTGCTAGCCACATACACATGGTAGCAGAGTCCTCAGCCCAAGCTTTCTATCCAGCTCCTTACCCAGATTCTTGGAAGCCTTAAGTCCTACATCCCCTACTTAGTTCAGCGCAGTTCAGACAACACTATTAGCACTCCAGATTACAGCCAGCTTGTGTAAAACCACAGGAGCAGAATTAAAACACTACTTTTAATCTCAATGTACTTCAAGGCAAGTTGTAAAGTACAATATTATTGAATTTAACTGGAGGTAGAATTTGTTCCTCAGATTTCATTCAAGCAACTGGAGGCATCTCTGAATTGGGCAGGTGCATATACATGTTGTCATTACTTGCCATTTTTTAAAGTGTTTTAGATGCAGCTGTTACAGAAGAGTGTAGGCTACTGTGTGTGCCTGCCTATTGTAGCCCACAGACTGCTGATTTCTATTAGCTGTTATTTGCAACAGTAAATTTAAGGGCTTTTTTAAGAGGGTGGCAAAAGAAATTCACTTGCATATTTAAGACCAGCTGTCCGTACAATTAATGTCTTTTGAATTATGGGACTATGATTTGACATGGATGGAGAGTTTCAATTTATCATAGCAGCCAAATGAGTTGCAAAGGAGTTCAGTAAGGAGTAGAAAAATGAGCCAGGTACCAGATAGTTTTGTAAACATTGAAAATCAGCAATTTAACTACTTAGCCATGCCAGTCATATCTTAAACACTCATATCTCATAAATGAATGAGACTTGGTATCTAAAGGGCATCAGAGAACAGCAATTTCCATCAGTTAATTTAAACATTCAGACAATTTTCTAGGTCATTGACTGGGCTTAAAGTGGTACATGCTTAAAGATTTAGCTGATTTAAAAGATTACGTTGCTTTTCTGGATTATAGCATTTCAGAGCTACAATCTTGAGCAGTGTTTCATGGTCTTACCATATAGCATGTGTGCAGTAATGGCTATCTGCTATTCTCTGCAACTGACTGCAAGGGAATTCGTTCAGACTTGGAGGAAATCAGCACACTTTAAATAGCTGTATTGCATTTCCTTCTGCAGAAAGAAAGAAAAATGGAACAGAATGGAGTTCTGTTTACTGAACTCTTGCATTACTGAAGTGAGCAGAATCAGGCTGTTCCTTACAGCACTACCAGGCTGAATGTTTTCAGAGGTGATTCTGCTTCACAGTTCTTTGCTGCTTTAACAGATACCTCAAATCAAACCCACTGTTTTAAATATTTGTTCTCTCTTCTCATTCTGGGTTTTCTTTTTAAAATGTATGTAATATACTGAACTTATCCTTTTGTTTCCCCCTAGACTTTAGTATTGATGCTCCTCCATCCTTTAAGCCTGCAAAGAAATATTCAGACATTTCAGGACTTCCAGTAAGTATTGTACTTTTTCTCTTCAAAGTTGGCATTTAACTTTCGACAATTAAATAAACTGGTACATGCCTCTGCAAGAAACATACATGCTGAGGCTGCTGTTCAGTCTTGCACTTAATAATTGTCCTGTGATTTAGGGCCAAACCCCAAATACTATCCCAGCATCTCCAAGTCCTCAGGATCTTAACAGATGCCAGGGCAGCTTAAATACCTTGCCCTGCCAGCTGGCTCCTATCACACCACTTCCCAGCTGTGGAGTCTGCACTGGTCCCCATCCTTCTCAACCCTGCTTTGTTACAATGAAAGCTGGCACCCCATATTCTCCATGACTTCAATTTTGCCAAGCTTTAAGCACACTGAAGCTTTCCATGCTCAGTGTTTCCCTGAGTCTTGGTTTTTTCACTGTAGCTTTTTGGGAAATTATCAGAAAGATGGTTAAGCAATGTCCCAAGAACAAGATTATGCAAAATGTTATCGGTCTTCACAGGTTGAAAAAAAAAAATGTTACCATTACTCACTAACTTCCTTTCAAACACATGGGCATGGATTTTCAAGCATTTTGAATAGCCCCATGCTGCAGTGCTGCAACTTGGAGTTTTGCAGATAGGTTGCTTGTGTGTCACAGATAGGCTCCTTCCCACGCTTTTGTTGTTTAAAAACAAAACAAAAACCTTAACTTGACCTTAATTATGGTTTAATTATGGTTTGCACGTGCTCCAAAAAGTCAAGGCAGTTGCAGTTTGGCACCTGAATTGTTAGAAGAGTCTGTTGGTACAAAACATGAGTCAAGTCCCTGAATTCTGCCCAACAAACATTTTGTATCTGCTGCTGATACTGTTCCTGTTTTACTTAAAACAGGTGTTAATAACAGTAACTTTTCACTTTGCCAATACTCAGGTTTACATCTTTTCAGTGATTGATTACGCAGAAGCCCATGCATTTACTACAACAGAAAAGAATAGGAAGGTTGCAGTTTAGACTATAGAAAGTACTAAGTAATGGTTACACTAAATAACTACAACGACAAGAACTTTGTAACTTCAGATAGCCTTACACAGATTCTCTGGGTCCCTTCCCTCAGTTGAATCCCTACTAGGGCACTATCCCACCTCACAGAGATGATGTTACCTCATAGGGATGCCTGTAAATGGTATGCTGATGTATGTTAACACTATAAAGCTCCGTATAAAGTTAACAGTTCCACCTTCAGAGTGAGATTTGAGTGATGTGCATCAGCTGGCAATATTCACTGTATGGTGCAGATAAAACAAAGGATTAAACGCATTCTTACTAAGTGGGCACCTTGCATTCTGTGTACCGAATTAGATAAAAGTCCCTGTTGGGAAAACAATGGGTGAGCACTTAATTGAGGGCTGCCTGAGAGTGGATTCACAGCACAGGGGGACCAAAGAACAGCTGTAGAGCCAACGGTAATCCTTCACATCCTAACATTTGAGTTTTTGATTTGACAACATCTATCATCTTTGACTTTTTCAAGTAACACATTTAGAAAAGCCTCCTAGGAGGTGGCATGTTCTCAGCTCTGCCTCCAAACATGATTTGGAAGGGAAATGAGTTGCTTGGATCAAGGCTGGTAACCCACTGTTCAGAAGGAAATGCGAAAACAAGATCTCCCTCTTTTTCCTCTACTCTCCTCTTAGCATTGCTTTGCAAGTGGCATTCACAAGAGGTGCTGTTAAAACTGCAACAGCACCTCTGCTGGGCTTAAATGGGGCAGAAGGCATAAAGGATTAAATCCTTGTCTGCCCCATGTCCAAGGAACCAACCAGTTCTTCCCAGCACCAGCCTTTGATGGGTTGCAAAGCCAGTCAGTCATCACAGCTACAGCAAGATGGCGGTGCAGGTGTAAGTGAAGAGTGTCCCTGACAGCTAAGGGGCAGGCTGGCCACTGCAAGCAGACTTCTACTCCCCAACTTTCCTTTACTAGCTTTTGCTTTCCATCAGTGATCTACACATTGTTCTGTATTAACTATTGAACTTAGTGTAAATAATCTCCATTCTGTAAGATTCCATTCAGTGCTGGGTTTGTGTTTTTTGTTTTTTTTTTCCTCTGGCCTTTCCACTTTAAAAAAAATAAATTCCACCCTCGAATCGCAGTGTGGCTCATTTCCTATTTTACGCAGCTTGTGAGGTTACCCCAGGCTCTGGTAAAAAATACCATGTTTAAAAAAAGTCTTTTGTATTAAGAAAGATAACTGAGACAGTGTGTCCTCTAAATTGCTGAGCCAGAAATGTTGCCTAAGAAGCACTGAATTTATTTTAAAGATTTCTACTAGGAAGATATGTGGAGTAATAGAATATCTTAGAAATCTAGTATAAGAAGAATGTCCTGATATTTTCTATTTGAAATCTGAAAGCCTTTGTATAAGATTGTATTTTGTATGGGAATGCTGGATTCCCCATGGAGAAAGAAAAAAAAAAAAAAAAAAAGTAAAATAAATTCCTTAGCATTACTCATTTAGGAAAGAATTAAATGGTCTAGCAGGTACAAAAAAAAGAGAAGTGCATTAAAATACTCTCATTAGTACATCTGCAGTTATATTAACTGCCACAATTAAATTCTATTGATTCTCTTCTCTTTCTCTGTGTAACACAAATGGAATTAAATTTACCACTGGTCTAAGCAGAGCAGTCAATTTATCTTTGTAAAGCAGCCTAGAACTCAAAAGCTATTACCTACTATATTGACATTGCAAAATAAAACTACTATTTCCAAAGTTGCAAGATGAGTATTTAGATACATTAACATGCAAAACACAGTAATTCAATGTAGAGCAGATTTTAAAAACTTCAAATATTTGAACATCTCTTCCTTTTTACTATAGAAACAGATCAAGATAATTTATTGTATTTGAAGAGCACGTATTTGTGGTCTTTGACTTAACTTTAAAGTACAACAGAGTTCTGTCTCTGTAAAATCCTCTTCACTTTGCTATTGCCTTGTAGTTATTGCTGAAGCACTAGGTTAAGTTAGTGACACGTACTGTATGTTAGTTGCCAAACTACGCATACGTCATGTTAACACGTGCAAGCAGTGCAGCCCAGTGTGAAGTATAAGAATGGTGAAGAAATGCCATAATTTTAACATTGGTTGATGTGCAACACAAATTGCAGATATAGTTTGGCCAGTCTATTACAGAGTCTTGCACTTTGGAGAAGCAGCCTGCTTGCTTAGCTTTTCTTTAGATACCTAAGGCCAAATTTAAAATGTGAAATAAAAGTAAATTAACACCTGCTATAGCCATAAAGTTACCACCAGGAATAAATTTACTTCTAATGTCCTAACTTTGCCATTTGTCTGGAAATGAATTGATGGCTTGCCTGCTAGCTGCCTACGTTTAATTAACCTTATAGCATTTCTTTGTAACGAGACATGCTACAAATAACACCTTATTTTCTGCTAAGCCTTATCAGGCCAGAGGATTACGTGAATTGTTCCACGCTCAACGTATCCTTTCCATCCTAAAACTGGTGGAAGGCTGTGTGCTTTAACACTATAACACTTTGTGCCTTCCTGGCCTTTTTGGCTTCACTAGCAGCGTCTCAAGAGATTTCAGCTGCCTGTGCCTCACCACCAACTCCCATTGAGGAAAGGAGCACAGGACACTTGCGGGGCATTGGCACTTTGGAATATAATAGCAACATGTCGCTGCTGTCTTGGAGGCTGAAGGTGGAGAGAGGGTACCTTCAAGCCTACCATCCTCCAGCCCAGCCTCCTGTGCTGCTCTGAGTCCATAGGAGCTCAGGGTTTCTGTAGCGACAGGGAAGGGGAGAGGATGGAATGAGATTGGCACCGCTCCCAGGCACTCGAGACCCAAATGCAGCAGAGGATGTGAGCCCAAGGCTAGCTGGCCAGGCTCTATCCTGAAAACAGATGACTGCAGCAAAGCAAAGAGTGGAGTTCAAATTTCTTATCAGTTCAGTCACAGCACCATAAGCTGAGACTCTCTTGCTTTAGCAACCACTTTAAAGTAAATTAAAAGCTAAGTTGTATTGAGGAAGAGAAAAATCAGTCCAAAGCTATCCAAGCACCCATAATTCAGCCTCTTTGTTGGGCAATTTGCTGGCAGCAGCCTGATTGTTTGGAGAGCTGCCTTGGGAGAGACTGCACAAGGCACAGAGTTGCTAGGGTGAGTTTAGAGAGTTGGGGAATTTCTTTTGCAGTGTTTTGGATGAGACTGTTCCAGCCTTCTATGATGTTTAAAGCTTTTCTAATGTGACTTTATAGGCGTTAGTTAACTCCTCATAAATTTTGACGTGAGGAAGAAAACGTACAAACTTTTGGTCACATGCTAGAATAGCAGCACTGTTACTAAAAAAAAGGAAGTCAGTAATTTCTGGTCTCATAATTATGTGTTTTATTAGAGTATTTTGATTAGAGATTTTATCTGAACAGTATCTTCTCCACTGTTTCTTTTCCAGGCAAATTACACAGATCCCCAGAGCAAGCTGAGATTTAGTACTATTGAAGAATTTGCCTATATTCGGATGCTGCCTTCAGATGTGGTTACAGGATACCTGGCTCTAAGAAAAGCAACGAGCATTGTTTCCTGAAAAGACCAAGTATCACTGTGTGTCACCTCTGAAATGGTGCTAGGTTTGAGAATTATGACAGAGACTGCCTGCAGGATTGAGGTTCCTTCAAACTCACCATTGATATTTACATCTGGAAGTTGTTGATGACACACGGATTTGAATGAACATGTGGATTTAATTCTGACAAATACTTACATTTGTTACTTTTCCATTTTGTAAGCAATTTGGTTTGGTGGCCAAGGTAACTTAAGACCTTAAGGACATGGATCGGCACCATAACGTCCAAGTTATATGTAATTTCTTTAGAGACAGGATTTCATTCCCACTCTATTTATAAAGTACTGATCTGGCTCAGAAGAATAAACAGCCAGTTAAATAAAGGAAAAAGTTCCAAGACATTCCAGCTTCCAAGACCTGCCTTGCAGATGTGCTTTCCATTTGGCTATGAAGAAGCTCATCCCACCTGTAAAAATCCAAGTTAACATACCAGCTAAGTGCTGCTATTGGGATGAATGCTTATGGTACAGAGCACTGTGAACAGCTTCACATTGAAGCTTCATTGAAGAACAGTCGGCATACATAAAGGTGGACTCAAAGTCATTTAAAATATCTTTATGAGTATGTATAATAGACTCAAGCCACATCACCAGGAAACTCTTAGTTGTGACACTTGGTATTTTTTGAGTGCTTCCTTCCCAACTCAGCTGTTCTGCCTCTGCTAGTTGGTTCATTATTATTACTAATCAGTACGGAAAAAGTACTTATTTCCCAAACTTTTTAGGAAAGGATGCAATAATAGCAGGAATTCCTCTGCCAGCAGCATTCTGGCACTCAGATAGTCTTCAGCAAGGCAGGACCTCCTAGATGAGGGCACTGACCTTTGCACTCTGAAGTAACAGGAGAGTACGTGAGAGCAACTGAAGGTCAGAGAAAGGAGAAGGAAGGAGAGCTCAGCCTCTTGCTGGGGGTTGACAAGTACTTGCTGACATCAGAAACAATTGTGATTTCCTGAAACTAAGCTGGGGGGGATGCGGGCAGTCCTTACTTCATCCAAGTTCCATCATGGACATCGTGACATTACGCAGGTCCCCTCTTGGAGGGCACAAGGAGCACACATGGGGACTAGTTAATGTCTAAACTGCATCTTCAATGCACATTTCTATAGCAATGATAATTATTGGAACAGACGTTTTCTCATCGAAAGAATAAATAACAGTAGTTTAATCTCAACTCTAAAACAGGAAAAATAGCTTAACAATGGGGTACATTGTTCAGTGAATGTATGTGGGACTCATTCCTTGTTTTTGGTGATCTAATATTTACAACAACAAAATAATTTGAAAAGTCTTTGACATGCTTACAATAGATCTGTCAAAGATCTGGATACCAGATAATGCTGCAACTGTATCACAGAACAAAAAATAATAGGACAGGATATTTTCCTTCATGCCAGTAGGCATCCAAGCCACATTCTCTTTGCATTTGAGTTTTATAATGGCTATTTTAATAGAAGATAAGTTTATAAGATAAGCTTAACATTAATATGAAAAGCAAACGCAGAACTGCTCTAAGATCACTTCTGCTTTAAGTAAACAGACACCAGCTTAGAAAATGAGATTTCACCAGCTTATTCTCTCCCACAAATATTTTCAGCATTCTTTGAGAATGACTGCTTAGGAGCACAGGCTCCCTCCCCGTCAGAAGTGTTCCAGGCACTCCTGCACTGAATGCAAAAGTGTTACTTTTCCCAGCTAATTTCTACTGAACGGTCTTTATGCAATCCATTTTCAAAACCTAAGCGTCTTGACGAATTGGCATCACATAAGTAAACATGGCTCTTAGGTTTGGCAAAAACGTTATCGACTCCTCAGTGCTTTCTAGCCATGCCATGGCTACTGGATTCCCATCTCACTCCTTGTTTTTAACTTTGTTTGCTGCAGGCCCTCTTTTCTTGGTATGCAGCACTCCACTTACTGTGCAGTATTCGTTTAAAGTCAGCCACTGAAACCATGCAGTTTTACACTGATCAACAGCAGTTTACTATGTGCAGCAGTTAAAAGGTATTTGTTTGAGCAGGAAAGTGAGAACAGAAAAGATCCAGTAGCCAATGTGTTGATCAGTCCAACTAAGTTCTTTTTGGGAATAGTTTTTGGGCTGCTGCTCTCATCAGTGGCTTCTGGGAGAGAACTGTGCAACAGCAGCATTGCTGTACACAGCAGAAAATATGGATAAGTGAAGAACTACTCTGTGCCACAGACTATTTTTGAAGTATGTATTATTGTCAGCCTCAGAAGAAGTGAAAATTGAGACGTGCATTTATATTTAAGAGTAATTCCAGGACATAAATAAAAGAAACTGAATTTAAATTGCAGAGAGGACTAAAGAAAGACATTCAAAATGACAAGCAATGACAAATACCATTTCAGACTTTGGGAAAATATGTTTCGACAAATACTGCTGACACACGTGTAAAGTGAAAAAGCCAGCAGTCACAGCAGTGACCAATCTGTTGATGTACAGATATTACTGCCTAGAAAGTATCACCTGGGTATGCTACATACTACAGATGTGGATGGCTTCAGCCTGCAGTTTGTGGGGCAGCAATGCTGGCAGCAGCATTTCCAGAGGGAAGGCGTGTGCTGCAGACAGCTGAGAGCAGCAGCTTCCCCAGCAGCCGTGGCTGCTGCCTCCACCCTTCCCATCCCTTTCCAGATGGGAGAGCAGGATTGCCTCGGCTCCTTCCTTGCCGCTTCCCTGCTTGTCTGTACAGCAGTTCCACGCTTGAAAGCTCTCTGCCTTTTCCCCTGCCTTAGCCCCATATCCTGAAGATCGCCAAAGTGCAATTTAGAGAGGCACTGCTCATTTTGGAGCCCTGCTGTTTCACTGTCCTATATTCCCATTTTCTCTTCTGAAAGCATTGTAGAACCCCATAGCATTGCTCCATATAGTCTTTCACAGATAAGAGTAGCAGGTGTGTGCAGGGAGACATGCCTTCATCTTTTTTGACAGAGACCAGCAAGTCTCAAAGCTCTTACAGCACAAGGTGACTAAAGTAAGTGCAAAGCAAAGGGCTCTGCACTGGCGAGGCTGCACCTTGAGTTCTGCGTTCAGTTTTGGGTCCCTCACTACAAGAAAGACATTGAGGCATTGGAGTGTGTCCAGAGAAGGGCAACAAAGCTGTGAGGGGTCTGGAGGGCAAGTCTTATAGGGAAGGGCTGAGGGAACTGGAATTGCTTAGTCTGGACAAGAGGAGGCTCCGGAGAGACCGTATTGTTCTCTGCAGCTACCTGAAAGGAGGTTTGGTGAGGGACTATTGACCCTCTTCTCCCAGGTAATGGTGACAGGATGAAAAGTAACAGCCTTCAGTTGTGCCAGGGGAGGTTCTGTTTGGATATTTGTAAAAACTTCTTTGAAAGAGTGATGAGATGAGACAGTGGAACAGGCTGCCCAAGGAGATGGTGAAGTCACCGTCCATGGAGGTATTCAAGAACTGTGTGGATGTGGCACTGCAGGACATGGTCAGTGGGCGTGGGTTGGTGGTTAGACTAGATGATCTTAGTGGTCTTTCCCAACTTTAATGACTCTATGACTTCTTAATAATGAAAAATATCAAAGTATAAATGAACTAGCATAAGATTTAAAAGCTTTAGTAAATCCCTTCTGTTAAGAATAAAGCTCAAACTCACTGCATAATTATTTTTTTTTTTCCTGAAGATGTAAGGTAGTAAATTAATCCAACAATAATTTATTTCTAGAAAACTTAAAATTGCCTCTAATGTACGTGGTTTATGTACCCAGACAAAATAGCACATAGCTTTTTCATTCTGAAGCACTTCGGGGAAGAAGCCTTACAGACGATGTTAGGTTCCAGGAAAAATAAAAACAACTGACAACTGACTTTGTGCTCTGTTAACCAAGAACAGTCAAGCAGTATTCTGCATTACTTCTAAACAGTTCAGTCGCCCCAGGATGGTGATACAGCTATTACTAGAATTTGAAGAAATCCATTATTTCCCTCATTTTAGTGTGTGTGTCGCAATTGCAAACCACTTTTTCTCTGCTGGGTGGGTGGGCTTCAACAGAGTAATACATCATGCAGTAAATCACTGAAGTCCATTTGATATCTGTAAGTGTTGCTTGGCTCGGTTTTCTACTATCTGAGAAGCTGTACTGAATGCAGTCTTTTCAGTTGATTACCCTATTGTAAATCACAGCCTACAGACAGCAATAGCAATAATCTCTTGGGAAATCTAATAATAATAATAACTAACTGCTTAAACTACTGCTAAGCATGGCTTGTATAGTTGTATGTGGTTTAAGACCTCTGAGGTCACACACGTTAAAAACAGAACAGCATTTTCTCTGACACTGTAACCTAAAATCAATAATTGGTATATAAAACCTGAAGTGGCAGCAGACTAGATAAGTCGGTTCAGGCACTCAGCATGTTTACTGTTTGCAAACACATTCTCTGGGCATTATCTCCTGCCAGCTGCTTGTGAGTGCTGTGCCTGTCACTTGGCTGCAGTATATCCAGCACAGCACTGCAGCCAGCTGCACTAGTTCATGGGCTATCCAAAGTCTTCTCCAGCGTCCCAAATCTCACGTGCAAATTTACTCTTATCTCAAGTGAAGAAATTGTTTGCACCATACGTTGCACATGCAAACAGTATCTCTTTTCTCTCTAAGCCTTGGCTCCAAAGCAGAGTTTGCATCAAACAGAGAAGTACCCTAAATGTACGAACTTAATGTTTCAACGTAGATCACACACCAGAAAGTTCTCAATGTAAAAATTTGGAATTCCTCAAGACTGCTTCCTACCTTTTAATGGGAGCAATGAGTAACAGGGAATGTCTGAATTTAGGCTGTGATCACATCCATGTTCTAAAGGACAGCAGTTTTCCTACACTCTTGATTCACTTCTCCCAGGACATAGAGGTCATCACACGCACGCATCACCTGCATACTGTGTTTCAGCTCACTATGTGCACTGAGAGGACAGGGGACAGAATTAAGGATCTGTTAACATGCTGCTCTGTTGGCCAAATCCTCTCACGTCTTCCAGCTTGGAAGCTGGGTGCTGGTAGTCCCTGCATGTTCACAAAAGAGAGGGAAGGAGGGACCCCATCCACACAGAAGAGTCTGTCTCTGCTCTGAAACCGGCTCAAACAATTAGAGTGGTTAATAGAGCAATGCCTTTAGGCCACTGCTGCTTACAGAGTGTCAAGAAACTGTACAGCATGCACTTCCCCTGCTCTGTGACTACAGCTCCATCCCTCACCAGGTGGCTAAGCCAACAAAGAACACAGAATACCCCAAGTTGAAAGGGGCCCACAAGGATCAAGTCCAACTCCTGGCTCCACATAGGACCACCCAAAAATCAAACAAACAAACCCTACATTTGAGAGCATTGTCCAGATGTTTCTCAAACTCCGGCAGCTCAGTGCTGTGACCACTGCCTTGATGCTTTGAGGAGCCTGTTCCAGTGTCTAACCACCCTGCAGTGAAGAGCCTTTTCCTAACCCAGTGGGGCTGAATATATGCAGGCAGACTCGTGAATGGGAGTCTGCCTTCCGGCTTTGGACAAAAATGCTCCCAACTGAAAAAAAAAGCTGGCAGCCTCTAGGAGCAACTCTGAGCAGCACTTCTTTCCAGGGAGACAACAGAGGCAGTGTGGGGTCTGATACTATCAGTAATAAAAAGGAAATGTCAGGACTTTCACCAAGTGCTGGACTTAGAATAGGGTAAATGGATATGCATTGGGATTGCAGAACAAACTGCCTTGTCAATATAAGGCTATGCCAAAGAGAAAAAATTATAAAATATATAAACTTTATAACGTACTATAAAGTAAATTTATAAAATACTCTGTGGGTGATTCTTAATTCTGTGAAGCACAAATAGGACATTAGTGTGGCTTCGTATTTGGAACAGAGAACGTAAGTAGATCATAACTCACTACTTCACACTGCTCCCTTCTGGAAGGTATGTCAGACACAGAGATGTAGAGCCAATGGCTGCCATCATTCTCGTGTACAAATGAAGCAGAGAGCAGCTTATAGGCATGAGCCTCGTTCTCCTCTCAAACAGCCTTTCGTTACTGAAGCCAATGGCAAAGCACAAGCAGCCAGATATTTGTTATCCTCTGTTTCTTGTACCAGGCTGTGCAAAACACCAGTGCTAAGAAACAAATACGTGCAATTTCCTCCCCTTCCCATGAGCTTTGTAAATTGAGAGTTAGTTATTACTACCCTTCCAATGACACAGGAAATATTCCATGGAATTATGCTGGTTTGGCCCTGTGCTTTCATAACCCTTGGGAAATGGCATGTCAAACCCCTGCCTGTTTCAGGGAAATCTCATCTGCAAACAGTTTATTTCAGCAGCTGTCTCCACATTCTTCTAATTTATCTTAGGATGAATTGGAAGCCAAATTCTCCACAGGCCTTGATGTGTCCTTCTGAAGTACCATACTGGGACAGAGAATGCAAAAGCTATCTTCCCTGTATATTTCCTGGACACAATGCCAGTGGGACATGCAGACTGCTCTGGGGCAGTGACCTTCACAAGGACTGTTTATAGCTTCTAGAAAAAAAAATAAATAAGCCACATGGATGATTTCTGGAAAAAGCAATGGAACCCTGCTCTTAACATGCACACTTTGTTCACTGCACTTAGCAGCTTCCCAATTCCCTAACCCTTCTATGAATTATGACAACAGAACAAGTGGGGACTGCACACTATTCTGGTGATTTGGATGCTCACCGGAGAATGGAAAGGTCCTTTAATCTGTTAGGCAGAAGAGACTAAGCCCGTATCAAAGAGTTGGGGGAAGCATCCTCCTCTCTAGGCTATTGGGTAAGGAGAGCAGAAACTGCAGCAGCATCCCTGTCCTGACCGTATTGCAAATGAAGGCAATAACCCACAATTGGCTTTTTGCTGAATGATCTGGAACAACAGTGCAAATACACATAAGTGCTGCATCTGCTGCTGGAGAAGAATCTGTGGGCAAGAGGTTGACACTGAGCTGCTTGGCTCTGTCAAGGCTGGCATGTCTCAAAGGCAGGGCTTCAGATGTCAGGGCAATCATCCAGGATTCATCCATCACTCGTGTGAGGCTACAGAGCACTGCAGGTTTGGGCACAACTGAGTAAGTTCAGCCCGCATCCCTTTTGGGGAGCTGCTTCTCCTTGAAGCCTTAGGAACACGCTTTACCAATTTGGTGGATTTTAACTCAACGCCCTGGCCAACTCGAACAGCACATACTTCTTGTCAGTGAAAGGTTCCCAGTATTGCTCCGGGTACTGGATCAGAAGGGATGAAAGCATGAGTAGCAGAGGAGGGGAAAAGAACAAATCAAGGACAGACAGGGCCCTGATCCTTATGCTAGATCCTTTCTGCCATCAGGCCATTAATCTATCTCCAAGATCTATTTAACAATACACTCTACTTCCTGCTTTTCCAAATTTACACCACAAACTCAAGCCAATATATTTGAGGAGACAGGAATGGAGGTAAGAAAGCCAAGGTGTAGATGGAATTGAACTTGGCAAGGGATGTGAAGAACAAGAAGGGATCCTTTAGATACATTAGGCAGAAGGGATGAGCAAAAAAGAACGTGCCTGACCAATCCAGTGGATTTCTATGATGGAGTGATGGCATCTGTGGACAAAGGAAGTGCAAATGATGTCTTCTACCTGGACTTATGCAAGGTCTTTGACATGGTCCTGCACTACAATTGGAGAGATATGTATTTGAAGGTGGACTATTATGCTGGATGGTTGTAGCCTGAATGTTCTTGTCACTGGCTTTATGCCATGTGGAGGCTGATCAGAAATGATGTTCCCCAGGCATCTGTTTCTGAACCAGTGCTTTTCAATGTCTTTATCAATCACACATACGCTGGGATTGAGTGTACCCTCAACAAGTTAACTGATGACACCAAGCAGGGTGGTGCAGTTGACACAATAGAAGGGAGGGATGCTATACAGAGACTTGGACATGCTCAAAAAGTAGGTGCATGAAAATCTAAAGAGGTTTAACAAGGCCAAGAGCAAGGCACTGCACTTGGGTGGAGGCAATTCCAGATACAAGTATAGACTTGAGGAAGAACTCACTGAGAGCAGTTCTGCAGCAGGACAACAGTATCCTGGGCTGTATCAAAACAGTGGTGGCCGGCAGGGAAAGGGTAGAACTCCACTCTCATGAGGTGTCACGTGGAGTTCTGTGTCAAGTGTGGGACTCCCAGCACAAGAAAGACTTGGAGCTGTTGGAAAGTGTCCAGAAGAGGGCCATGAAGAGTATCAGAGGGCTGGAACACCTCTCCTACAGAGAATGATTGAGGGAGTTGGGCTTGTTCAGCCATGAGAAGGCACCAGGGACACCTCACTGCAGTACTTGAAGAGACCTTACAAGCAGGTGGAAGACAGCTTTTAAACAAGGCCTGATAATGACAGACAAGGGGGAATGGCTCTAAACTCAAAGAAGGGAAATTCACACTAGATATTAGGAAGAAATTTTTTACTCAGAAGGTGGTGAGGCACTGGCAGATGTTGTAGATGCTCCATCCGTGGAGGAGTTCAAGACCACGTTGGATATTATCCTGGATACTCTGATCTAGTGGGTGGCTGCTCTGTGATACTATGATGATTCTATAATTGGACTAGACTAAAAATCCTGTCCTATGCCATACATTTCTAAGCATTTCTCAAAAAACAAAACAAACAAACAAACTCCAAATCCAGTATAAGTACTCTTAAATTCCTCCTTTGCACCCTGTAACGGCAGTGGGTGGCAAGGTTTTGGGGAAGAGAGGACTGCAGGGTTGTCCTGCGTAGAGTGAAGCTGGCAATGTAGGATGCATAAGAATAACAGGTGTTGTATCCTAGCCCCCTAAAAGTGAATATTTGAAATAACAGCTCATTTTGGGGGTGATACAGAACAAGAAGCTTGATTTTTGTCTTAAGTAACACACAGAAGTTTAACCAAGAATACCAGCCACTAAAAGATAATCTGTTAGTGGTTAGACTTGGCATAACCAGTAATACCACCTTCTCTGGAAGGGGATGCAATTCCCTGGGTCTCCCACTCAAAAACACACACACAAAAAAAAAAAAAAAAAAAAGAAAAAAACACAACCAGTGAACAACAACTAAAACCTCAGACCATCACAGCCCTGTGGTAGCTAGCTTAAAAATGAAAAATAAATCAACATCAAGTTATTCAAAAGAAGCTTTCACTTGGAGATCTACAGAAAGTACTTACTGAAAACAGAGAAGAAGCACTGCAAGAATTAAATCCAAAGGGATTTCAAGCAAGAAGAAAATTCCAAGCGAGAAGGAAAAACTGAAACCACAATGGGAAAGCTGAGGGCATACATTACCAAGAAAACAGCCTGCAAATGGTAATTGAAACCCCAGGGCAGGCCAAACCAGAAGCATCCCTACAACAATCCCTCTGTCAAAAGGACCACTGAAGCAAAGCCTAAAAGGCAACGAGTTCACCAGAAAATGAGGAATAGCTTGGCTAACATACAAAGTGTTTTCCATCAGCAAGTATACTCTCTTTCTCAAACCATATGGCTATCAAAGGCAATGCAGTCACCACCTGAAAACCTTCAAAGAGCTTAAGCAAATGAGGAAACGATACATACACACACAGGCAAAAGTTCCAGATTTCACTCTGACCAGCACTCTGGCACTTCCTCTATTCCTACTACCCCTTCTTTCATCCAGCTTGCCAAGATAGGGATGTTTACCCTGCACTGTAACTCTATGTACAAACCCTTAATGTAAACATGCGCATTGCAAACGTTTTGTCAGGAGCTTAATATTCATGAGTACTATGGTCTTTTCTCTGTCCATCTATTAAGTGGCTTGTATATAATTTGGCTAACACAAATTCTCATTTAGATGAGACAACATGGAGGACTACATAGAGGACAAGTACTTGGACATCCTTTCCTTCCTCTTGGCTCAGACTTTATAGATATATATCCATACAAGACACCCCCCCACACACATATACTGTCTGTTATAAAAATAGCACAAGTGGAAAAAGGATTGCATGTGCATACACAAGGGGATGAGCATTATAAGTAGTTTATGGCAGTTAAGCAAAAGCTAAGGGATAAACTTTGATTTCATTTGCTAAAATATAAAGTTGCTGATGAGCCTCTAGGAGTTATTCAATAGATTGTCTATTAAAGGAAATCTTGCCAGGATGCTAAAATGGTTTATGACCATCTCCGGTATCTGGGGAAGAGGGAAATAGGTCTGGTGTTTTTGAAGTTTCAAGGGGTTTTGAGAAATCCAAACATCTGCTTTTTAATCTTTGGAAAATCCTGAGATCAGCAAGACTATCGTCTGCAGGACTTAACCACAAGTTGGACCCACCTCCTCACAAGTCTAAAAGTCTTAAGATTGTTGTAAAGAAATATTTCTCTTGTACATTACTCGTAATGATAGGGTTTGCGCTGCTAGACATTTGTCTTCAAATGACAGGGTAAGAACATGATAATTCATGCTTTCTGCATAACTGTGTTACTAGATGCACCTCAATAGTTAATTTAAATAACTACAGCTTTCCACCTGCTTCTTCACAATGCACCTACGGCAGCTGCTCACATCGGCCCAACAGTAACCACTGCAGTACAAGCAGCACTGAACCATTGAGCAGTTACTGAGAACAAACCCAGGAGGAGGAAACTTAGGATGCCATACCCAACAGCCTCAGCACCCCCTGGCCATGTGGATGTATCAGCTGGATACACATTTTAAAAGTTCTACTTTTTCATTGCTGTTATTTCCATATTTCCAAGTCTGTAAAGAGGCAAAGGCAGACCTCAATCTTCACAACACTGAGATTTTTTTGTTCAGTGAGACATTGAAGTAACCACCTCCATTAGCAAGGATCTCCAAGTAGGAATGCAGTAACAGTGACTTTCCTCCTGATAAAAAAATGAATCATGTCAAATGTTCAGATTTACACACCCCTTTGTATGTACTGATCTGCACCACCTTAACTGCCTTACACATTTCTAGTGTTTTCTTTGGCTTCTCACATCCTCAGTTAATCAAGCATTATTTTTCCATAACACGGGCGGCTATCTCGAACTTTTCTAGAAGCTGATATGACACAACAACCTTTGAAAAATGCAATAAAGCATGGGTGCACACCCAACGGGATATCAACAGTAATTAGAGCCACTGCTCATTAAAAAATGAAAATAGGTAACTGTGCTCTGCAATGAAATGTTGAGTGCTATGGCAGCAATCCTGCACTACTCCATAAATAAGAGGGGAAATAAAAACCATTAAAGCCATTTATGGCACTTATTTCCAACAAGGGCCCTCAATTCCAGGTATTTAGAACAAAGAACACAGTGTATTTTATTTTTTTAAACTTTCTGCTTCTAGACTGGGCAAATTAACATTGTTTTCTTACCCCAAACCTCTGGAGACATCACAGTTTAACAATGTTTTTCTGAACACTCAAGTTAAAAAAGAAATCAGCCAGTTACTGAGGTTTAGAAGAAGGGGGAAGGCAGAGGCATCTCCATTCATACACGCAAGTGAACAGGGCGACAGCAGAATTATCTCAAAACCTTTTCCCTCCCCCCAGAGCCAGCATAGCTCATTAACACTTGCAGCAGAGGTGATCTTCAATGAAAAGACACATCAGCTTCTCCAATGAGCCTCACCATTACTTCTCCCTACCTACATGCTGGGTTAGGCAGAAGCCAGGAGAGCATCCTCACCACTGAGTGCAGCCTCAGCCCCGTGCCGAGTGATTTAGGCTGCCCAAAACTGCAGGGATGTGAACTGCACAACATAGGAAATGCATGTGCAGCCAAAGGGAGAAATGTAAAAGGAGGAACAAATACGACCGCTGCCCAATCTGCAGCACACTTCTGTAAAAATTGGCCATTTTATATTGACTATCGTATCTTCATCTCTATTTTCTTAGTGGCCAAGCTTCAGCGGAGCAAATTTTAGCTGGTGCTTGGGAAAGGAATGAGAAGTTTGGGAAATCAGGAGTTGTTTGACGGCAGGGGGAAAGCTAAGAAAACTTTCTGAATTGTGCAGCTGGGGAGCTCTGGGGCCACACCAGCAGCGCAATGTGTCTGTCCAGGCTTCCCAGGACACGCAGTGCTTGGCTCGGACAGGCTGATTTCCTGGGAAAGGTTCTCTCTTCCCTCCTGCTGTCAACTGCAGGAAAGAGCTGTGCGCTGTCATGAGTTCACAGCAGAAATGCCTACAGCTGGGCTGGCCGCGGCCTACGCTCTCTCTCAGCACCATTATCCCATTTCCACTCCAAGCAATGACGCATAGTGACATTCCTGTGTAAGCGGGGACTCCAGGAAGTGGCTGTTTGGCTTGGACACAGGCACGGTGACACAGACACAGGTGGCTCTGTCCATTTGGCACAGTGTTGGGCCCGCTGCCAGCAGTCCTCCCGTCCTCCCCAGCGGTGGCCCCGGGCACCAAGCAGCAGGTGAGAACTGCAGCTCCCTCATGCAACTCAGGAGTAAGCTTATTTGAGTTCATGGCCTACATACCTGTGCAGCTCACTGGAGTTTCTTGATAAGCCAGCACAGGCTCTAACAGGAAGAGGTGAGATCTCACTTCTGCAGCACACTCGGGGAAAATTATGACCCCAACTGGGAAGGCATGTGGTGGCTGACACACTATTTCCTCCACGCTCTCAGCCAAGGTCCCACATCCAGCTGACCCCGCTGCAGGAGGGTGCTCTCCTCTGCCATGCAAACTGCCTCCAAAGCCAAAAGATTAACTTACTGAAACAACAGTCACCTTGGGGTTCATACAGTTTTGATTTTAAACTCTTCAGCTGTTTGGTTTGGGGGTTGTTTTTGTTTGTTTGTCTGTTTTTGTTTCTTACCCCCATCTTTTTAATGTGTTCACTGTCATCTTTTGCCTTATGGTACTTTGCTCCTCTGGGAGAAAATGTCAGCATATCAAATGAATTTGTATAAGTTACAAGGAAAAACAAAGATTCAAACTCTTGACATCAGAATCTCCTTCGTTTTCCTGTGGGTCTGCACGTGTTTCACCGCAATTGATGATTTAATCTGGAATAAAATCAGATGGAAGACTATCTCCACCAGGCCTAACAACCCACAGGCTGCCTTGACCAGTGTGTTGAAACTGCTCCTAACAGACTGCACCATGGGAGGGCCATTTGGTTAGGATACAGATGGAGATTCTCAAGATGATGACAGTGAATGCTGCATGAGAAGGTGCATCTCAGAAGAAAAGTACAACTCTTCTTAATGAGAAACAGGAAGGCAAGCTCACACAACTCTGCTTCAGCAGCTATTCCCTCTTGCTGCTGCTGTCTATGGACTTGAGGCCTCCTTTGGCCACCATGAGCAGTGAGTCAGGACTTGTAACTCCTGCCACCCTCAGCCCCTCTTTCCTTTTCATCACTGGTCAGGCAGGGGAAATTCTTCCCACACGATCTGCGAGCCAAACCCTGCTGGAACTGCAGTTGTGTCACGGTGCTCTCATTCCAAATAGCTCAGCTATGCTGGCTTATGCATTTAGGAACTGCTGAAATTTTCTGCTGCCTCAATAGAGTACAATTCTTGGTAGGCATAGCAAGTCTGTGATTGTCAGCAAGACCACAGCATGAGAAATTAAAAGCCCAGTATTGCACAACTGCTTTGAATCTCTGCTAAAGATTTTATTCACAACTCTATTCTGGAGTTAAAACAAGCTTACTGCCAGCTACAGTAACTGAAGCATTTGGTAAAACTAATTTATTGTACTTCATGCTTCTCCTGACCACAAGTGGGGACGTTTGTTACAGGCTTTTCTTTAACCATGCAGTGAAGAGGTGCAATAAAAACAATTTTTGCCTATGGGTTTCTGAACACTATACCAACACCTCAAAGTATTTTTTCTTCAGGATTCAAATGCGCTGCGTAATTGGTCGCCCAATAATGTTAAATAATGGTTTCTATTCCCTAACCAGATTCCTACAAAGGCCAAGACTATCTGGAAAAAGATGTCAAAAAGGCATTGAAAAGGGATATGATGAGGTAGACAAATCTAGAAAATTCAGCTATCAAACTCTTGCAAAAGAAAGTACTTTATATAAGGCTGTACACGTGCAGTTTGGCCTTTAATACACCATTTTCTGTCTCCACTTGCAGATAAACCTGTCTAAATGGTGCTTCACTCAGAACATCTACAGAGTCTTGCCTTGTACACACATGCTTTGAGTTTTTATTGCAGAAGGTGTTGACTGGTCTTTGGCTTACTTTACTGCTTTCAAATCTACATGCCAACTTGAAGGTTCCCAGAGATGCTTACTTTTGTATGGCATATATCATTATTTCACATATTTACTAGTTTTATGAATAGGCCATCTCTGCTTTACATCATGCTGCAGCCAGCTGAATGGAGCACCCCAGGTGTGCAGAGGGTACAGGACTGTCCTGAAGGCTGTGGGTCTCCTTGGCTCCTGCAATGTCACACCTCACTGAGCTAACAGTCCACCTTTGTCACCCACACAGTCATTGGGAAGAACTATGATGAGACGAAAGCAATGTGTGCTTTAGCCAAAGGATTGCTCCTTTGCATCTTCAGAACCACAACCACTTACCTTGTTTTCCTATAACCTAATACTAAGGCTGACATGTTTTAAAAAGCATTTTAAGATGCACACATGTGATTAGCAGGGATAACTGCAATAGCAACACCACAGTAAGTAGTCACACACAAAGAAGTGTCAACATTGCCAGATGTGACCATCCCAAAAACCTTTGCAAAACTCTTCTATCTCTGGTTTGAGACACCTCTGTATTTTATTTGATAATCCAAGCTCTGTGACTTCTCATGCTAGAGTCAGTGGAGGATATTTTAACTCAGCTTCCGTTAGGTTATGTCCAAGTCCACCAATAAACTTTTCAAGTTAAGGTCTGCTTTCTGCATTTATGAGTGGTGAATGTATTGTTTCTTAGTCTTGACGTATCAAATACTTTAGCTTTCATACAGATACAATACAGGTTCCAAAATATTTGAGAAGTTCTGTAGCCTGGACATAAACATAGCACTGCAGTACACTGTAAATATCTCAGTAACTTCACAAAACAGATAAGAACCATAGAATGGTTTGAGTTGGAAAGGACCTTTAAGATCATCCAGTTCCAGCCCCCCTTCTATAGGCAGGGACATCTCCCTCCAGACCAGGTTGCTCAAAGCCCCATCCAGCCTGGCCTTGAATGCTTCCAGGGAGGGGGCATCCACAGTCTCCCTGGGCAACCTGTTCCAGTGTCTCACTACCCTGACAATAAATAATTTTTTCCTTATATCTAGTCTAAATCCATCCTCTTCCAGTTTAAAGCCACTTCCCTTTGTCCTGTCACTAAATGCCCTTATGAATAGTCCCTCTCCAGTTTTCCCGCAGTCCCCCTTCAAATAGTGTAAGGCCACTATGAGGTCCTCCTGGAGCCTTCCCTTTCGTAGGCTGAAGAGCTCCAACTCTCTCAGCCTGTCCTCAAACAAGAGGTGCTCCAATTCTTTGACCATCTCTGTGGCCCTCCTCTGGACCCACTCCATGTCCTTCTTGTGTTGGGGGCTCAAGAACTGAACACAGTACTCCAGGTGGGGTCTCACAAGAGCAGAGTAGAGGGGCAGAATCCTCAGTCTGAAGGTCATACTTCTCTAGATGCATCCAAGGATACAGTTGGCCTTCTGGGCTGCAAGCACACATTGCCAGCTCATGCTGAGTTTTTCCATCAACAGACACCCCCAAATCTTTCTCGGGACTGCTCTCAAGCCATTCTCCACCCAACCTGTATCTGTGCTTGGGATTGCCCCAACCCAGGTGCAGAACCTTGCACTTAACCTTGTTGATAAGGAGCAGTTTATTCTAATACAATATAGAAATGCAGTACTGTTGCTGCTGGTCTTTCAATGATAGTTGGCTCTGACTGCTTACTTTTTATAGCAAGAATGTGTCAAGCTCATGGAATTTGGATAAGGTTTAAAAGTCTACATTTCATTTATTTAAACTCACATGAGCATGCTTAGAAAATGTATATTGGTCTCTCTCAGCCAACACTAATTTTAGATTTTCAATAGTGAAAGTGTATTTACACTTTCTGAAAATATGTATGCTGCTGCAGATCAGTAAGAATGATACACACAACCTCTAAGAAAGCCTGGCAAAAAAAAACAAAAACAAACAAACAAAAAAAAAACCATGAGGAAATATGAAGTGCTGAGGGTCAAGTAATGAAAACTAGAGCCTTGCCAAACCTGCACTTATGTAACCAGCTGTTTGAGAGCATTGTGTATGTATAAAAGAGACTGAATAACAAAAACTGGATACTGACTCCTCTGGTACTGATACAGGTAATCTTGGGAGGCTGATACAGCTTAAATACTATGTTACACACACGCAAGCAGAAGCTGAACATCCTAGATGGCTCTCAAATCCCCTATCACAACCACAACAAATAGTCAACGTGGTTTCTCAGATAAATCATATATCACCATGAAATACTCTATCTTGAAAAATGACATTTCAAATGAGCATTCAGTTAAACAAGCAAACAAACTATTCTGCATACCAGGCAATAGATGATATAAATGAAACAGTTTTTAAAAATTGATAAAAAAAAAAAAAAAAAAAAGCAAATAGAAAAATTCCATATATAAGGTGCTCAGGGACATGATTTAGTGGAGGGTTAGGGTAGTATGGTTAGGCTGCAGTTTGGATTTGATGATCTTTAAGGTCTTCTCCAACCTGAGCAATTCTATGATTGTATATTATATGTGCAACAAATTCAGTGATAACTCAAAGTGTAACATCAGCAGAAACTATCAGTAAAATACGTTTACTTGGCACCAAAACAGAAAATATGTTTTAATTTGCTGAAGTATGCCAAAATAAATATCAGCCAAAGAATAAAACAAGTTACATGGAGACATCACTGTATCTAATGAGGGAATGTGTTTAACACTTATTCTTCATATCGGTACTTGAACTGGGTCATACGCATTCCTGTTAAGATGATATTTTATAACCTATTCATAGAAACTCATCCTGTTTCAATCAAAATTTGATCTTGAAACAAGACAGAAGGATAAAACTGGGGGCACCCCATGGTACAGTGTACCATGGATCCATTGAAGCATAGGCTGCAATTTGAATAGATGGGAAGGCTTGCAGAAGAGCTCCAACGCAAACATTAGTCTGAAAATCTGGAAAGTCTCCCTCTGCGGCAGGAGTAGGAGAGCTGGCACAGGAAAAGTGAACAGTCCCTGTCAATCTGTATGCGGTGCTCTCAAGTTTTTGTTCATTTTCAACCAGTTCCAAATCTACTTGTCCTGTTACTCCCACTTCTTTTGTCTTTTCATGTAATGTTTCTTTCCCCATTTATCTGGCTTTTTTTTTTTTTTTTTTTTTTTTTTTTTTAAGGAGTGAAAGACCTTCTTGAACCAAGCTTGAAAGAAGATTTCCCATTTCACTTCTATTGAACTGTCTTTGTGCATTTCTATTTCAAACATGTTTCTGGGATGTAGATACACTGAGCAATGCTGAACTCAAATTCTGGCTGGTTGGTGATTTTTCTGACCAAATTCTACATCCCTTCCTCCCCAATAACTTGATTTCATCTCTCCTACAGGAAGGCTGGTGTCACAGCACAGGATTTACTGTTTCTTCTTTTCAGGTCTCCTGCGTGCAATATACCTCTGGCTCCCTCCTAAGACACCCAGACCTTCCCTGAGTACATCTGAGTACAGTTGAGCTATATTCCACATTCTCGATTGGCCATAAGTGATTTGTGTGGACATGAACAGGGTAATAAATAAAATTGCAGGAGGAAAGAACTATAGAAAGGTTGAAGAGCTAAGGAGATGTTCTGCACCTGTGAATCCTCAGTTGAGGCTGAAATAAGCTGGTACAAAACCCACTGAAGAAATGATGGAGAAAACATTGCACCATGTCTTTTGTAACATGAAAGCACCAACACCACACCTGCCAGTGCCTTCACCCAACACTTGTGGTGAGAAGCAAGATGACTCAGGAGATGACAGAACACAAGCTTGATCTTAAAACCACAGTAAAAGCTGCATTTTTCCACAGCTGATGGCAACAGGAATTCAGAATTGGCCAAATATACAAAACAAAACTCATACTTGACCTGAAGAACAGAGATGCTTGGGTATCTCCACCCTCACTCCTGCGACTCCTTACTGCCCCACTGTTCCACAGCTCTCCTCTCCAATCTGTCTCCTTGTCTTACCTCTACAGGTCAGAGTAGGCCCCAGCCATCCTCCCTGCTCCTATACCCCCTAATAGATCCACTCCCTGCCCCAGCCATTCTCTGCAATCTCTCTGCACCCATCTGCATGCTGACACAAGTCCTCATCACATCTCCTTTCTGCCTCTCGCATTACCCTGGCCTACCATATTCTCACTTCACACACACACCCACATTCCTTCCTCCATTCTTCTGTCCATAAAGTTGGTCAATTTTAATGTTTTTATGTTAATTGCTTTTCAGTAACAGCCTTTCTGGAAGACAAAAGGCTTCCCAGAGTATTGGTTTCCTTGAAAATATTCCCATGGTCAGCTAAAAGCTGAAATAATAACAACAATAGGAACATTCCCACATAAATGTATAAGGCTTTTTATTCAAACAGCTAGAGAAAAGGTTGTGGGTTCTGTTTGGTTGTTTGAGTTCACTTGGTTTTGTTTTTGTCATTTCTACGCCACTTTACCCCTCTGTCCTCTGAATTCCCCACATCCCCAGAGCCACCAGGAAATAGACATAAAGCAGAGAGTCTCACTGCAGCCCACTTCAAAACACAGAGAGCCAGCAATCACAGTTACCAATGCTACTGTCGGTTTGTACAAGTGAGGAGCTGCATGGAAAGGCTGCCTGCCTTGACATGTGTTCCTCTGTTGTTAAAAAGAACAGGAAATGATGGCCATTTCTAAACTGGAAAAATTTGCAAGTAAGCTTCAGCTAACCACAAGAAGCTAAAACACACAGCAAGAATCACAAGGCTCATGGCAAAAGCGGAAAAGCTGACAACTTCGATTCATGGACTGTTAAAGGTTACGATACTGCCATAAAACACGATGGAAATGAAACCACAGTTTCAAGCACTAAGCAGGTAGCTGTTTCAGCACAGAAACTCAGGGTTCACTCTCCTTCACATATTTGTATGTGAGGAGGTGGTGAAAGTGTGCTGGTCTCAAGGAGGCAGTGGCACTTTGTACAACCTCCCTGAATTGCTTGGAGCCAAGCCATGTGAAGGACAACTCTTCTGAATTCTGCCTTCCTGTAACTCTCATCTCTGTGATCCAGAGCTTTCTGTTGACCCTCATTCCCAAAGACATATGGAAGGGGATACATGACAGTATTTGGACAGTAGCACAACCTCAGCCAACAGCAATTCTACAGCCAGTCTGAGTGAATGAACAATTCATAAACACAAAGACATTTTCCTACCTTTGCGTCTTCTGCTCTAACAGCCACCAACTTGAAGAGCTGCTGCTGTTACTTCTTAGTTTGTACTTCTTCCTCTTCAAATATTTAAAAGGTGCTATAAATGAAGACACATTACACAATCATCTGTATCATTTCACTGTAGGATGTTTCTCACAACATGCACATAATGTTTGTGAACTACCAAAATATCACAAAGTACACCAGTATGTTGAATTGGCAGAAAGAGGGAAAAAGCAAATCAAGACCTAGCTTCCAACAATGACTGGCAAGCTCTGGGACTTGGCAGGGAAAACCACTGCTGCACCATCTTCTGCGAGCACAGATATTTCCCCTGTGGCAGCACTGGCACAGCTGCACACAGTATTGCCTGCACACAGGGCTGCCAGCAAGAAAGAGAGAAAAGGAAAGAGCCCTTCCTCATGGTCCCACCTTCACACCAACAACACCACAGTGTGTGTAGGGTGGAGAAAGATAAATCAAATCAGGACAAGATTTGGAACTTTCATCTTTACCTTTTAACAGGGCTAAAGGGCTTCCAAAGATCTCCCAGCACACTTCTACACAGAGAAGGACTGAGAGAGAAAGAAGCATATGAGTAAGCAAGTGAGTAAGAAGAAAACAACCCCCCACCCACAGGGCCCTTATAAAGGTGCCCTGAAAGGCTGCAGGTGCTCATTTCCTCTGGCTTTAAAGAAATAGACACAGCAAGGCTGGTGGAGCTTGACAGGCAGCCTGAAAGTATAGTTGTTGTATGGGCTAACACCTGGGCTAACACCATAAATTTTGTGATGCTGTCCATCTAGACAAGGGGTAATGAAAAGAGCCCTGGGAGTTCCTGAAACATGGACCTGTACGGACAATATTTGGAGAGTGACCCAGTTATGAGAAAGGAGTTTCCATTTCCTTAGATGTACAGTATTAAGATGTGGCTTTGTTAAAAAGCTTGCCACGAATCTGCAGTGCTTGTTCGATAGCCACTGCCTGTTTGTGCACATGGGGTTGAGCCACTACAAGAGATGGGAAGACAGAGAAGGATGACAAATTTACAAACAGCAGACACTTGAAGTCTTGTTATATCACTTTAAGCCCTGTTATTTTCTAGCATGTGGAACTTTGTATCCAAAAGCTATCTCCAAAAGCTCCTCTGATCTTGGTAGCCTCTGATTATTTCAGCAGAAGCTGGGCATTAATAAGCAGAGATGCCACAGAGCCTGGTGCTGCATTTACCAGAGCATTTACATGGACACTGTTATTCACCAGGGTTCATATTCCCAAAGGTATTTAATTTCCCCTTGCAGTCACAAGGGCTGTCATCCATTAGTGGCTTTCTCCTTTCAGATCACAACAAACAGGGGAGGTGGTGCCAACACATCTTAACTTCATGCCTCTGAATCCCACATAAAGGTAGATTGTTTAGGTACACATAAGATAAGATAAAACTGAGAGAAGAGCCAAATACCTTCAAGAGAAAGAGAAGAGAATACCTGTGAGAGAGAGAAAAGACAAATACCAGCAACCCTGAGGTTATGAGCCTATAGCTGCTGGGCAGTAAACATTCATTCATTCCAAGATGGAAAAATGAACAGGAAAATTGATACACCGCCTCTCTGAGCTGCACAAATCCAGGTGAAAATCATTAAAATGCATCTCACTCCTTGTCACGTGTTGCCTGAACAAAATGTAATTGCACTGCACCTTTCCAGTACTCTGGAGTCATGGAATAGGGAAAGATTTCTGTCAGGCACTGAAACAGGGAAAGCAGCCACGTCAGCTTTGCAGACTTGCATGAAGTACTGGCGACAACCACCAGCCCCATGTAAGCACCGCTGCAGAGCACTGACTGCCTGTTGGCAACATCAAGAGAGCACAGAGGGACAGACAGCTCCTGCAGATGGTTCCGTACGTTGGCAATGGATGTTTACTGCAAAGCGGGAGAAACGCGGTAAGAGGCGACCGTGACTAAAGATGTGTAGAGATCAACTGCAAAAAGGGAATTCAATGTAACCAGCTTCATCACAGTGGGATTTTGCTCCCCCACTAGCCAGGAGAAGCTATAACCATCTCCAGCTATTTCAGCTGGAGCTGTCTGGATGCTGTCAGCAAATGGTTTGAAGCTCCTGCAATGGAGGGATAAGCAGCTTTTATGCAGAAAAAGCTCTCATGTCAACACTTTTTAAAATTAGATTCAGACATCAAGCAAGGAAGTCTTTAGAAGCGGCCACTGATGCAGGTATTGTATAAAGGATGACTGCTTTCCCCTCAAACCGGGGAAAGGTAAAGAAGGGCACTCTCCCCTTCAGAGTGCTGAAAGCACCTATGGGCTACAACTGTCATTTCATGCTCAGCTTAAGAAGAAGCTGAATATAACTACAAAAGTACAAAACCTATTGGATGACAAAAAAAAAAAAAAAAAAAAAGAGAGAAAAGGAAATCTTGGTAATGGTTTCCACTAATTACCACTAACTGTAACTAGTAATGAAAGCAGTGCTCCATGAGACTACCCTGCTGCATGGCCTTAGTGGCAGCACCTTCTCTGCTTTCATTTCCTCTCTTGCTGCTTGCTCTTTGCACTGCTCTCCACAGCTGTGACCACACCTGGCAATACACAGCCTGCCCCAGAGCCTGGGGGAACACAGCAAGGGCTTGTAGTAATCCTTCATGCAGTGTCTTTTCTTGGTGACAACTCTGGACATCAGCTCAACAGCAGTTTATTAAGCATTTGCTACAGATCTCCACGGCAGCAATTGCACAGCGTTGCAAGCAGTGTGCAAAGATGCAGCTGCATCACTGCACCTAAGCTAGAAACCTAGTTTCTATTGTTATGGGGAAAAACCACCACCACCACCAAAACACAAATGTTTTTCAAGTGCAGATGTGAATGATGTTCCACCTGTGTGTTGCATTTGGATACTGGTGTCTAATTTAGTGCACTTTCACTTGGTATCACCGATATTCATACACTGCAAATAAGATAACTGAGGTAGGAAGTTTGGGAACTTTATTCATCTCGTGGATTTAGAAAAAAATACTTCAACAGCACATCAGTTACTGCATTGAACAATAGGCTAATAAACTCCAGTATTGCATATGCTATATAGTAAAAGTTAACAATCCTTTATTCTTCAGATTAAGTGCCTTCTCTCACAAAGCACACCCAAAAGGACTCTGAAGCAATAATTTTATCATCTATCTAGGTACTCATACGGGTCCCATCACTGCTGTATCTGCTTTTATCGTAGCTGTGAAATACAGAACCATAGAATCTAATATAGAATCAGAACCATGAAACAGTGTTTGCCCAACTGCTTTATAACCCAACAAAGACAATGAAACAAGAATCCCAATAAGCCCCAAGCCCTTTTTATTATGCTGAATCACTCGCCTTGTAAGTTATCGATAAGAAATTGCTATTGTTAATGTTAAATTTGACCATCACCTGGAAGAAAGCCACAGCTTCTCAAGAGACTGAGATGTGAGCTGGAGGATGTGAATGTGATTCCCATTCCTTCTTTTATGAAACCTCAAAACAGAAAATATTTGTTCTATTGACAACATCCAATTGGTATCAGTGACTCCTACCTTTCCTTCTGTATCAAAACCGGAAGGAAGAAATGAAAAGCGTGCCCAAGAAGGCAAATGCATACCTAGTTCATCTGCTATGACTTGCCCCTCAGAACAAAATGGTGTTCCATCCCAAGGGAAGACATGGTTTGTTTTGCTCCCACAGTCATTGGTATCTTTGCAAAGTAAGTGCAGATACAACACTGCACTCCCTGCAGAGATACAGACAATGGCACAAAACAGCATACTGTGAAAGAATCAAGGCTGAGAACATAAAGATTACATGTGCCTTCTTATTTTGTGAGCAAAGCTTACAGCAAATGCTCAGGTATTTCCATCTCAGAGAGAAGCAGAAGCAGGGGTTTTACCTCTGAGGAAAATAACAGGCAGATGAAGAGGCTCAGTTGCAGTGGTGCTCGGCAGGACATGCTTTGGGAATAGGGCTGTGTGGGCAGGAGAGTGTGCAGTACGGAAGAGAAATTGGGCAGAATATGTACATGATATAAAATCAGAGGGAATATTCCGCTTGCCTCAAGGACAACAGCTGCCATCCATAAGGAGATGAAGTAAGGCTTTCCCCCAGGGAAAGTCTCACAGGGATCTGTACCACAGGAAGACTGTATGCTGGCAGCAGTTTTACCACTGAGTTAATGAAAACAGAGTTTCTCTTCCAAATCTTACACAGCTACAGACAAGTCTCATAGCCAACACTACTTTGTCAGGGATCTGCCTCAGCTTTCATGACACAGGTTCCTACTCTGCAACGCAAGAAGTCTAAAGAGCAATGCCATAGAAGAGCCATCCACCAAAGAAAACAGGTGGTCAGCCCTGAGGAGCTGAGGAGACAGGATCATTGCTGACCAAAAACTCTTGAGCAAGCAAACATGGGGCTTGCAACAGAAAGTCAATACAGGATGTAAAGCCAATGCTCTATTTTAGATGGCAAGGCTATTATATGTTGTTATATATTATATATATATATATCATATATATATATTATGTTTTTATATGTATATATATATATAAAGATTGGAAAAGACCACAAGGATCACCTAGTCCAATTACCAAACCATCCCCACCAAGCCCACTAACCAAGTCCCTCAGTGCCACACGGTTATTCAACTCTTCCAGGCATGGTGACTCCACCACCTCCCTGACAGTGTGTTCCAACACATTACCATTCTTTCTGAGAAGTAACTGTTCCTAATATCCAGTGTATATTGGATAGGAAAACTAAAGTGTACCAGACAATGTTGTTTGTTTACACAAGGTGAAGGCACAACGCTACCTCAGCCTCTTGCTCTTAGCAATCTCTGTCACCATACTCCATTCACAACTATCCTCATTCACAATAAACAGCAGCTCCTGCACCCAGCCACATCCTCTCCTTGTACCGCATTTTGGCTTTATCCAGCCGGGACACACATACCATCTTGGCATGGTGCCACTGAGGCTCCAGCACTGGCCCCCAGGAATCCCACCTGCATCCATCTCTTCCCTGGCCCTGGCTCTTCCCCGAATTGGAAAATTCTGAAAATGCATGAAGCACAACATGCACTGATAACTTGAGTTACACTTACACATGAAGTAAGTGTAAACTATATATTGTTCTACAGGCCACACAATCAATTGAGCTTGATAACAGCACATCTCTGTATTCCAATTTGTTTTGAAAACTGCATAGTAGTTTTTTTTCTCTTTATGGACCAGGCCTTGGTGGTATCGAAATCCATGAAAGTTTGTCATTAAAGTGAACGAGACCCCGACATGATAAAATTGCTATGAGCTCAAGCAACCGGACTGCACACAAAATCCACATTACTTGATCAAAATAGTCAAAACCTGCTTGGTTTATCCATGGGAATGTCAAAGAGCAAGAGGAAAAGGTGGTGCTCCTTCACAGAAAAGATGGCTCCCTGAATCTGCTGTTTGAAAGCTGCTGAAATGCCCCAAGAGAGCTGAGATCAGGCCTGAAGAGGTCCAGGTCCATAGCAGCTGTCTCAAGCACGCTGAGCAAGAAAAGTCCTTCTGTAAATTCAGGCCTCAGCAAGTGACAAAGAGCAAGGCAGACTGACAGAAGTGCCTGCTGCATCCAGGGCACAGATCAGAGCAAAAGTCCCAAGTCTCTTTCATGATCTGATGCTGGCTCCCTGGAGAATACAGGGAGGAAAAACGACGAATATATTCTGGCTGAGCCTCTGTCTTTTTACCACAAACACCTTCTGTTCTGACCTGTGCTGCTGCTTTCACAGCTGGAAAGGGAATATTTCTTGCCTTAAATAAAAAGAAAAAAACTGGCTGGACACTTTTCAGTGTGTTTTGGGGAACTTCAGGAAGCCACATGTAACTAAAATGCTTGCTATCATACGTCTGGAAGCTCTCCATGTCTCCCTGCATATCACTGCAAATTAAGTTACATTGGCCACACTTGCAGATTTTGCTGATCATAACTCTTCAAAGGTAAACCCACAGAAAACCTCTGACTGGCAGCAATTAGTTGAGATCATCTTGATCATCTTGATCATAAAACCACATCACACAGGGCTGGCCCTAGACGATCAGCATTCAAGACCCCATACCAAGAATCAGCACATGAAGCAGGGAACCAATGGATGAGTGCCTCATGCTCTGTAAAACACTCCCCAACTATCTGAAACTTCCCATGATTTTCTCCCACCAGAGCAGCTAATTCCTCTAGAGTGGCCAGCACACTTCTTTAAACCAGCTTGCTCTCAGCAGCTATTCTGATAGGTTGTCCCCTTAGCCTACCTTCCTTCAGAAGGCACTGGTAGTGGACGAAGTTGCTTTTTTATTTTGAACAGAGGCCACACCAAATGGCAATAATTCTCTTATCATAAAGCACCTTAACCCCAGAATCAGCCTTGGTGAGAACATACATAGGTACCTGTTACGAAGGGGCCCTGGAAGAATGACATGGCTTACTCTTCAGGGAGGACAATTAGGGAATGCACGTGGCCTTGGCTGTAATCTTCCCATATGAGAGTGGAACTTCAAACACAAGTTTCCTTCCACAGACAAATGTGTAAGCAGGGGTGGTCTAATTTTATCTGTTAACATTTGATTTACATTAAGTCAGCACTAGAGAACCTTACATTTTTCCCTTCTTTTCACTCCCCCATTTTTAACAGAGAAGTGGTTAAAATCCTGAGACCGACCCTGATCTTGCGCAAGCACAACTAAGATTTTACTGACGTGGATTTCTATTTGTACAGGAAGAAGAAAAAACAGAATCTGTTTCTACCCACAGCAGCACTACAAAAATTAGAAGAAAAAGGATTGTGAGCACTGTAAGACTAAGCTGTCATAGCAGCATAATTCATTTTCGTACTTTGTATGAAAGCAGACTGCCAGAACCTTGTCTTGGAGGGAGAATCACTGTCATGAGAAAAAGACAAGGATGCACTGTTCTGTCTAAATTGTATTAGGCAGCAAATGGCACTGGGCTCTGCATCTCTTGCAAATGAATCTCCTCGTATGAAACCAAGCAGGCCATTTTCATCTGTTATGAAATAAGAAAGAGATAACATGAAACACTTCTTTGTAGAGTTTGAGGAAAGTATATCAAATTGCAAACTACAGCGCATAATGATCTATTAATTATAGATGTGAACAGTATTTTCTAGAGGTTGCATTTTCACTGAATTAAAATTTAAACTATGATGAATTGGTTAGGCTGCCTTCCTGTTGAATAAGTAATTTCAGTAATCGTGTAAATATAGCTTTATCAATTCTCAGTATACAATCCCCTGTAGATGCAACAAAAAATGCTATATCTAGAAAAAAATATCTAGAAAAAGTCAAATAAAAACAAAATGAACATTAATTGTTTATTCCCTGATACACAAACAGGCTGGCTGCTCAGCAAAGCTTTTCATGGCATGCCTCAAAGTCACATTTATTGTGAATGCTAACTCTGGCAATTCTGTATGGTGCTTTCCTCACTGGAAAACTATTCTGGGAAGAAATACTTCCCCAATGACACAGGGCAATATTCACATCATATTTGCAGTGTTTAATAGCAGGTAGGAGTATAACTTTCCTCTCCACACCTAGAATGGGAATTTCAAAACCATCTGTCAGATGCTGGGGTGGAGGCAGCAGGCGGCTCTTCCCTTTTTGCCTGAGAACTTTGCAGTTCTGAGGACATCAGTGAATAACCTTGAGTCATCAGGATGAAACAGTATGTAACTGCTGCCGGAAAGGCAATTTCTTTCAACAACTTTAGGTGAGTTTAGTTGACTAACATGTAAATTTTTTGCAAAGACACAGGCAATAAGAAATGCAAAGAAAAAATACAGATGAAAGTTTGACTATTTTCCCACACACTGAAGACTAAGCAGGATCACTAGCTAGGCAGTCTCAGTAACAACCTGGAGTAGCTGTAGAGTATGGCAAAACTACTCACACAATTTTTTATGTTGTAAGTCAGAACTGAAACACAAGGTGAGCTGGAAAGCAGAGAGCCTATACTTGGTAGCAGAGAATATAAACACACTGAAGACTCTCATTAAGAGTAAAATAAGAGTCCTCAATAAACTGACCTTAAATATTTATTTATCTGACACTGACATTTCTTTCTCAGAGTGTAAGGGCTTTCTGATTTGTTGATTGGTTTATGTAGTGTCTACGCTTATGCTTATGCAGAAAATCCTTAAAGTGAGAAGAAGTGTTATTGATGTGGTGTCTGAAAATAGAACCTATCATATGCTGAAAGAATATTTGTGAATCACAAGCAGCTTCATTCATTTCCATAAGATATTCGCTCTGAAGCTGCACTGTGACCGAGTGTCAACATCAAGTGCTTTGCAGTCAGTCAAAGCACACACTCTAGAGAGGAGGAGGTAAATTTACAGTCAATATTGTCTGTGTCATATTTTATTTTCATGGTATGAGAAAACACCAGATAGAAATGAAATAAACCAAACCAACAAAAACCATCACAACAACCCACCACCTACTGAGTACCTCTTGAATTTTACAGGTCTGGGATAATACTCTGTCTCATACAGGTTTCCTGTAAGACCTTCCACTCCCTGCAGATAGACATCCACATTACAGTATGTCTCAAAGGCCTTATCCTTTGTCTATCCATGTAATTGCAAAATCCTTAGCACTGTTTACTTCTGAGTTAAACTTTCTCTTCTTTTGAGAGTGACGTTTGCAGAAATTTCTAAAGGTCAAGTCTGAGCTCTGTTGTTTCTGTTTTTCTTTATAAAATGTAGAGCTGGATCTTTCTGATTGTTAGGTCAGATGTTGTGGCCTCCACTGCAAATTGTGCCGGGTGGAGCAGGGTAATAATGGGATGACGGCACTGGCAGTCAGGACAGCTGCCAAAAGAAGGCGGGACTGAGTTTGCAGTTTGTTCCTTTTGTAAAAATGCTACAAGCACAAGATCCTCACAAGTGCTGATGGAAACCATGGAGCAACTTTTGGGCAGCCACAATGAGAGGCGATCCCGTGTCCAGCACTGTGGTATTTCCCTTCCAGAACAAAGCTCTCACCTATACCAAAGGCTGCTCCTCATTCTTTTTTAAGCATGCATACAACATCTTTCTCTGATCACAGCCACTGTGAAGGCTTTGCTCCAAGTCTGTAGCTATTACTGGGTCTCCCATAGAGACCTGCTTTCCTCAGAGTTTTTGCTGGAGAGCAATCTCTTGTCCCGGGATGAGGCAGAGGTGTCGCAATGTCCTACTTTCTGCTGCAGCCTAGATCTGCCTACAGCTCCAAGGACATGGCTCAACCTGCATTTCTTCAGGTTCACTTTGTCCTTTTCTCTCATGACCTCATTCTTGCTCCTCTGCTGTGTTCTGCCAGTATCGGTATTTTTGTAGCAGCTCAGCACATCAGATCAGGAAACTGGTTTAGCTGAGAGAAAAACACATTACATTTTTCCTGGTTATTTTTCAGCTGGATCAGTTTCCCATCTTGGTTCACTGGATGGCCACAGAAATACTTACGCTAGCTTTAGCAAGGGGCTACACAAGGGCAGAGATAAGCAGATGGGGACAAGCAGGGATCTGCTGGAGACAGACCAGCTCTCTGAACCAGGTCTAAAGATTACCATTTGTGCAACAGAGACAGAGCTGTGTGTGTGTGTGTGGCACTGAGGGACGTGGTCAGTGGCGATGAGCTGATAGTTTGACTAGATGATCCTAGTGGTCTTTTCCAACCTTAATGATTCTTATGAGTTTATGCACAGGGCAGGAAGCAGGAACAAAAGATGGGGGAAGAGGGCCTGACCAGCAGCCTGGGCTTGGATTGACCAACTTCAGTTACCAAACAAGGGACATTCCACTTGATTTTATTTACTTCAGTTTCCAGAAAAGGGATCTCACAAGCAGGAGGACAGCTTTTTTTACGTGGCCTGATAGTGACAGAACTAGAGGGAATGGCTTTAAACTCAAAGAAAGGAGGTGTAGGGTAGATGTTAGGAAGGAAATCTTTACTGAGAGGATGGTGAGGCCCTGGAACAGGCTGCCCAGAGAAGCTGTGGATACCCCATCCATTGAGGCGTTCAAGGCCAGGTTGGATAGGATTCTGGGCAGTTTGATCTGGCAGGTGGCAGCCCTGCCCATGCCATGGGGTTGGAACTAGATGATCTTTAAGGTCCCCTCCAACCTAAGCTATTACATGATTAATACAGGAGTGCTGAGTGTTGTTATTCACACTGATGAACACAGAAGACTGGTTATGGCCATGGACTGTATGGCAGTTACTAGCTTAAAGAATTCAGGGCCTAGATAGAATGTGAGAGATGAAATCAGGAAAATTATTTTGAATATTGGATCACAGAGAACAGCAACAGCAATTGAAGTCATAACTAAAAGATGTCCAGCAAATGTTTCGTCCAAAGCAGTAATTTCCCACATTTTGGCAGTTTTAACAGCAGAGGTTTGATGGGCTGATCACAAGCAGGGAAATGCTGCCCAGTGCAGTACTAGCTAAAGCACCGTGCTGGGGCTCGCTACTGCCCAGGCTGAGCACGGCACATAAGCCAAGGCAAGGCAGTGGCAGAGAGCAGCCACAGCAGCCTTTGACATACAAACCATTAGCAGGTCTCAAGCAGGGAGAAATGAATGGAGAAATAACTGTTCTCACAGAACTTTCCTACAGCACCAACAAAAAATTTGTAGCAAGGTGAACTGGATCTTGAAACACTTACTACACTCAACTTACTGAATGACCTTTATTAATGTAACTAATTCTGATTTTCATGGGTTTTCCCAAGCCAAGCACACTCTAACATCTGCTTGCAATAAAAACAGATGATGGCTCTTCTATATGTATAGTGCAAGGTGACTTCCCCCTTAACAGTAAAGCAATCCCCTACCCATTAAATGGAGTGTAACTCTTCACTTGCTTATGTACATCAGTGGATGAAACAAAACTGACTGAGGATGAGTGTTTAATAGCCTGTGCAAGAGGGGCCATTTGTTGGTGTGCCTAAGTACTCAGGTAAGGTATCTGTTGCATAGAAAGATGTGCCCTGTCCCCGAGCAGGCAAATCCACAGGAGAAGGAGAAGGATCCGGTGAGCTGTATGGGTGGGGAGGTGTAGTTACTTCTAGCTAACTTCTGTCTGCCTGGGGACTGCCCTGCTGATGAGTTAACATGCCATTTTCCCTGTGCTGTCAAAGCCTTTGTCACGGTAATAGCCCATTTCCTCTTTTTGTTAATATCTCTGTCAGGAGAATGAAGCAACAGAATTGAAAGTGCCACGGTGTATGATAGCAGGGCTCTGGTGAGACTGTGCTGGCAGCGTGCTGCGTTTTGATTAATTGGATGTTCCCCTACATTTTTATGAAATTATTTTTCCTTTAAAGCCCAGGCTGATCCAAGAGGAAGGGGTGGCAGTGACTGAGGAGAGTTGTGTGCTGGTTCCGGACTAGGCAGGGCCACTCAGATGCTGGTGCTTCCTCTGGCTGGGAGAATCTGCTTTTGTCTTTGCAAGCCACTTCCAAATCCTACTCAGCTTTCCCCAGAGGAGACTGTCAATATGTGTAAGATGTATCTTAGGACCAGAGGGAATGGTTTCAAGCTACTGCAGGGAAGATTCAGGCTGGACATGAGGAAGTATTACTTTTCAGAAAGGGTGGTCAGGCACTGGAATGGACTGCCCAGGGAGGTGGTGGAGTCACCGAGCCTGGGGGTGTTCAAGGAAAGGCTGGATGTTGTGTTGAGGGACATGGTTTAGTGGGAGCTATTGGGAATAGGTGAACGGTTGGACTGGATGATCTTTTAGGTCTTTTCCAGCCTTGGTGATTCTGTGATTCTGTGATTTAACACACATCAAAGGTGTTTTGGAATGAAATCCAAAAGTCTTGAAGTTGTAACAACCATTTAGAAGCCTGGTAAGCAAACTTGGTGCACCAGCCTGCATTTATAGCCGTTGTCATCTCCGCCAAAGGTAAGCCCCACTTGCAAGTTTGGTTGGAATATGCAATACTGTGCAGAGGACTCCAAGCACTGAACTTGGCTTAGGCCTCTGTAACTCACTGTTACAGGACAAGGGATTTGTCAACTTTCTTTTTATTGCCTAACTCAACTTAAAAAAAGCCCCTTACAAAGAAAACTTCATAGTCTAAATTAGACATTATACATTGTTACAGTGTGAGGTTTGACTACTGTTAGCTTACATTAAACTCACTGAGAGCTGGTTTTGATTTCCTTTCGTATTTTGTTGTTGCTGTTGCTTTTTGATGGGCAAGAAATATTATCAAGGGATAGGAAAATAAGATACCATTTACATGACACACTGCATTATGAGGACTTTTTCTAGAATACTGAGACATGCTGTTTAATGACAGAACATGCCAGGAAACCCAACTATTTCTCGCTCGACTAACACTGGAAGTTTAGCTGAATCTTTACAGTAAGTCTTGAATACCACTGCTTCTTACTGAAGATCAGATGGACAAAAACAGAAGCAGGAAATATATTGAACAAGACTGCAATGCAAAAATAACACAAATAGCACATGGCATCTGGGAGAGACATCATCTGTGGGTATTTCGGAAATGAAATATGACAAAACATAAGAAGCAAGGATGTGAAAATACTTAAATACAGCTGAGGTATACTACAGGGGAAGAAAGGAGGAAGGATTACAAGCCCGGGGCTCTTTTTGTTTTTTTAAACACCAGATAATGGTGTTGGATATCAGGAAAGAAAAATAAATAAATATGGAAAAAAGGTGGGAAAACAGTTAAGGATGTTTTGCAAGAGGACACAACCTTGCCAGGGAATGTGGATAGGATAATGTGTGCATACAGAATACGACAGTTAACCATAAAATGTCCACTGGCTGTGGGCAAAAGCAGGAAACTACGATGGCTGGGTTAGAGCAATTGAGTGAGCACTGTGGGTCATAGCAGGAAAAGCCACGCTGTGTTCTGTTAGGCTGCTGCACTGTTTTACAAACATGGGGGGCTTCGCAGATATGGGAGGCAAGGCAGGCTGCTTCATTTGTTTATACTCAAAATAAATATATGTGTTTTATGTCTTTTGTTATAAATATGACCATGTCAGTAGGGAGCACGAAACACAGCCCTCAATTTGTTATGAGTAAGCAAGAAGCGGAAAGAGGTAAAATCCAGTGTAAGAAATGTACACAAGAACTTCCCAAATCCCACTCAGTCCACAGAAAGTGCTAACAAGAGACCATGCTGACATTGCTCTGAGAAGACTGGCTGGCTTGGGAGTCCAGCATAAATAGGCAGGTGTTTATTAAAGAAACAGTTGCCCATGCACCAGGCTAGCACAGCGCACACCCAAGAAAGACAGTGTAGGGTGATGCTAAAGGAGCTCACTGGTAGGAAATCTCTGGCAGAGCATTGTCTGGCTGAGAGAAAACAGAACACAGTTAGGGACTATGAAGTGCTGTCAACTGCCCACTCCGCAGTCTTAAAGGTTTTGTTGATTTAAGAACATAATTCTCATGTTATTTCTTCTGGTATCACCACAGATTTACCTAATCTCAAAGAGTTATTCTGCCTGACCTCCAAGTGGCAGGACTGTGATAATCTCAGGATATAAGCACAGCAAAGCTCATAGGGGGAGATAATATCTTTTATTAGTCTAACCGGCAGGGCTGAAGAAAACTGCCAAGTGTGGACAGAGCCTACATTCACGAGAAGCAGATACAGTGATTTTAAGCTTTGTGTGCTGCAGGAATGCTGAAGCTGCAGTTTATGTGGGTCACAGCCAAGTAAGCCAGCTCAAGCATCACACCCAGCTTAGCTAACTCCTCATGGAGCTTGCAGCCAAGATTTGAATTGCTAGGTTGCTGCAAATGTTAAACTGGGTAGGACAGGATAACACATCCTTACCTACATGCTGTACTTTCTGGGAAAGGAGACTGGGGAGCTTTTGTCACAGATCAACAGCAACAGGCTCAGGCAGCAACGTGTGCTGTAGCCCAGCACACTTGGGATGTGTGCTCTGCCTGGCCCAGATCCCCATGCTCTAATCCCACGTATCAGCAGGACTGAATCAAGAATAGGAAACAGGTTTGCTTTAGCAGAGTTGTTTCTCCAAATTCACATAGCTGCTTCATTTCTATTTGCGTCGCCTTCAAAAGCTCTGTAAATGCACTCAGCTCATTTCAAAATGCCTGGTGTTTGGTAACGATAGGAGGCTGGAAGTTCAGGTTGCAGTGATATCTGTTCCCAGAGGGAGACGGTGGTGGAGGGCCTCCAACAGTTACCTCTTAAGATAAAACCATTATGAAACGAGAACTTGCTAGAAGAAAAAGTTACACAAAACTTCTTATTAATAGAAGCCTTTGAAAAACTCCAGGCCTAGTTATTGAGCCAAGGCTGAGAGAAATCTGCAGCATTGTTGGTTTGTTTTCTTTTATGCATTTTTGACTTTGAGGCAGTGATAGCGTGAATTCTAGGTGTCATGGTCTCTTTATAGTTTCACTATCAGAAGTCCACAGGCCTTAATCCTATCAGCATCCTTCGGTGCAAATATGTGTACAAACATATATATATTTATACATATAAAGTACAACATATTTCAAGAATAAACACATGATACTATACAAGGGAATGAGTCCTGAGAGACTTGTGACACTGAAGGCTTTTCTCTGTCCTTTGAAGTACTAGCTGTAAGGCACAAGTTGCCACTAACTGCCTTTTTTCTTTATCTTTAAATTAGAAAGCATAGGCCTTAAAGGTATGACTGCCTCTAACTACCTCAGGTGCTCTTAGGAAAATGACTTCTTGCAGCACAAAGTTATGTAGATGAAATCACATCACTCATATATTAACTTGATGACAGACTGAGGCCAGGATGTTCTTAGTAGGATTGCATAAAAAGGGATAAAGAATTTCCCACAAAGGAATTTTAAGCAGTGATCTTAGGTTTGGAAGGAAAAAAATGAAAGTCCTCTGTGCAACTGAGCTTTAACTATAATATTCAGTGGTAGCAAATTTTTGAAGACTGGATCTGCATTCAAGCTCCATTACGCCAGTAAATGACTAAATTGCCCTCAGATTATAGGGTGCAACCTGCAACTTACATTAGCAAAGTGTCACCAACAGCTGCAGTAGATTAGAAGATAAATGAGGGCACATCATGTTCAGAACGATGCGCTCATTTTCATTTCTTATTTTGAAATCTTTCCTTACAAAGGTCAGTGAGGGGAGCAGGTATGTTGGTTATGATGCTGCTATTCTGCATATGAAATTGCAAGTGCCCTCCAGAGTATAAGATTGTGAAAGAGTGGTTTTAACTCAATAAAGCCATCTCACAGCTGATGGAGCCCCGTAAGTGTTTGGCTACTGATTACTTTTTCCCACAACAGAAACAGTCAGCTGCAGTCATGTAGAGATTTATGGCTTTAAATTTGTGAAATCCCGGCCTTTGGGAGATACCTAAATGAGCAAAATCTTGAATCTTTAAAAGGTCAGAAATAGAATTTAAAATATACATATATTTGTATGGATGGATATGAATATATATGACTATATAGACGCACATGTACATTTAATTTTTCATTTTTAAAGTCTCTCACCTTTGAGACTCTCAACAGCTGTCCAGATGTGGTCCTGGGCACCCTGTTCTGAGTGCCTTTGCTTGAGCAGAGGTCAGAAGTGATGGACAGAGTCCCTTTCAGTCTGTGGTATCTCCAGAGTGGAAGATGCTGATAGTTCTTTTTTTCTAATTGCTTAACTATTTTCTTTGTGTTGGTACTGTAGTGTTACTTTAACAAAACCTAGCACTGCAATAATAATTTGGAGCCTTCCTCTTCCCTTTTAATATTCTTGTTAATAACCCTTTTTTAGGGTTAAATGGTGTGAACTGGCCACTGCAAGATGGTTATACTTAATTCAAAGGAGCTTAGAAAATAAAATGTATGCTTTTAGTGTGCTTAAACAAGAGCATGACCTCAACTCCCTTACTGTTCCACTGTCCAGCAATGTAGATAGGTGCTTGTACCAACACCTCATCCTTCAACGAATGACACCTTACCATTTGTGCTGCTTTGCACACATAAACACAAGTCTTTTGCCTGGGCTCTTAAAACAACAAGCCTTTCCTACCTTTTAAGAAGATTGAAGGAGCAGAGCTCTGTGATTATCACTGAGTGTCACAGAGGTCACAAGAGAGGTCAATTCATTCTTGGAAGCTTTTTCAAAGTAAGGCACTAATGAGTTTGCATCCCAAGGGCTAAGAAAAGCTGCTATGGACCGTCTTTCTTCTCTTGTTATTCTCCTTTTTCTTTCTTGGCCTTTTAATGAACAGCCAGATATTCCTTGACTCTCAGTCTGTAGTCTTAGCAGCAACATTCACAAGTGCCTTCTGTGTAGTTACAAAAGCCAAGCTTATTCATTTAAGCAAGATTCATTAGCTCTTGGTCATTTCAATGAATTCCAGTGTCCTCACAACAGAGGGTTGGTAAAATTCCGTCAGTTCAGTTTATTTATAGAGGTGTGTGTTGTTTAAAATCTGTAAGCCATGCCAGTATTGTACTCCTTAAACTCTCACGTTTTAATGTGCAACATGACTTTTCTGATGTACGCACGTAGAACAAAGGGATCTCCAGTCAGGAGGAAGTTGTTCACAAAACAGTGAACAACTATCTTTTTCTTGTGTTTAGATATTAATTGGATTCAGCAGAGAATGGTTTTACTAGTTTACAGATAGCAGCACACATACATGCTTCTTCCACCCACTGTGCTTCTCAGCCTATGTTAGGAAGTCAATTCCATTACATTCTCCTCTTCAGTTACAAAGGACAAACATACGGAAATAAATGAAAAACTCTTAAAACAAGTCATGAAGTGGCTGTTAACAGGTAAAGCCTGTTTAGAGGAACTAAAAAATAATGATATTACATGTCTGTTACTGTATACTATGTTTAAAAGGGAATCTAGTTTTTGTGGTTGGACACAGAGGCTTTATGACCAGACACATCTATTTTCATTTGCCATGGTGGCATCACTGCTGTTGCTCTAAGCAGTCATTGCAAATGGTATCTTTTGTAAAAAATTAATTGCAAAATTGATGTATCTGCAAGCAGATCTGAAATTGCCATTTATAATGTGTTTGGAAATGGTTAAAAAATATCAGGAATTCCCTCTCTTTTTACCCTCATCTTACCCCTCATCTCTTACCATATCTTCACAATGGGATTCTGTATCTGACAGAAAATTGAAGGTACAGTTAATCTTCCCAGCCTCTGCATTCTTCAAACCGAGTTTGTCCTGGAAGAATCCCTCACAAACACTCAGGCTCTCAAGCTGTCTAGATGTCCTCCTGGCATTTGCTCTAACAAAAGCAGAATTTTTACCTTCCAAAAGCGTGGCTAGAAACAGTGGTCACACTAATCTGTTAGGCATATAAAAGGGAAAGAAAGAAATTTAACAAGGTGTGAAACTGGAGATGTGGCAGAGGAGGTTTGTTTATGGAGCCCAGGGCTGAGGTGCTGGAGGACCCTGAAGCAGGATGTGTGAGGCCCAGGCAGGCAGACTGCAACCTACCATGCTGTAGGATGTGGGCAAATATCACTTTATTCCCTCTGTATTATTATGTTTCTTGTCGTTCCAGCTGTGCATGGATCCAGCACCGTGCCCTTCTCCTGTTAGCAAAGCAGAGCAGCTAATGCCAAGCTTTTGCATTCAGTTTATTCGATGAAGATGCTTTGCTATGTGGAAGCCATCAGCACAGACTAATGCAAAACAGATTATGTGGAGCAAAGCAACTGAACCAAGGTCTTGAGAGACCAACAGCCACTACTTTCTTCAGTTTTATATTTCAGGCAACACCACACTACAGAAAAGCATCTACTTGACACACCGAAGGGCTGAGCCTTGCTCACTGAGGGGCATGCTGCACTCTGCCTGCTGCCCATGCAAATGGCAGCAGGCAGAGACACGGGCTGTCAGGCCACAGCCTCACAGCTCCCCACCCCCTCCATGCTATAGCAAAAGGAGTAACAGACCCGTGGAAATGGCTCAGCCTTCTGAATCTTGAGGTGCTTTGGCACCCATAAGCATTACCTTCCTTTCCTCTCTCAAAACAAACCAGAGGAAGCCAGGGTGATTTGGAACAAATTAGAAAATAAGCAGGAACTCTCACTCAGACACTGCTGGATCCTGACCAGCAGCAATAGCAATAGGGTTTAATAAGGTAAAAGAGTGAATAAAAATGCGCCCAAAAATCCTAACTTGGATTAGGTAGGTAGGTTGGTTTAGGTAGGGTTATAAAGTTATGTGATACATGAAACAAGAAGCTTGCTCCAAAGACACCCACTCGCACCTTTTGGCAGAACTGATGCACGCTAGCTGCTCTGCTGAGCCAGGGTCATGCACAGTCAATTACTCCTCTTGGGTTTCACTCCTTCCTTCTCAAAGGCCATTTGCTAGCTCAGTATAATACCCTTCTGGGATATGAGTGACTGCAAAAGCTCAGCATGGCTTTGTTGGCTGACAGGGCTGAAAATGAAAAGCTTTCTTTTCAGATCCAGCACGTTATGCACCTGACTCCGAAGCGGTCTGACAAGCATTTACATTCTTTTCGTTGGCAAAAGAAATGTCCTAATAGTGGCTTGAAGGCTGTTAAATGTACAACTGGCATCAGTGTGTTTTAAACGCTGTGGGATTAGCTGTTACTATGATCACTGACAGCAAAATACACAAAGTATCCCATTTCACCTCTCAAAAGCACTTTTTGGAGAACAGACGGAAGCAGGGAGGTCGGGAATGGTGGATAGAAGACAGCGGTAAGCACAATGGTCTGAGAGGTCTGCCCATGAAGTATTTCCCTCTTAAAACAAAACAGCAGCAAGTGGAGACCCTCTCAGTAATGGTGAAGCCTGCCCTACTAGGAGCATGCCCTTGCACTGTGAGCCAAGGGGAGGCTTAAAACTCCTAAGCAAGCCCATTTTCCAGTACATATAAGGCCAGAAAGGTCAATTTGCTTGACCACCTCCAGAAAGGAAAGAAAATCTCAAAGCTAAAAATGGCACAAACTCCTATTGCTTCCAATTGTAAAGCAAACAGTTTTTCCCGCATCCCCTTTCAGGAAAACAATTGACTCCTCAGTCTCCCCATTCAGGCATGTATTTACTCACACACACTCCTTTCTCCCTCACAACAAAAAGTGGAAAAATAGGTGATGAGGACATCTCTTTCCAAAACGCCTAAACAGTACAGGAAGAAGCACTTAATTGTTGGCAGGTTCAAAACATGCCTGTTGGTGACCAGGCTCCTGTGACAGCGTAGGGGGAGCATGGGGGTGACCCTTTTCCCCTTCAAACATTTATGTTTGCCATTTCTTTAAAGGTAAAGAATCATAGTCTTAACTGAAATAGGTCCAATTAATATTGGATCAAGTCAGCAGAGCTTTGGTGTTGTAAAAGTATGACCTATGTTGTTTTTATGTCATATAAACTAACTAGATGCAGTTGTTTCTTTCCAGTAAGTTTTCTATTTATATAATACCCACACACATCTCATCATTGGTATCAGCTCATTGGGTACAATTAAAGCCAAAATTAGACCTCACAAAGCCAAGCATAAGCGCTGAGGTGCTTTTGGCATTAGGAGAAAATGGAAATATTTTCTCCTTTCTGCCTTTAATATGTTTATTTTCTAAGCATGACTTTATTGGCCCCAAACACCTTAAAACGACAGCCTGCTCAGTGCTGTGAATTCATGCTGGGAAAAGCATGCTGCTGACTATGATTAAGTCCAATCTTAAAAGTTAAATACTTAAGACCCTAAAAGAACAGCACAGCAGTTCAGACTCCAAGTACATTAACAGTTGCAAAATTCTTTGGGACTTTACCAAGGAAGGAATGGGTTGTGAATAATTTATTTGTTATTCCCCATTCAAAAGTGATGGGGATTAACCTGGCTATTTCAAATAGATTTTAGATTATTTTAGAGTGCTGAATAATATCCTGTTTGAAGGCAGCTATTATATGTCAACAAGTCAATATTTGCTCAGTAGGTCATTCAGAAGTGAGAGGAAATTCTGACCACATACTCAGGGTTCAATCGCTGGATATTTTATGAATTTTGTCTGTAATATAGGGAATAAACTGAAAGCAAGTTTTCTCCTTCCCTAACTCTTCTCTCCTGTAGACTTTTACCAATCTGGTGTCACTGTAGGTGCTCCTTTCTGGAAACATAAGAATACCTGTATTGGCGTGTTCCAGCCAGGGCTGCTGAACTTCCAACTCAGAAGTGATTCTACATGAACTTAAAGATTGCCGTCACCAAGTAAACCTCACAACCTTACATTTACAGCTACGCTAATGACCAGGTGTGGCTGATAGCAGAGGCAGTTGACTTTGCTCATAGATTCAAGGTAAGAGCTGGGCTGGGCCAATGGTATGGAGCTGAGATGGACTTCCAGCACTTTATAGCAAAGTCAACGTAGAGAACACAGCACGTCTATGAGACTCTTTCTTAGAGGTCTAAATATTAAAGACAACATTTTTCCTCAGGATTTTCACATATTTGGTGTTTGTAATTCCCCTTAGATTTCATGTTGGGAACTAACATATCTGATCTTTTTTTCAAAGAGATGCTCAATGTCAAATTATCTACTTGAGCAGCAACAACTGGAACAAGTTTCTGCACTGCAGTCTGACCAGCAAAATTTTGCTGACACTAGTATCAGTGATTATCTAATCTTATCACCATCTATCCCTCATTTGCCAGAAAGCAAAAAGAAACAAAAAAAGAAAAAAGAAAGAAACAGATTCTGGAAGAGTCTAAATGCCACTTCTACACATCTCTTAAATATCTCCAGGAATGGGGACTCTACCACCTCCCTGGACAGCCCCTTCCAATGCTCAACCACTTTCTCCATGAGGAAGTCCTTCCTGATATCTAACCTAAACTTCCTCTGGTGCAACATGAGACTGTTTCCTCGTGTCCTATTGTGAATCACTTGAGAAAAGATACTAGCGCTCACCCTGGTGCAATTTCCTGTCAGGTAGTTATAGAGAGTGATGGGGTCTCTTCTCAGACTCCTCCAGACTAAGGAGTCACAGTAGTTCTCTCAGCCACTCCATGTAAGTCTTGTTTTCTAGCCCCTTCACCAACTTCATCACTCTGAATGTACTCAACAGATCAGCATCCTTCTCGATGAGTGGCCCCAAACTGAATGCAGTACTCTCATTTGGTTTGGTGAAGCCCTTTTCTTTCATGAATGCTAGCACATAAAGGCAAAGCAAAGGCAGAAGGTAAGTTTTTGCCATTCATGGAGCCATTCAGAGCAGAGAACAGGCTAGACCCAACATGCGTTGGAGTGCCTGCATTCCCATTATGAACAGAGCAGCCTGATGAAGGAGCTGCCCCTGAAGCCCAGCCAGCTTCCACGTCGCTGCCTGCCCACGCCTGATCTCAGAGGGCTTAATCTAGGGTAGAGGCAATGGATACTTAGAATGTGTCTGACTTGGGGGTAAAGTGTGGCACCAAGTCTGTCTGCCTTAGACTAGCTCAGATGGCAGCGCACATCATGACATGCTGAATGACACACAGAGACAGCTATGAGGTTAAAGTGTCCTTTGTCCAAGTGTGCCATATGAACAGTCACAAAACGGTGGAAAAGGCAAGACTTCCTAGCTCATTTCCTACTGTGGGCCACTGTCCGCAAGCTGCAAACTCTGAGAGGACTTAAAGATGACTGGGGAGCAAAGGGAAGATCATTTGAACAAGTTGTCTGAAGTCTTTGTGCATTCAAAAGCCTTGTTGTTTATCTTCCAGCTGTATTCACTGCTTCAAAACTAATACAGAAACATAAATGGCAGCTAGATGCAAATACATACGTGTTAGCCTGTCCTTTTCTGTGCACACAATAGCAGTACATCAGTTCAAAACGAACCAGTTACTTTTCATAAGCTTCTGAATGTACTGTAAACCACTGTTTTAAAGAAATTCTAGATGCATTAAGATTATGGTATGATGACGCAACACTTTCAAAGGGGGTTTTAGTTCTTGAGTTCAATCTGACTCCGCTAAAGGCTACTAAAAACAGTAAACTACACAAATGAGAATCAGCTGGGGTCATTTCAGACACTGCCATGACAGAAACAAAATATGTATTTGGAACATTTTCTCATAGGCACTGAAAGGCAAAAAATTAAACATCTTCCTCTCCCTGCCCTTCCTCCCCCAGAAAAAAAAAAAGTAAAACAAAGAGAAATGTTTTGTAGCAGCCTACCCCTCCAAACTTGTGATTAGAACAAGCTCCTTCCATGGGACAGATGGTAACTTTGCAAACAGATGTGGTGACAAAAAGTGCCAATGTCAAAGAAGACATATTTCAAACCAAGGAGGGAAAAGATAAACACACACACCCTCCTCTGTCTGCTCCCTTCCCTGGCAAAGTCCCAGGTCAGCTGTGTAAGTGAGCAGCAAAAGCATCCCTGGTCTTCAGAGATCTCTGGAAGGAATCCAAAGCTACATTTTTCTGTCTTCTCTCCATTTTCTTGGTAAAAACCCATGTATGTCTTAACTACCTGAATGGCTTCTTGGGTTTCTGCTTGTCCTTTCTCATTTCTTGCCTGTTCTCTTCCCACTGACTGAGATCCAGAAGGAAACAGAATGAGAACGTCCCACTGACTCCCAGATGACAGTTGAAATCTCAGTGAAGAATAAAGAAGTACTTGAGGTATTCTTATTAATGGCAGATGAGTTCATCTTCACTATGGCTGTGCATCATTCAAAAGCGCCCTCGGCAGCAATAAACTCATCAAAAACGATTTACCATCTCATCAATATTCAGCTCCCAAAAAAACCTTCTCGGAGGGCTCCGCAGATGTCCTTCCCAAGCTCTAGAGAACCACACCCAGAAAATGAGCTAGTTTGTCATCTGTATTGAGTGCTCTGGAGCTAATTTCATAACAAAGCAAAGAACTCAGACCATGTGCTCTGCACAGATTGCTCTTCCCCGGCTGAGCATCGGCCATGCAGAGTCACGGCTTGCATTGCCACTGGTCACGTCAGGTGCTGCGGCTGCTGATGCTCACAGTGATTACACCAAGTGAAGAGGAGTAATCCATTACCCTTATCACAACACTTTTGATCCTGACAGACAGAAGCACTCTAAGCACAGTACATGATTTATTTGCAGCGCTTTCTAATTTAGCCACTGAGATAAGTTTGTTACTGAGACTGAATATCAAGGATATCTTACAGTGATTAGGTCAGCCTTGAGAAAGCTATTTTAATTTCAAGATTGTAAAGATTTCTGAGGAAAAAACCAGCAGTGACAATTAAGTCTCTGCTCACTGCTTTGCTATTCTTCCTAGACATCAAGAGAGCAGCGCTAATATATGATCGTATCAGAGACTCTCATTTCCTAGTACCACTGTGTTCCTACCTATCCAGACAAAACATTTAAGAGCTGTTCATGTTTAATCACCTAATTTGCAACTAATGGCTTGCAGGTTTGCCAAGGACATTTTTCCCTCCAGTTTTCATAGAGAAATGGCACTTTCTGAGAGAGAAGACTGCACGCGTACATTCAGACTGTACGTGTTACTGATGCGTGGAGTATTTTCCACAAATTCCTCCTCCAAAATGTAACTCCTCCTAGCCTAAAATCCCAAAAGTAATATCCCCACCAGACTCTGCATGGTGATATTTACAATGCATATTTGCAATGTACATTGACATATATTCACATGCAGATGTCAGTGCATCTGAAAATTTTAGCACAAGTCTGAGCTTTTAAAGTTGACTTTAAACTAAGGCTAAATGCCAATGTTTGAGGAATGGCATGTCACATGTTTATAAACTCCTTAAATGCTTTTAGAAATGTTATTTGGTGTCTAAAGATTTGGCTTCATTAGGGCTTTATCAGATTTCTGTCGTTATAACTTAATACCAGAAAAATGCTAGTAATTGCTGTATGTCTACGAACTTGTGTTAAATAAGCACTACAAGTGCTATTACGTAAATAGTCTATTTTACTGTGAAATGTCTTATAATTCCCCCTCAAGGAATAAAAGAAAAAAAAAAGAGAAAGAGAGAAAAAACTTATTTTTTCAAGTCTAGTGAGAATACACTGAATAAATAGGCAGACAGGTTCCCAATAGCACACAGCAGTTTTGTCAATGACTTCTTTTGTGTTAGTAAGAACCTTCTTTTTTTTTTTACTGCTTCATTTTTAAAACAATTTCTATATTTTTACTTTTTAATTATTTCCTAATATATAGTTCAGTGTCTTCCAAAATTTTGTGACTATGACAGTGAAGCTGATCTTCAGATAATTTCTCAAATAACTGCACATGGCTTTTGCAGCATCAGTGAAAACACTTAGCAGAGTTTACTTTTGAAATCATTATAATAAATCATAAAATAAGTTTTTTTTTAACACATTACATAACACAAAAAGGGCAAGGGAGGCAGCCAATGCTTTTAAATTGCCAACTATTTCATTTGACTTTATTTCCATAAAACACTATAATACCTTAACTGTCTAAATCATGAGGAAACATACATAGACCCACAGACAAGCACTTTCTTTCTCTCAATTACTAAAGGTCATCTGAATGCAAAGTTACATATTAGCTCATTAGTTCAGGTCACTCTTCTGTGTAAGAGAAAGGTAGCCTCTACCCAACTAAAATTATGCCACTCCTGCTGCATACGTGATAGAATACATTTTTCTTCATTCTGCTTCCCAGAAATGAAGTTTATGACCCTGAGTTTGATGTTTGATATTGCCCATATAATTTGTCTGCTGTAAAGTTGTTAATGGTAGCAGAATGATCTAATCCTTTAGATCTTGCAAACAGTATTTTTATGACATGCCATAGCACTGAATTCAGAAGTTATTTCCTTTCATTTGTTTTAAGGGTATTCACATTTCCAGTGAATTTGACTGTAGCATTTATGTTCTAGGGACCTAAAGCAAGGCTTTATCACCCCTCTGTTTGCCCAGCTGAAGCAGGCTGGGAGCTTGCAATAGGACTAGAAGGAATGGCTTCAAGTTGCACCAGGGGAGGTTCAGGTTGAATATCAGGAAAAACATCTTCTCAGAAAGAGTGGTCAGGTGCTGGAACAGGCTGCCCAAGGAGGTGGGTCACCAACCCTGGAGGCATTCAAGAAACGTTTAGATGTGATACTGAGAGACATGATTTAGTGGGGAAATATTGGTGGTAGGCGAATGGTTGGACTATATGAGGTCTTTTCCAACCTTGATGATTCTATGATTCCATTAGTAACCACTCCTAGACCTTTGCTTCTGAAGGAGAACTTCCTTGTTTAGATGCAACAACATCTGTGAAGAGCTTCCCCTTGCAACTGAACTAAGTCTTTCTAGAATTTGTGTACTCCTCTAACCTTTCCTAAAGTGAACAGTGATATGCAATGGCCACATCTTCAACAGTCTTAACATCAGCAAATAAGGTTATACAAGAGCAATCCCAGGACAGATCTCTACATGTCACTGTAAGGTCATTCTCATATTGAAAAACAGCCAGTACTTAGAAACATTTGATGCTGAGCCAGTGTCTAATTAGGGACAGAATTTTACCTGTCCAGAATAATATAAAGTCCCTTTTTCTTACAGACGTCATCAAAACCTCTTAACAACCTGGATGATACGTGCCAGATCTTTTCTTTCAGATATTTTAAATGAAGTCTTCAAAACTTCAAAGACCAGCTGAAGAATTTAAACAGAAAATGTGTTGCTGATCAGATGATCTCATTTTGTTTTCTGATTGCTCTGAAATGGTTGCTCTCTGTGTAGGATAGCATTTTTATTTAGCATTCAGCTGCAATTCCCAGTGTTACTCTTAGTTCCATTTTGGATGTGAGGCTCCCTGCTGACAGTTTTATGGCAACTAGTAAGAACTTCTATTATAAGGGATATATTGGATGTATTTGTCAGGAGCTTTCCAGTTTTGGAGCTGAGATCCTTCACAGCTTGTGATGAACACCATCTGGTCCTGGCAGTTCACTAGAATTGAGATTCCCACATTGTTCTATGATTTGCTTTCTTGAGAATTCTAACCTTCTTAACAGTGTACTAAAGACTAATGTTTCCTTTGAGTGACATCTCCTTGGGATGAGAATTTCAACAATGGACGTCATTAGTCTAGTTTAACTGTTTCATGCATTAGCTTTTTTCAGTCATATCATTTGTCTTTAAGCTTCCTTTTCCAATTGATCTCTATACCTAGAGATCCATGGAAACAAATGCAATCCTTCTGCCTTAAACACCGTAATACTTCTGGTGTGCTAACAGTTTCTTTCTCTGCTTTAATTAAGAAAAACTCCTTGTGTATAAGCTTATAAGTTTGAGAGGAGTTTTACGTTGGGCTTGGAGATAAGAGATGCTTTGCATCTAGATAAATACATTAGTACAGTTTGTACAGATACCTGAAACATAAAATAACCAAAAAGGGTGACTGCAGTAAAGTTGATCTAACTCTCTTCCAGCATAAGCAGTAGGCCCAGGAGAATCTCACGTAGTTCAATGAAGCCAAGGACCAGGTCTGCTCCCTCAGTTCCCTTCTGAATCCATACTTAAGATAAAGAGGTTCAAAAGGCAGCTCCACAGGATGCTCACTTCTAGCATGCGTACTTTCCTACTTGAGTAAAGGAGTCAGTATTTAAGAAGATAAACATGTTTTACGTATATCCAGCAGCACAGCAAAATGAAAATGAAAAGGCAGGAAAGAAATCTAGTGATGCAAAGATAAGAACATGGCTGACCACTGGGTACATAGAAAACTAAATCCTTCTGTTCAAAAAAAAAAAAAAATTGTTGATGACAAGGATGGAAAGAAGGAAACTGGAGGAGGTTATTCAAAGAATAGAATCATGGAATCATGGAATCAAGTCACTCAAAGGAAATTAGTCTTTAGTACACTGTTAAGAAGGTGAGAATTCTCAAGGAAGCAAATCATGGAATCATTAAGGTTGGGGAAGACCACAAGAATTATCAAGTCCAACCAACAACTCATCCCCACCACACCCACTGAACTGTGTCCCTCAGTGCCACATCCACACAGTTCTTGAATATCTCCAAGGACAGCGATTCCATCATCTCCCTGGGCAGCATGTTCCAATGCCTCACCACTGCTCCAGAGAAGAAATTTCTCCTAATATCCAACCTGAACCTCCCCTGGCACAACTTAACGTCATTACCTTTCATCCTACCTCTGTTATCTGGGAGAGGAGACCAGCCCCCACCTCACCACAACCCTCTTTTAGTAGTTGTACAGAGCGATAAGCCTCTCTGAGCCTCTTCTTCTCCAGACTAAACAAACCCAGTTCTCTCAGCAGCTCCCCATAAGCCTTGTGCTCCAGATGCTTCACAGCTTTGTTACCCTTCTCTGGACATGCTCCAGAGCCTCAGTGTCTTTCTTGTAATGAGGGGCCCAAAAGTGAACACAGTACTTGAGGTGCAGCCTCATCGGGGCTGAGTACAGAGGGACCATCACCATCTTGCTCCTGCTGGCTGCCCTATTTCTAATATAAACCAGGGAAAAGGCATCCACAATCAGTTTGGGCAACCTGTACCAAGACTTCACTATGCTTATTGCATTTTTTTTTCCCTTATATCAAGTCTAAATATCCCTTCTTTTAGTTTGAAACCATTTCCACTTGTCCTATCACAACAGACCCTTCTTTCTTATAACCCCTTATTTAGGTACTGAAGGGCCACTCTCAGGTCTCCCCAGAGCCTTCTTCAGGCTGAACAACCACAGCTCTCAGCCTGTTCTCATAGGTAAAGTGTTCCATCCCTTGGATCATTTTTGTGGCCCTCTTCTGGATGTACTCTAAAAGGCCCACATCTCTGCTGTACTGAGGACTCCACATCTGGACATAGTATTCCAGGTGAGGCCTCACCAGTGTAGAGTAGAGGGGCAGGATCACCTCCCTTGTCCTGCTGGTCATGCTTCTTCAGATGCAGATCAGGGTACGCTTGGCTTTCTGTGCTGAAAGGTCACATTGCTGACTCATGTCCAGATTGCCACCCACCAGTACTCCCAAGCTCTTTTCAGTGGAGCTGTGGTCTATCCTTTCATCCTCTAGCTTGTACTGATAGCGCGGGTTGCTGTGACCCAAGTGCAAGACCTTGCGCTTGCATTTGTTGAATCTTATGGGCCCAATGCTTGAGTCTAAGTCAAGTCAGAGCTCTGATCAACTTTTGCAGAGGCAGGAATCTTCTTGCCAAGTCCAGATACTCTCTTAAGTGACCTTGTTGGATTCAAGATAGGACAAAGTGAGTCCTACTGCCTCTGTCTTTCCATATCCCCTGAGCACTGGTTTCCTGTTTCAGGTTCTCATGAATCACTGTATATATGGAGATATCTGCCTCCTCTTTCACATTTTACTATTGAATTTTTCTCTACGCTCACTTCTTTTCATCCTTTTCCCTTTGGCATAGTGACTCATATGCAATACTCAAAATGATTTCCAAAGCAGCTGAGTTAAATGAACAGTTCACACCTAACAAAAGCCTGACAGATAAATTAGAGGCAAGCTGATACAATCAAAGACACACAGCAAAAATGTAAGGGAAATACAGAAGCTTCTGTCTGAAAGCACTGTTGAATGAAGAAGGAATTTTAGAAGAAAGATAAACTGCTCTTCTCATAGCTAATAGCCTTTTCTACTCTTCATCTTTTTCTTCTGTACACCTGAATTAAATCCATTTAGAGCACACACAAAGCTTTGAACACCAATGGGACAAAACCGCAGGCAGCTCTGAAGTGCATTTCATATGCAGCATTGGCACAGGCATGCCCTTCCCAAAAACCCTGTTTTTTTCCCAAAAGCCCTAGTAATACTTATAAGGCACAGGGCGCCAGAGATATTAAGGAGCATCAACTAGTAGCATTTCATTCAGCCTCATAATGCCCTTTAAGCCCAAGATTAGGTGCTTCCATTAAGATCTGCATCACAGTTTGACTCCAGACACCCAGAACACAGTTGTCAGAGATGTCAAGCAAAGTAGGGACAGGTCATTTTAAAGCTGGTGGTCAGAGAGCCAAATGATCCAGAAAATCAAATCGAAGGTTTTTGGAGCACTGTGTCAGCAGCTGCATTTCTTATTTATTTATTAAAACCTAGAATGCAAAGCAAAATCAAAGGCATGTTCCTAGCATCCCCAGCTGAGAAACATAAACTCGAGTCCTTCCCTGTGTGCTGCATAATGTGCTTTGCTCCTTACCTACACTCATAGTCTGGGGCCCTTGGTGACTGTTTTGGTTACATGCCATTAAAAACAGATTGTTCCTGAGCAACCTGCCAAGGGGCAAAATGACAGCCTGTGGACGCCAAGGGCAAGGATCCTCATTTCAGATGAAGTCACAGGACTGCTTTTCTTTTCTGCATGTAACTGCATCTGATGCAAAGGTTCTCTCCTTTCTCTCAGAGACAATGCGTTCATTCATGGCTGTCAAGTCATGGCTGAGTTGGTGCTGGATGCTCTTTAAGCAATAGGGTTTCAATTAAAGTAGCAACAATTTTGAGCTTTCAGAGCAACATGTCAGTAAATCTAAGGACTCCAGATGTTTATCCAAAGAAATGTCATGGCAACAGCCTCTCTGACACAGCTCCTTCGTGCTGCAGCACGCTTCAGGGGCTGTCATCATGAACTTATTGCTGCCACTCCTCTTTGCTCCAATCCCCAGAGGTATGCTGCTCAAGCTCTCTCCTCAGCCTCTCCTCAGTATTTGTGGGAGAAATAACAACTCCTTCAGTATTGCTGCTGTCCTGTTCTAGGGCTCTGGGTTGTTGCAGACCACATTTCAGGTAACAAGTCACACAGTTGATCTCAGTACCCCACTAAGCTTCCTGAGGACTGAATGCTTTCAGCTTGGGCTGCAGAAGACCTTCATCACCTCAGAAAACCCTTTACTCTCCGAGCAAACAGTTCTGGCTCAGCTGCTGCTTACGTGCAAGGATGCTCTTTTGCTCTGATTTACGTAGTTTCTCACATCTCTTACTAATCTTGTATTGAGAGCAGGTCACAAAGTCTAGAGCACACATCTACACCAACTCCTATATCAGCCAAGGGGATTGGTCCCAACTATTGTATAGATGAGAGGGTGACGTGAGCAGAGAATTGTTTGCCACATCTCTTAAGTAATCTAACAGCACAGCAATACTCAGACCTACAAGTCTTTCCTTCTTTCCTTTTCACATAAAGTTTTGTTACTGATAACAGACAAAGAAGTCTAAGATACATATTAGGGGCCAGTGAATACGAACTGGATCTACTTAATAGAAATGTCTAAATCATTAATTTAAAGCATGCCATTAACTCTAGTAGTTCAGTCTCACTCTTTCTTTCTCTCTTTTTTTCCCAAAACTTATTTTACCTATCAGAAGTCTGTTTTCTCTAAATGGGTCAGATTTCTGCAGTCCCATGATTTCCTGCTGTTCCTCATGCATCAGAAGATGCCACCTGACCACCCAGTGAGACCTCAGAGGTGCAGAACTCTGACTCACACTGGAAACTGGGACTTCAGTAAGAGTAACTGATCCACCCTTTGAGCAAACACTTCAGTGAGACTTGGGAGTCAAACCTGCAGCTGCTGCAGTAATGGATTCAGTATCAGTAGGCCCTGTTGATGAGGCACTGTGTTCCTTTTGCAATTGTACAAGATATTCACCTTTCACTGTAAAATATTTTGGGGGCAGATTTTAATGCTCATTTTCACAGAAAACTGCTCTGGGTCAATCTGGTATCTCACAGGGCTGGCAGTGGGGAATCAATTCACTGACTGCATCTTCCTGGTTCCAGACCAGATTTTATTAATGGGGTGACACAAAGTAAGAGATTGTTGAATGGACAAGTTACATTAGTTGCACAAATAGCATATTGTAGGTAATAAATAAAGCACATCTTAGGCCCTAATTTGGATGTGCTGATCCAGGGCTTCTTAGGGAATAGACGGACAGGTAGAGTCTGTGGCTCCAAGGACATGTTAGGCTGTTATTTGTTTTTACAGTTAGCTGCTAACCATAAAACTGAATGAGTTAAAATAGAGGAATATATTAAAATTTTTGGATAGTAACAGAAATATGGGGTTTTTAAAAATGTTTGTTTAGGAAAAAGGTTAAATTATTTCATTCATTTCACAGTTTCCTTGCAAACTCCATTTTCAGCACTTTTGACTCTCTTACCCCTCTTACCCCAAACTCAGAGCAGACATATTAATTCTCATCATTCTTGGGGAAAAGACAATTTTTAAGTTTGCTCTCAAAGAATATTTCTTTCCAACTCAAAATTTCATGCAAGCTCTGCTAATTCCTCCATGCTAGAATCTTTACCGTTTTATCTTAATTACAATCTTAGCTGGAGTCACCAAGCTGTTATCTTCCTTGATTTGGTCGTCTCCACAAATACAAACAAAACTTTATGTCAGTGACTCTCCATGACAAACGGCAAAATACACATTTGCCTCTTACATGAAATGAGAAGGAATTAACAAACAGTATTCAGAAAGTAATACTTCGTTAGGAATCAGAGTGGTTGGGCAGAATGGTAATGCTACACAGGGCTGTGCCTAAAGCCCTGGGATTGTACACAGTTTGCTGGAATACGAAACATTGTTAGGGTCACTGTGTATAAAAAGCTCAGTCACTTCATATTATTGTGAATGAACAAGAATATTTTAGTAAGTGCTCTTTTAAAGTTATGTACATTTTCAGATTTATCTCTACCTGGCTTCATGGAAATTGAGGCTTGGAGAGCAAGGATAATTTGTAAAAGCTTTAGCAGCTGAGTTTTGGATTAGGCAACAATTTTGTCACCTTTTTGGGTAATATTCACTTCCTCTTTGGACAGAAAAAAGCTTAAAGACTACTTACAAACCTGAGACTTCTTGGAGTTTTGACTCAATTTTTTCACTTTAACAAATGCATACTATTTCTTCACTATACTAAACTTTTGTGACCACTTAGTCTTACTAAAACTGTTTCTGTCTGTGAATTTGATATCACTCCCCCAAACCGCACGAAGGAAGCATTTTACATTGTCATGGACATCAAAATCAAAACGTTTCATCATCTCTGGAGTCCTGCTGGCATTTTTATCAGCTCTCATATAATTCCACCTAGCTTTTGGGGTTCACTCCAAAGCTCTCCCAGACATAAATGGACTGTTATTCATCCCTCAGTGTAGTTAATGCTTGGCTGCTTCCTAAGGCTTTGCTTTTTTCCTTCCCAATTTATTCCCAAGTTTGAACTTAAACTCAGAGGGCTGAGGAGAATCTCAAAACTGAACCTCAGCCCCAACATACCACAATTCCACTACCTTAGGTCCATCAATCTACAAATGCACACAATGGTACACTTTAAAGCACCAGGTTGCAATGGATGAATGCTTCATGGCAGAGACATGGTCATCTTTTCAGGTGATATTCAGGGCTGATAGCACCCCACACTCACTTCCGCTGTTTGAATCCCACAGATGTACTTAGGGGGTGCAGGACTACGCCAACTCAAAGCTGACAACCTACCTCCAGGAAAGTGAGGATGTTTTCTATTATTTCTCCATATTTATTTTATATAGAAAGAAATCACAAAGATCTTCTTGCTCCAACTCCCCTGCTGTGGGCAGAGTTGCCAAACAAAAAATCAAGCACCAGCCCAGGCTGCCCAGGGCCCCATCCAACCCAGCCTCAAACACCTCCACAGATGGGGCATTCACAGCTTCTCTGGGCAACTTGTGCCAGTGCCTCACTGCCCTCTGAGGGAAAAATTTCCCCCTAAGATCTAATATAGAATTTAATCAGCTGGTGCCCCTTGTGCCTTGAGCAAGCATCACCTTGGGTAACCGTACAGTGTTAGGGGGACATGTGAGAATTTCCCACTTTATTTCTTGGTTGTGTTTGAAGTAAAAGCAGTTGGGCAAATCTGTGGCAGAAAAAGCTTCCTGAATCTGATGGCCTGCAAAATTGCAAGACTGGTATGAAGCATTACAAACACAGAATGGTGAGTCAGTCACTTTGGCCAAACGCTAGTGACTGCAAGGGGTCCTTCGTTTTTCCAGGAGCCCAGGAAATGGCCCTTTTTGAGACACCAGTGTGATTACTCTCGTTGCACACCATGCATTTTTCAGACCACCTAAAATTTTAGAAATGCAGCACTTCTGTTTTCCCACCTACTGATAGTATTATTCTTTCCTGACTGTCAGATAAGGAGTTTACGTTTTTATTTGGTGGAGGTTGAAATCACTTTCACTATTACACTGTCACTGAAGTCAATTGGAATTATTACAGAATGATAAATCAGATATAAAATAATTTCTTTCTTGGATAGTATTTGCTTCAAATACTCTTGCCAGGTCCAGGGAATCAAAAAATTTCAGGGGAGATTTGCCAACATAGATTTTATCTTTCTGATAATTTGCTCACTGGAGCATTTCTCCCTTCAGTATTGCTGACTATCATCTGGTTTTCAGAGAAGCAAGGTTTGCAAAGACGGCTAATATCTTACTAGACAGTGATATAGTTGAAAATAGGAGATAAGATTTCAGGGGTACAATCCTAATACCTACTGTATCCTAAATTTCATGACACTGCTTCTGCAATCTGAGGGACAAACTGTTCTGCCACAGACAAGCAGAGATGTGGAGTGTGTGCAAAGTCTCACTTCAGGAGTCAGCACAAATTGTAACAAGAGAGCTGCATTCCTCTGCAGTGTACCAGTGCCTGAACAAACTTTCCTTCTTATGGATGAAAATTGCAGGTGTGCTACAAAAAGTCTTGAGTCTACAAAAAAGAAAAACCTTCTTCAAGTAGCTCAGCATCACCCTACAAACCAGCACAAAACAGAGAAAGACTTTACCAGGGCCAGTAGTGACATGAGAAGGAGCAACAGTTTTAAACGGAAAGAGTATAGGTTTAGACTGGGAATAAGAAATAAATTGTTCAATATGAAGTTGGTGATGCACTGGAACGGGTTGCCCAGAGAAGTTGTGAATGCCCCATTCCTGGAAACACTCAAAAGTGGTTGCGTGGAGCTTTGATCTGACATAGTGAAAGATGTCTCTGTTTATGGCAAGGGAATTGGACTAGACAATATTTAAGCGTCCCTTCCAACTCAAATCACAAATTTTTGTATCTTATCAACACACATGGTACAGAAATGCATGAAAGATATTTTCCATGGGCCAGCCATGTTTGATGGTTTGCATGGTGGCCTGTCTCTCTAGCCCAATATACTGTAAACTTCCTACTTTCATATTTTGGGCCCTGTTATCAACTCAACTGCAACACTGCTGGTTCTCCCAGTCATTACTGTAAGGTTCTTTAATGAGCAAGTAAAAAATTTTGTCACATTAACAACATTTTTATAGCATACACAGCTTGTAAAAGCTCTCCTGTTGAGGGAAATAGCATTCTATCAACTAAATGCTTCCAACAAAGGAAAAAAAAGAACAGGCTCTGTGGGTTTATTAGAAGGATTTACAGTACATTATCTAAAGATTGCTAATTGCAAACTGACCTTGAGACATAAATCAAAACTTCAAGTCATAATTTTCAATAATGGTATTAAATGCTTTAGACTTTTCAGCAAAGCTTAGTCTCTGAAGCAAGGCAGGAAGTGAGACTTCTCTACCAAATACAGCTTTGGATATTTGATTATGGGTGAGCATTAACAACTGAGCTTCTGACCTTTGCTATAAACATAAACGTCTGTAGCTTCTATTAGTTCAGATTTGTCTGAATTGCAAAGTGAAGCTACACTCATGTTCTCATTTCAACCAATGGGAGAAAATGCAGGCTTACTTCCACTGTATTAAGATAAACTTCAAATTTTGCAGAAAGAGAATTTCAATGCATGAAAGGAATTTTTATGTATCTGAAAAACTTGATCAATGCTCTTTTTCATAGATAGCATGAAGAAAAACAGCAAATATAATCTATTTTGGTCCACTGCAAGAGCTATGCTTTTTCCTGTACCAAGTAAATCCTAAGTTAGTCAAGCCCTTTCTCATCAGGCATCTGCACACTTCCTTGCTCCGACTGACAGAAAACTTCTCAACTCCTTGACTCTGTTCCCAGCTCCGTCATGGTATATGAAACCAAAATAATGACTGAGTGCTGTTCTTACACTACCGAGATCGAGACTTACACCGAGACCTTGAAAAGATGTGGGGAACAAAACCCATAGCTTCAAGCTCCATAATTAAAAGTACTTGAATAATGAATAATTGTTTCAATGCTTGTGGCAGATAGGGAAATGGCAACTCAAAAATCCAGGCTACATGCTTTCCCACACAGATCTTTCAAAGATGTTTTAGTTTTTAATCGGAAAGATTGAGACATACCCCATTCAACATTTCTGGTCATGGCAGAAATCTGATTCACTGAACTTAATTTACAACTAATTACAATTAAGACTCAAATAAAATGCTAACAGAACATCCTCCTACATTGTTGATTTGGAGTGAATTTCCTTTTTCTCACTCCCACAGGGTCAGCTATATGATTTCAGGAAAAAAAAAATGCCCTAGCATCGTTAAAGTTCGTATTTAGACTCAGCTAAGACTCTTTTCAGACAACAGGATTTCTTTTTCTTCCTTTTCTAAGCCATTCCTTCCCTTTAGCTACAACAGCTATTTATTTGTGAGTTACTTTAAATCTCTTTCTTTTTATAAGGCACTTTACTTTTGACAGTGCTGGCAAAAATGTAGCTTTGCCTTCTAAATATAGTAGGAAGGGAAGAAATAAAACAGATTGTTTGCTGGTCTTTCTGTTTCTATTCTTCTGTTCCAAACTATTCTCCATAAGTTCCTGTCTATCGCCTTTCGTAAATAACATCTGCTTTTCAAACTCCCTGTCTGCTAATTAGTCGGAGTCGTTTGTAAGCATATACCATGTATTTAGAAATGCACAAATCAAATGCTAATGGTTAGTAACATAAACTTCCCACTCACTCGGCATTTATATCTATTTCCTCATTAGAAGAATGTAAAACAAAACAAACAAAAATAACACAACCACCACCAAACAGCTAAAAAGCCTCTTTAAAATTATGCATTTGGGTTATTTGGGACGATTGTGCCAAATAATTTCAATCCTTAGAAAGATTTTTCAGGTGACATTAATTTATTATTTGCCCCCATTTCTTTTCTAACATATCAACTAATTTGGGAAGATGTCCTTTCTGCTACAGAGAGCTTCAACACATATTCATTCTTTCTCTGAAGAATGCATTGGCTCCAGGCTATAGCGTATTCCCTACACAGTTGCTTTCTGTTCACAATGAGTATTTATATATTTCATACAAAATAAAATACAGCAGGCCAGCTCTATCAATAGAAATCAAAGGGAGGGAGTCTCAAAGTACGTGTTTCCTACTTATTAAGGATTTGCTTTTGCAAGATGGGAGACAAATCTAAATTTAATTTGCCTGTGACAAAACCAAAAACCTGTGCAAGGTAAGTTTCCTCTCCAGGGCTTCAGTGATAAACCTTAAGTTCTGACGAATCCAAACTTAATGATCTTTCTGTCAGCAAAATCCTTAGCTGAATTAAGTCACGTGAATGACAAAACAGAAAAATTAACACACTGTTTTGATTAAAGCCTAGCTAAGTAAAGTTCTTAGGAGCCACCTGGGAACAGAACCATAAACCAGAGCCATGTCAGAGAGTATTTTACACAGATTGATTCTTGGACATATGTTTTTAAAATGTGTTTTATGAGTGATCTGGAGAAATACTTGAGTGTTATCTGTGGGGAAAAAAATATATAACTGGCTGTACACCACTTGTTAACAGCTGTCAAAACCACTGCCAGAACACCCAGCTACCGGATTCTCATCCCTCTGAAATTTGCAGTGAGACCATCCATATTTTAGACAAAATCTTGAAATTAGAACCAACACCAGGCCCCATCCTGGTTCTGGTCCTTCAGATGCACTGGTGTCTCTTCTAGATCTTGTGGAAAAAAATACTCTCATTCTGAATTGCTCTCTTCTGCCTTTCTGTTTAATTTCTTGAGAGGGACATAAGCAATGGTGCCAGACATGTACAGAAGCAGGTAAAAGATAAAGTACAAATCATTTGAAAGCAACATCTGCCAGGATTCTAATAGATTCTCCTAATTCCTCTGGAAAGCAAAAATGTCCCAAGTATTTGGAAAACGAAGGCTGCCAAGTTTAGGGAGATGGGGTATTCTCAATCCTCTGGCAACTGAAAATGGTTGAACACCCTTCCCTCCCCATCCCCGACAAAAAGAAAAAAAAAGCTCAGTTTCTGTCTTATTATAACTAGCCAGGTCCTCTGACAGATAATTTCACTACTAGAGTGAACCCTTGACAACACTGCAAAAAAGGGGCCAACATCTTTATCAACATTTAGCTTTTAATAGTTCAGAGGATTTCCTGAACCAAATGCAGTTTGTTGACTTTTTAAACTCAAAAAAGTGGAATACTCTTCTAAGTATTCACCATGTTAACTTGAAACCCATGGAAACTCTATCTGTTTACAGCAACATTCACCAAGTTCTCCAGGTCTGCTGCAAATCACCTCTGTAAGACAGAAAATAATTTGAAGAGAGAACCGCATTCAAGCCCTCACTGGCAGGGAAAAAAGAAACAACAGAGCAACATGAAGATAAAAAGGCAGCAGTGTATCCAAAATAGGAGATGGCTGAAGACTGGTACAGAGATTCTAAGTTCTCAGGACAGTTTTTTCATAGCTCCCAGTTAAGAAGTTAGAGGACATAAAAACAGGGGGAAGTGGCAAATAAAGGAGATGAAACAGAGAGGTCCCAGGTACAATTACATCATATCAAATGAAAGTCATGTCTTACAACAGAGAATGTAGAGTGTGCACCTAAGGGATATGAAAAAGGATCCAAAAAAGAACTAGTATTGTGGTAGATAACAGACTTAATATGGGCTCTTTAGGGTGCTGCTGATCTTGAGAGCTCAAGGTATCCTTCAGTGTACAAAGAGAACTCCAGAAAAGCAGCTGAAAAGTCACATTGTGTGCTGCTATAACAGCTTTTGAAACACCACACCTGGTTCCGGCCTCAGCAATTCAAAATGGTTATTGAAAAACTGGAGGGTATTCAAAGATGGACAGGGCAACAGATGGTAAGAGCACTAGAAAGCACAGCTGAAAGCAAGACAGCCCAGATGCATGAACTACCCCAAAAGAACGCGAAGTGGAGATCTAACCACATCTCAGACTGCATTTAGGGGGAGAACAAAATTTTGGGATGGTGTTGTAAATCTATTAGAAGTTTCTAATAGGCAGGCATATCACATGCTTTTAAGAGAGTAAAAGTGTGTGCTGAAGAGTAATGAACCATTAGAAATGCTTGCTAAAAGCTGAGGCAGTTTCTTACCACTAGGAATGATAGGGACAAAATATATGCAGTATAAATCATGGTACATAGTTCCAGAGATTCCTTTTGACTATGTTTTACAGGGTTCTAGGAATGCAATGAAAACAATTAGAAGATGTCTTTTTTCTGACTTTTGAAACACATTTATACAAATATATTTAGTACACAGGTTTTTACAATCATTAAAAAAAAGAGTTGAAATCTACCTTAATCTGAAACCAGCAGCTCATTTCTGGGGGCACTGCAATACCAGTTCAGCTAACTCCTGCCTGAAATTGGTAAAGTATCATAGATTTCTTACTGGGGCATACACAATAGCAGTGCGAGTCCAGTGCAGATGTAACAAGGAACAAGTGTGTTCTGCTAGTATCACTTTCTCAGTAAGTATATCTTGTGTTCAGATCATCTCCCTGCTCATAGAAATTTCTAGCTGAGTAACTTACCGATTTTGCCCAAACCATGCCATTTCTGACTCCATTTGTCATGTTTATAGAAACATTTACTCCTTAATGTTCATACATAGCTTGGAAGATAAGAAGTGCTCTCTAACTGCCAAGTGCTGTCATTTACTCGGTTCCTAAAACTTGCAAGGCAGGAAATATACCCTCAGTTCTCTGGGCTGGCACCATAGCTGATGCAGGCACACAGCGGGCAGCTCAGAATGGCCACCTTCCAATGCACTGCGCTGAGGGGTGGCTCAACAGATGCTGCCTCTGCAGCTAGCTAACACAGCCAAAGGCAGGTTGCATCTCTTAACTACCACTTTTTTGCCCCAAAACTGCAATGCAGGCAGTACTTCAATGCAAGACATGCTGCCAAAAGGGCTGCACAGAGCCCTGGAGGACCCACACCTCTGCTGGTTCCCCATAGGCTCTGGCCATGCTGGGGCTCACCTCGGATGTCTGAGCGCTCTTTTGGCCACATGTAGCAAATGTTTATGGTGCCACATACATGAATAAAAGGGACCCATTCCTTTTTTGCGGGTGAAAGAGCGAAGGATTGCTGTGCACTGTGGTGCATTAAGTTATACTAAGGATTGTGATTACTTGAAAGACCTCTAACAAATTTCTGTATTGGCAATGCTTGAGTTCTGTGGTTGGTCAAGAGATTAACTCTCATTCCCTCATTGTTGCTCAGCCTTTCAGTACCACTTTCCACGAGGCAGGCAATAGTCCAGGAATCAAAAACTTAAAAAGAAGTCTAAAATAGCTGTTTTCAGTACCACCTCCTCCTGCTCTCACTCCTTGACAAGAGATACTGGAAACACAGAAGACTAATGGAGGGAGAAAAAGTTGTGCTGTCTAAAAGATTATTTCTTAGCTCTGATATAATCTTCCGCATCTATTTAAATTGCTTCCCTCCTTAGCCTCTCGCTCTGTTTTGGCTGCCCATTCATTTTGAAGTTTCCTTCTGAACCATCTTCCTTTTCTGCTGCTGACAAAAGACTTCCAACTCATACTCACACATTTGATATTTTCTGATATTTCCTGTGCCTAAAACCAACTTTTCCTTTAGTTTTCTGAAAAAAAATCTCATCTGCTGTCAGCTGCCAAGCTTGGATTAAAAGGCAAGCTGTACACTGAACCTATTTGTGTGCACTTTTTATTACAGAAGCATACATCAACTCAGGAATGACAAGTGAAGCAGTTTCAACTGGCACATTTTCATTCTACATTACTGAAGTACTTACATCCTGCTTCTAAGTATATATTACTCCATACAAGCTATGTCTATAATAAACACTTACAGTATAAGTATCCAGACTATAATTTTTAAACTGTGGTTGAAAGCTTCAATCACTGATATGATTTTGGCAACACGCTGACTTTCGTTTTTCATATCGCTAACCCTGTTTGACTTAAGTGCTTTTAATTTAAAAAAATCATGAGTTAAATAGTTACATCTCAGACATCTCCTGCTCCACCAAAAACAAAGTGTGAAATCTCATCAAGATGCAGGAAACCTGACCGAGATGCACAGACAATAATAAGACTTAAAAACTGCTCAGCTAACAGAAATAGACTGGCAGAGAGTAAGATGCGGCTCAGACTCCACCATACCTGATTGAACCCCTGGCTGCAGGGAAGCTCTCATACCTGCAGTCAGCACATGCTCCTTGAAGGACAACTCAGGAATGTGACAAGAATTAATAGCTACACTTTATAAACTAAGTATGCTATTCCCTGGTTTCTGAGTCTGCACTGGCCTCATAAAATACAGACTACCTTCTCTTTCTATGGCTTCCAGCAGACCTACTGGCTATAGTGGTGTGCAATATTGCAGAGAGCTCTTAAGATGAGCTCGGCCTTGGCCAAAGACCCCCACATCGCACACAGTCTCAAGGAACATGGGTCTTACTGGGCACAAAGCACAGGTGTATGTCAGTCAGCAGTTCCATACCTTTTTCCATATCTCAGCTGCTGCATTAGTGCTTCCATCTTCATCAGTCAACTAAGCCTCACCTCCTACATCTTTGTTTCCTAAAAGAAATGTACTGGAAACACATGACCCAATACAGTGAGTCAGTTAAGGCTGTGTCAAGCACCAGATCCCATATAGACATTGCAGCAGAGCAAAGACACACACTGGAAAGAATCACAGCCCTGCACAGGGACTAACTCAGCAGTCCTCACACCATCACAAAAGCAATTCTAACACTAGCAGCATGGGAGCAACAGGGGACAGAACAGTTTAGGAACTCGATATACACAGTGGGGGACTGGTTTACACATTTTTTTGTTTGGCTTATTTATAAACTTTTTTGTTTTCTTTTATGAACAGTTTTATTACAAGGTATAAATTCAGGCTAGTTTAAAAGTGGTATTATTTGCTGTCTTAAATATTTGGTTCTTTCTATTCCAAAGCTTTATCTTGTAAGTATATAAAGGAATAACTATCTCTCTTCTGACCATGAATGAACATTGGGTCTTTCGTTAAGTAAGCATAGAACTTGACTATGAAGAAAGAAGTTAGAGCACACAACCTTGGAAGAGGCTTACTAAGCCAGAATCAACAACAAGAAAAATCTACCTGGTTCTTCTTAATGGGATGCCTGGTGAGTCAGCATATTTGGAAGTTCTTCTAGGCTACAGCATTTTGTCTCCTTTCATGCTTTCATCTTACTTTGATTCAATTTTCTTTAGATATGAACACTGTAAACTCGAAAGTCAACCTGAGATCAAGCTCTGATGACAGCAGTATGTACTTTATGAAAGAATAATGAAGCCATGTGTTAATAAAATGTGAGATGTAAGTTGAAGGCTTAGATGGTCACATTCCTGCTCCTTCTGCCACCCTGAAGGCTAAACAAAGGGCAAAGACCTGGCAGAACACAAGTCACAGCTAAAAAGTAAGATCTGATAAAAGCACAATGGGGAGAGCAGAATAAAAATCTATTACTGCTATTAAAAAGTTCAGTAAGGAGTTGTAACACGTGGAATCAGAAATACTATTTTTGGAATGACAAAACCCAATAAACTTCAGAAGGAAGGAAGGTTCTTAAAAGGAACTGAACAGTCACTTCTTGTCCTGCTAGTATTAAAGGAAATCAGATCTGTTCATTTGGAAGCAACTACTACTGTAGGAGTTTATTTTATATTTTTGAAAACCCAAGTAACACAAATCAATCCCAGATATGACACAGAGAAAAAAATTAAGTAAAATTCTTTCCATATGCTCTCTCTGTAAACAGCAATATTTTTGAAATTACTTTTGCATAAAGAATTCCAGAGAGTGAGCAGAATGCTCTGAAGTTTCTATACTCAGTTTCTATACAGAACTTTTCAGAATGATTTAAAACATATGGAATAACTGGTCTTTTGCTTAAACAAGATTCTTGAATCTGAGATTGAGTTTTATACCTGAAATGGTTCTTGGTAGATTTTCAAACTATTTTATTTGAGTTTGCTTCACCATCTTTTATTCTGAGTTACAGACCCTTAGAGCACTCTTTTTCTTCAAGACTAACCACAGCTGGAGCAGACAACGTAAATTCTCAATTCAGAAACGTCTCACGAAGAGGACAGTTAACTTCCAAAGTTTTATTGGTCAAGGTGGTACGTTTATAGTTTGGATGTTATGTGCGGTACTGTAAAAAACTGAACATCAATCATACAAATTTATTCAGACAAAATTTGTAGCTGACATTAAGCTTCAATTAATATAAATAAGCAAATCTGATAGAAGCACTGTAAGAGTGCTTAATACCCAGTCACACATACCATAGCTAAAATTTACCCTGATTAGACTTCCAGAAATTTGCAGGTACATTCTGTAGGCAAAGGAAAATACCCATAGGTCAATTATTCAATGACCTCAAGTCACAGGGCTCAGTTGTAAAACATTTGAGGTTTGAGTGCTTCCTACTTCAGGAATTATATTATTATGTGAGCTCATAAATAACCAAAGTAGCCAGTAGGTTTATGCAATATTTATCTAATTTAAACTCACCAGAAGGTACAATTTGTTTCAAGACTGCCTATTTTGCTTAAGGCCAGCAGCAAACAGGTCTGCCTCCCTCACTCTTGTGCCCAGTTTAGAAGAGCACTGTGCCAAGCAGAAACTCCCAAAGCTCTGTGGACCAGGCAGGCACAGATCCCCTGAGCTGACTGGCTGGCTCTGCCCTTCATCTCTGGATGCTCTCTCTGAAGTGAAAGATCAGAGACTCCTTTGTACTGCTATTTCAGGTAGGCCATTCTGTGATTGCCATCAGGGAAATGTTGTAATCTCAAGTGGGAGAGGATATAAATAATCTTGAATGGCTTGTGAAGTATCCAGGAGATGATTTGTCTATTAAAACATAAGCCATGCTGTGAGCCACACATAAGCAAATCTATGCTCATGAATTGCTCGTAGAATCACAAGGTTGGAAACGACCTATAAGATCATCTAGTCCAACCGTCTTCTCATCACCATTGCCACCACAGGCACTAAACCATATCGCGCAGCACGTCATCCAGACAAAGCTCAGGATTTTTCTCACTCTTAAAAGTAATACCATTCCTAAGAATAGACCATGTTATCACTTTTTTATCAGGCTGTGAAACAATTATATCTGTTGATATCGATGGGCAGACACTTTACCATGCAAGGCAACCTGCCCCAATGCAGAGTCAAAAGCTTATGCCCTAAATGCAGCCTGAGGACTGTAAGTGACTATGTGTAAGGCTTACTACATTTCAAGAAAACTATTTACCATCTTCCTTCTGTTTGTCTTCAGACAGCACGTATAGGACATAGATTTTACTGGTTTTCCTATGCCAGTGCTAGGATTAGACATGACAATCTGGGCACTACCCTGACTTCTGAGAGATGATGGGGTCCTTTGCTAGAGGGAATTTACTGTGTGTTGGCATCAGGGAAGATCAGAGGTGCCTTTAGTCAGCACAAAGAGCCTCTCAAGTGCAGCTGAGCGTTTGAGTCTTATACACAGCCTGCCAGGACTGCATCCAGGTATGGAGAGTACAGAAAGTAGGAAAGAGTCAAGAAGACCCCAGGAAAGGGTGGGAGAACTGCTGTAGCCTCACAGATTGCAGCCTAGGAGTCATGGAAATAACCAGCAGTGGATTGCCGCAGACTGCACTAACTCAGAACTGCAGAGAAAGGATAAGCAGGAGACAGAGATACAAGAAAGTTGTTACGCAATGTCTGCTATGAAAGTAAGTTCAAAGTCACAATAAAGACTGAAAAACTCAAAATCAAGCTGAATCTCAAAGGATGTGTTTAGCGGGGTCACAAGCCTGACCCTCGCTCCTCCATCAGACACTGGGCCAACACATGCCTGTTTGCTCCTTTCCTCTCCCAGTCAAGTGAAAAAAATACTGTTTTCTGCTATTACTGTGCTAAGAAACATAGTAGACAGAAATGAAAAACAGGCTTAGTTGCAAAATTCCCTTTCTTAGTCATAGGTATGAGAAAATGCTTCTCTGCAGACAGGAAAAGTGAACACCCATTCTCCTCCCTTTCACCTCCTCCTGGGATGCTGGGTTCAGTTAATGGAAATATCAGGGGAGCATCTTCTTAGAATTCAAACAGCATTTACGGCTCGTACAGGGAACTGAAGGGAAAAAAAGATATCACAGATTTTCTCTCTCTGTATTGTTTTAACTTTTGCGTACAACACGTACGCATTTCATAGCTCTAAGGAAGGAGGTTGGTTATCTAGTACCTCAAAGTTCTAATGATCAATGCACTGTGCTCCCAGTGTTCTACATTTGTGCATAAACACAGGTAGCAACATCCACCAGGCCAAATTCTTCCTTTACTCATATCAGTACAACTGTTCTCATCTTAATACTAACTGGGAGCCGTGTTCAATTTTCTCTGCCTTCATGTCACAGAACTGCAGAATCATTGGGGTTGGAAGGGACCTCTGGAGATGAAGTCCAACCCCACAGCTAAAGCAAGTTCTCTTAAGAAGGTCTCACAGGAAGGCATCCAGGCAGGTTTTGAATATCTCCAGAGAAGGAAACTGCACAACCTCTGGGCAGCTTGTTTCAGTAAAGTTTTATGTCTTTTTTTAAGCATACATTTTATTACTAGGTCTCTTATTTCCATCTGCTCATATTGACTCACAGAAAAAGTTGCTCTTTAGGCCATTCTGTGCACAAACTAACAAGACGAATGCAAATTATAGCAGTCGTTCATTCTGTCACAGCCTTCTCAGTGCACTGGCTCATATGCCTCTCTACATTTCCACAAGCAAGACCTGATTCTGCCCCTGAGCTCTACTTTGCAAGGAATGCGAGGGAATGAATGGACCATGAGTAATCAGCAATAAAGTTTCAGGCTTTCACCAAAGATAAAAGGCTCAGTAATACTTAGGAGGATTCACCCAACGTGTAGTTTGCTCTAATTTGCTCTTCATTTGTGACACCCGGGCAAAACGTGTTGCCACACATTAAGAGAAGCAGATACTGACACTAGTGAGATGCCCTCAGCAATCCACTTCCTTCATCAGAATAACAACGTTTGAGGTCCTTTATTTGTCAGAATGTCTAAGGTATAAGCAAATTGATTATTTTCACATTTTTTTTGTTATTGTTTTTGTATTGTACATCTGAACAGCATAAAAAGCCAAGTAGTGAACAGGCAACTAATTAAATTCTTCCTTGGAAAAACAATGGCAACAGCACAACCTTTTTATGAGCCACGTGCTTTTTAAACTGGCTATTTCATTTTCTGATTCTCTACTCCCTCTTCTTTCATGTACTTCTAATACAGAATTCAAGAAATGCTGGAATTAATTATCTCCATGGCAATATTCATCAAAGCACTCCAGCTTCTACGGAAGCCAGGGATGAAACGTTACGAGGCAAATCCAAAGGAAAAGTGCACCCACTGGAATCTCACAAGCAAGCTAAGTGTTCACAGGATAAAATGAATTCAACTGGAACATTTATTTCAAAAAGTATTTTCTCTCAACTGATGTCTCTGAGTGGTGCTAGCATTACCTATTTTGGCAATGAACATATTTTAAAGAGCGTTTTTCCACTAACAAATAGACTTTCTGAGAGGTAAGCATATGTTTAAGTGTTCCACAGAGCCACAGCCTGAAAGAGGAAAGAGTCTTACGGAAAGCATGCCAAGGCAAAATCCTGGCCCACAGAAGTCAGTAAGAATTTTGCTTCTGATTTTAATGAAGCCAGGATTTCACTCAAGAGAACTGCAGAAGGGTCAACCTACTTAGAGGAAAAAAGCATCCAGATGTCTCACAGTATTAGGGGCTCAAAATCAGAAAGTACTGCAACATCATGAAACATTTTTGCACTCTTTACTGCAAGAAATTGAATGCTTTGGTTTTAACTAAAACCAATTTTTACCAATAAAACTCATACAAAAAAATGAAGAAGTGCAGGTCTACTGTGATGTGAAATGTACAAAATACCTTTTTTGTCTTACAGCCTAATCCTTCCTCAGAGAGTCAGATTCCTTTTTTCCTTTGCATTTTTTTTTCCTTCATGTTGACAACCACATTTATTTCCACTGTGAGGATTTATACCAGAGCAAAAAGAGAACCTCTGGACTGATAAAGCAGGGGGATTATTTTTTGTTTGTTTGTTTTTGTTTGGTTTTTCCTGATTTTCTCTTTTAAACAGGAAGGTAATAGAAGATTAATTGGCACTCATAGGTATGCATGTCTGCAAGGCTAGTCAGAGATATGAATGGCCATTTTCATTCAGCTGTCTTAAGAAACTAATGGACAAATACCTTCAGTAAAACAAAGTTATATACTCATCTCAGAAGCCAGGGGAATTTTAATCATGATGCTATTATAATTTAACTGCATTCAGCCTCTTTTTCCTCCTCCCAAACCCTTCTAGACACTGCTTTTTTGTTGTATTCAAACTGTATCCCACTGGGATGCTGACATTCTGCCATATCTTTGCTTAGAAATATTCACAAGGGGAATATAATCCCTGCCAAAACTCTCACTAGTTGTAAAGTAAACAAAGAAGTGTCCTCAAAATATTCCAACATACACAAAACTAGACAGATCTACAGTCAAGGAAAACTTATGTATTTAATGTAGTTTGTATTTCAGCTCATGGCTCCTGCCCAGTATGAATGTGTATGGAACTGGTGAGCAGCAACCGCTCTGCAACTACAAAGCCTTCTGCTCGAGTAATCCAACACTGCAAGCCTCAGCTCTTTGGCTTGCCATGTCTCGAGCTTCTGTCTGACAGTGCAATCTGTCACTGCCAGCCTACAAGGACAGGCTGACAACAAACCATGTAGTAAGTAATAATCCCCCCAAATACTTCTATGTCCTTTTAATCTGTAATTGAAACCTTTGAGTCTCAAACTGGTCTCAGTTACATCAGCACAAATCGTGATTAATGCTGCCAAACACAATGTAATGCCTGGTAATTATTTTAAGGAGAATGAAATCAAATTCCTGCACAATAAATCCTAAAAGCCGGAGCATACTCAATACAGTTACAGAATCATAGAATGGCTGAGCTGGAAGGGATCTTAAAGCCCATTCAGTTCCAATTCTCTTCACATGGGCAGGGCTGCTCCCCACCAGCTCAGGCTGCCAGGGCCCCATGCAACCTGGCCTTGAACATCTCCAGGGATGGGCATCCACAGCTTTTCTGGGCAGCCTGCTCCTTCCAGTGCCTCACTGCCCTCTGAGTAAAGATTTTCTTCCTAACGCCTGCCCCAAATCTCTCTTTTAGTTTAAAGCCATTCCCGTTTGTCCTAGCACTGTCTGCCCATGTAAAAAGTTGGTCTCCAGCAGTCATATAACTTCATTTTGCAAGCCAAAAATCAAGTGTGCAACAGTGCTAGATCACCTTAAGTGTTTACTCTAATCACTAGGAAGTTACAGAATATTATTATTATTATTTAGAGAGTGTTCCTAGGAATCATTAACAATTACTGATTTGGAATCAGTTGAGTGTAATTACTGTGTAATCACCAGCAATAAGCAGCCTTTGCTAGGTGTTGGTCCTGCAATTACAGATTCATAAAAGGGTACCTCTGCTATGACACAAAGCAACACACCAGAGTTCTGTTTTTGAATCTGCAATGCTAAGGGGCTGAGGTGATGTCTACTGCCACACCAAAGGACATGGCTGTATAATTCAATCACTACAGCGTCCATGAAAAACTCTTTGGAGGGATATTTATTTATTGTAATTAGAAAAGGAATTCAGTTCCTCAGTACCACATCTGCTCTGAAAATGAAATGGAAACAAATTTGAAACAGGCTTCCCATTTTAATTGGTCTGTCTCAAGTGTATTACCAACCTCCACCATCTTAGGAAGCACAGTCAGAGCTTTTCTGTGGGGCCAATATGAAAAGCTGCCAGGTGCACTCCAGCACTGAGCTGCGGCAAGCAAAACGACAGCAGCAGAGCTGGGTTGGGCTGGTCCCAGCTCTGAGGGGAATGGAGCAAGTCTGAAAGAAAAAGCTACTCTAAAGCATCATCACCTCTGTCCTAGGAACAACAGGGACCTCAGAGTTGCTTCTTGTCTTGTTTCTCCCCCCTTCCCAGCAAAACAGCCGGCTTGCCAACTGGCCTTCAGCATATGACACCCGTCCAATAACAGGGAAACCTGGAGAAGAGCTACAAGGATTTATCCAGATATGAAGTACAGATCTCCCTCCCTGCAAAACAGAAGGATCTCCAAATGAGACATGCAGTAGCAGGGGCACTTGCTATGTTCCTCCAGGCATCTCTGCATGAAGCAACCCAAGAGAAAGGGAGCCAAACCCTTGTCCCTGTTTCTAGTGTAACTTGAATGCACAAACCCTGAGCCTTCCGGTCCTGACTGTTCCCTTCTAAATGACAGAATTTCAGTTACAGGGCAAAAATGATAAAAACTAACCACACACACAGTTCGCACAGCTCACCCCCCTCTGCTTCCTTCTTTCTTGATTCCAAGAAGAAAACCACGCAAGGATCCCAACCCATCCTGTTGATGGCTTACTGTAGTTTAAATGCAATAGAAAGTGCTTATCAAAACAGGAAAATAAATAAATAAATAAAGCCACAACATTTTTCAAGCCAAACACTGAGGATTCCTGCTTTCTAAGGATTCAGCAAGATCTTCTCACACCAGAAGTCAGCATGTCTGTAGTTTAGAGGATAGATTGCTCTGTCCAAGCCTCTGCTTCTCCCTCAATCTTCTGTCCTTCTCATGACATTCCCTCTCAAACTGAATTCACAAAAATAGAAGCATCCAAAACAAAATAAAGCCCTAATTATTTCCCTAATTTTTAAACTAGGCTAGCAATTAGTTTACAGTCTGTTGCAATGAGCTCCTGTGTGGCTTGAGTAACAAATGAGGTCGCTTCAATTAGATGGCCATTGCCAGCAGTGGCTGAAGTGCCAGTTTTAAATTATATTTTGTTCCAAACACTTTCCTAGCATTACTTTATCCACAGAGCTTGTCTTGTGCTTTCAGGATTGAGAGAAAACAAGTGTTTGCCGGACATGATTGGTACATTAAGAAGCAAGGACTAGGTTTTATGGTGGCTTTTTTGTTTGTTTGCTTGCTTTGTTTTTGTTTATTTTCTATGTCCTTGGGTGACTTATTCCTATTTCAACCCATAAAAGCCTTTAGAAACCTGGCCCCAGGTGACGTGAGTCTTGAGTACCCTGCCTTTTCTCTGCCTTCAAGCACACCAGTAGTCAGTTGGTACACCAACTGCCAGAAGGAGCCACAAAACAGCACAGCACTGAGTCACCATTAAAACAACAGCAGTCTGTCAAACCTCATCAAGCGTCTGATGAAGAATAATTGCCTCAGTCATTAACGTCACCTCTGAAAGCACCTCCTTCTTCTGGATGTCCCATCCATACAGATTAGTGCTGCTGAAGTGCTCCACACAGTAATAAATGTCTAGTATTAAATATAATCTAAAGCATAAGAGTTGACTAAAGATCTAGAGAGAACATGCAGCTGTGTGTTGATTTGTGTGCCAGACCTAGTGGACAAGACCTGCCTGGGAAGAGAAGGAAAAGCAGCACTCCAGATCTCACAATGCTTCCACCGTGATGTGAATTCCAGCACCTGTATCCTCAACTCAATATCTAGAGAGACATAGGAGGTCTGCATACCTAACTGCTATTAGATTGGGAATGCAGCAAATAGATTTAGAAATCGGATAGATTTCTTTTATTTTCTTCCTACAAACCTTGGATTTGAAGTAAGAGGAAAGCACTAGGCTTCAGCCCAATTTGAATAATTCAGCAAGGACTTCAGTGTCAGTATTTTAGTCACGCTGGTATGTTTTCTGTTTCACATTTCCATAACTGCAACTTACCATATTCCACATGGGAAAATTAACGCCGTGCTTTTACAGGTCTTACAACAAAATTACTTTTTCTGACCTGACTTTACTAATTTAAATCAATGGCAAAATTTCCACTCAGTTTGAACATAAGCAGAACCAAAACTAAAGCTACATTTTGCCTATCACTGAAAAATAATCAGGTGCAATTTCATAGAACTATCATCGCCTCTTCATCTGCTGCACCTCATCAGTGTCTGCTTTCTGAACATGACAAATACAACTATTCAAACTAGAGCTGAAGTTACTTGAATATGTATGATGTTGAGATCAGACTTTGGACCCAAAATGCAGTTAAGGAGCTCTCAAATCTGACCTGCAATGTAAGCTCTGCTGTTAACAGGCCAGTTCTACCACTGACAATTTTCTAAAATATTGAAGTAGAGTCAAAATGGTGGAAACAGTAAAACCAGAACCACTCTGCTAGTCTGCTGCAATATCACAGTAATCCCTGATAGGACTGCTCAACAGTGCAAATATATCATCTCCCCCCTTTTTTTCTTAATACAACAATGTAGACTAATAGAGATGCACATTAATTGCAGGTGCCAGTTTAATGATCACTGAGCAAGAGAACATCTTATTCCACCTTAATCTCACAACTATCCAGCATTTGCTTTAGTAAAGATGTGGCAAAACAGCCACTGGAGGTAAAAGAAACCTACGAAAGAAATGTGTATTTTGTAATAATTGATAAGATTTTTTTTGGCTTCTCATTACTGGTCAGTGGGCAGGAATTAAGAGGTTTTTACTCCCTGCTGTGTGGTCTTCCAAAAAAAGAAAGAAAAAAACTGCAGGCAAAGATTTGTGCACAGAGATTGCATACCCATGGCACTCCTAAAGTTGCTTGGAGGGACAGGAGAAAGCAGTTCCCTGAGCAAAATCTTTGGGAAAAGAAAAGGTCCTTAGTTACTGTTGCAATACTGTTTTGTTGTTAGATTGTTGATGAGGGGAATGATAAGAAAGGGGAAACCACCAACAAAACCTTTATCAGTGGCTTCATGAAACTGCCAAAATCGTGCTTTTAAAAGGTGTTTTGTTTTTTTTTTTTAATTTAATTCCAGGGGAGTCATACTTGAACATCAAAGCACAGCATGCAGGGCTTGAGAATCCCCATGCAGGACAGGCATGCCAAGGACAAGCACCCTCCCAACAGACTGGGATGGACTTAGAAGCACACAGGTAAGACCAGGGGGCTGGCAGGCAATGGGAAGAATTTAAGCAAAACAAAAGTTTGATCCCCTTTTTCCTCAAAATTTAATGTTCCCTTTATCCTTACAATAGAAAATGAAAATATTCACCAAAATTGGTCACCAAGGCTTTAACTCTTCACAAAAGTTTGCTGACGCTGCACACTTAACCTCAGCCTGTAATCTGTAGTTTCCACAGAAACTCTGACCACAATGCATCATTTCCCGTGTCCTGACTTGCTGATTTCCTGGTTAACTGCATGAGCCAGTGGTGGGGGTCGAGAAGGGGAATTGTGGAAAAAATAGAGGAAAACAGCCATAACTGCTTAGAACAAAAGGAACAACTCTTTTGTCTTCTTTGGATCTGTCAACCTGTTGAAATAAAAGCTTTTCAGCAAGATCATTCCCTGCTGGCACTGGCTGGCTGCTTTCAGAGCTCTTTTGTTCGATTCCCAGCAATCACATCCTCTCTCTCCACTGTCGGTGGAAGATCCCACCTTACTGACAGATCTCTGGCCTGGGAAAGTAATTATCTCTGTGAAACACATCTTTATAAAAACACCAAAGAGCTGGGAGAGACTCTTTCAGAGATGGCACAGAGCACCATTGATGCTTCCCTCACCAACCCCCGACTCGTACTGGGAAGGCCAGCATAAGGTATGCTGTATAAACCACTGCATTGTAAGCACATTTATTGTGCCAAAAAGTCATCTCCTTTCAGAGGGGCTCATACACAGTGGGGAAAATATCAAAGAAAGGCAGGCAAGAGACACTGCTGAGGGCCTCTACTCCTTGCAGGTCTCACACAGTCTTCGGAAAGGAAGAGTGTGCTCCCACCTCACTGCCTCTGCCCCATGGCAGTGCCTGCACAGAGCAGTGGGCACAGCTGAAGGAACCACTCAGTGGTGCCTTGGAACAGGAGCCGGTGCCACCCTGCCAGATAGCATCTGATATGCAGAAAAGCAGCCAGCATGGATTAGAGGCTTTTAAGGATGCTGCCAGGAGAAATGTGCTGCTCATTTGATACCTACAAACGCTCTTTATGATGCATTTATGTTTTCATCACTGTATGAAAGCTGTTTTCATCAATGAAAGCCCACAAAGGCTGTAGATAAAAATTATAAAAATGAAAAAGCCCTGCTGGCTTAACACCATTTTTCACAGAACCTGATTAATCAATCATGATGAAAGGTACTGAAGTGCGCTGCTGACAACATTACAACAAAAAGCGACCAAGGGCTCAGCTCTCAGCCAGAGTGAAAAGGTCACTCACCTAACACTATTTCTGTTATGGTCATGTAGAGACAGTTACAGAACTGCAGGCTTTGTGCTTGTGTCTCGCCTTCCCACTTGAGGACGTCTGACCATGTTACTTTGCAAGAAGCTCTCAGAGAACTTTATTAGCAAGGATGATGCATGATGTAGAGACAACAGCTTTACTGTCCAATGCCAGCACTGAGTTCACTGCACGGGCAGGTAGGAAAAATACCATTAGCAGACCGAGTTGAGTAAGTGCTAGGATCAGTGCCAGATAATAAACACGCATCCTTGCAATGCCACAATAAATAGAATAAACAGGCCTGAGTTCTTTCCGTAAAGACAAATATTAATTTCCTTCAACTGTTTATAGCCAGTGCTTGTTGACCCATGGGCTATCACAGTATTTTCTGGAAATATTCCATGATTTTTTTTTTTTTTCCACAATTCATCAGGCCAGCACCCTGTCTCATAATTAAAGGAGTTTAACGGTCAAGGCAAATGACTGTGCACTTGGTGTTTCAGGTTTTAGATTTGACATCAGGATAAAAACAAGATACATCCTCCACTTACAAAATTTTCTTGAGCAGGGACTGAGTTATAGTTTGCGTGTGGTTCTTTAGAAGATCCTATCTGAACATGTGCTTCAGTTACCATCAGAAACATCGAGATACTTTTTAATGTGAAATGAAAGATTTTCTACTTCAGATCGTATCTGCAGTTCACTAACAGCACAAGAGCAGCTCTGTATCTCATTAGACCTGAGAACTCCCTCTTTGAAACTTAAATATTAGCCTTTCTAGCCCACAGAGTACTTTGCAACTATGCCAACCATACGCTTAGAGGAAAGGCAGCAATGCTTCTTCCTTTGGTTCAAAAATACACATTGAAGCGCACTGGAAGACCATTATTTTTCACACCTGCACTTGGACCTGCATGGCAGCACAAAAAAATGCATCAGTAAGGTATACTCTACCAAGTTCTAGCAATCACTGCAACTTCCAAGGTTTCCCTCTCCTCTGACCTGTCTCTTCTGACCAACAACAGCATGTCTGGGTACACTTGATCCACACAACACAACTGGCTATTCCAAAGCCCATTTCCAGTCCTCCTGCTTCAGGAACCAAACATCCAGCTCACTCAGCCATAGCACTAGAGTCAGCACTGGATGAGCCATACAGGCCTGCAATCAAACTGCACATAGCAGAGCAACAGCCCTGCAGCTAGAATTCAAACATTTCCATCTCTTGTAAATAATTCATCAGTTCCTTACTCAATGCATTGTACAGCGGTTATCCTCTAAGCTTTCTAAGAGAGATTACTTCTCCTGTGTGCTAAGCACAGGTGCGAGGCATCAGAAATACCATGAGAGTGATTCAGTTTTTCCTTTTGACTCTGCTCTTAGACATTCCCAATCTACACAATTCTCCTGCTGCCTTGGGTAGACCTTTAACAACCCTTCACCGGACAGAGACATCTGACTTGTTAGTGTAGCATCTACTTGCACATATCACACTTCAAACATACAGAGCTGCACAGCAGCTCTAACTAGCCTTCTCTTATTTAAGGTCTTCATAGCATCACAGTAGTTAAAAACACTGTCACATCAGTACTGAAGGAAGTATGTTTGAAAATCTGTGCTACGCTGACCTCCTACACTACACCCTGGTGTTCAGGATATTGAAGAAATATCTAAGTGCAGGTGAATAAATCCTCACAACCAAATCACAAAGTAAGACAGAGAAGGAAAAAGATGCACAGAAAAGCAAACAGGCATGCCATGGGTTACACAGGGAGACAAAACATATTTCTAACAGTCCGTCTTCTGTTTCCCCTGCATGTAAAAACAAAGAAAAAGCTATTAAAAAATGTCAGAAAATAGAAATATTATTCAAGGGAAAAAATAGCAATCTTCAAATCAAATATTCCTCTGCACACTTACTCATGAATTCAGATGTTACAAGCCAGGAAGAGACATGATTAAGGTTGCATCTGCATCCTCAACTTTGCTCTCATCCTACTAATGCTCAGTTCTTCTGTTCATCATAGTTAAATATTTCAAATATGAAATGTATAGCTTGGAAACAGTAACAGCAGCAACTTTGTCCAAGATGTTAAAAAGCCAGCTCATACTCCATAGCCTCCTTAAATGTACTGAAGCTATTTTGACTGCATAAATTTTCCAATGATGTATGCTCTAGAGATATGTTTAGGATTTTGGCTTTTAACGTCAATGGTAAGCAAGCATGAGACTGTATATCCCCTTTGTGTTTGTTCTAATGCTTAATTCCTCTTCTAGGACCATGTGGAATTCATCAGCACTGCAAAGCCCTCGAGGTATGCAGAAACCATGTTATTAATGCTATTAGTGCTAATTAATTCTGCCAACAAGGCCTCTGCAACCAGTCAAGACATCAGTCTCTGCCAAAACCAACAGATTAAATAAATTTCAAGTTCTAGGACAAGCAAATTTGCAGTTATAATGAGCCAAAAGGAAGGTTAGGGAAACTGAAAAAGTGAGGTAATTTTTGAACAGTCATGCAACATAAATGCTTTGTATGTTTTGCTTCAAATTTGCTATGTGTTTTCAGATTGGTTCACTTCAGTTCATATGTGTCTGCAGAGGATTAGTTAGCTTTTCAATGAATAGCTGCTGTAAGTGAACAGTGACAAAATTCATATCTTCACAATACAAATCATACTTTAGTTTTGAATACATTGCAGTGTATTGCACTAAAATTCTCTAAAGACGTGGGTTTCTAAGAAATAATTATACAGAAGTTTGCATAGCCTTACATGTACAATGTATGTACTGTGAGCACATTAGATGAGAAAACACATAATAAAAAAATTCAATTATAAGTACATTCATTGTTTTTTGTACAGCATTCACGCATCTCTGTGAAATAACCTCCTGAAATAACAGGAATGATTTATGTCTGCATTTTTCTACACCTTTGCAGCAGATTATACTTGCAGTTTGAAGAGGTGACTTTTAACCACACATCAACAGCTCTTTCCCTTTCCGTCATGGATGGGCTCTGTTATCAGGAGTGGCTGACAATTCTCGCCTTAAGGATCCTGACAAGCAGCTTTAAATATTCAGTTAAGCAGTTCTTGAAATATTCAATTAATTCTTCTTTTATAAGAAGGCAAATGCATTGGAAGAGACAAGCACATTATCCCAGAACTTCTCAAAGTACCCCACAAGCTCACCTCTGAGTACAAAGAGAAAAAAAGAATGCTGTGCTCCAGTCTAAATATGGCTTATCTTTAGGTTTAATCCTCCAGTTCTTCATAAGTCTAAATTTATAGCGAATTGAGTAAGTAACCAGAGAATGGATCATCCCTCTTTCCCAACAATTCCAAGTTAGCTTTGAAGAACTGATGGAGGTGAGATGGTGAGACAGTGATATCCAGTGTTTCTGTCCTACGGGCAAACACTAACATTCTCTTGTTCATTTCTGCTCACAACTAACCTAAGTTTAGTTTGCATTTATTTGGCATAATACTGCCAAATGTGACTAAGTATATGACTAGGATTATCTATAGCAATAGAATGAGAGGTAATGGCCTCAAGTGGCACCAGGAGAGGTTCAGGTTGGGTATTAGAAAAAATTTTTTTCTCCAATAGAGTGGTGAGGCAGTGGCACAGGCTGCCCAGAGAGGTAGAGGAGTCGCCATCCCTGGAGGCGTTCAAGAATCGTGTGGATGTGGGACTGAGGGCGTGGTTAGTGGGCACGGTGGCGATGGGATGGTGCTTAGACTAGATGGTCTTTTGTGGTCTTTTCCAACCATAGTGATTCCATGATTCTATGACTATTATGTTAAAACTTGGCCACGAAGGCATGGAACTACACTGAGGTACACACCTGCTCATCCTTGCTCATGTGCATCCCAGATCGTACATGCTGTCCAAACAGTTCATCTCCATTACTTGCCAGTCTTGTGCCTCTACTTTGGTTCAAATGAAGGAATGCAATATAAATGTACCTGAAGTGAGCTGGACTGTTATGAACACTCTTAACAAAGTGTTAAATTTCATCATCAGGTTGTGAATGTGTGGCTCTTTCTGGAGACTGCTTTGAGCTCCCCATAAATCTATGAGTTATACTTACAGCAATATACTAAGAGAACATTGGTCCCACTCAATTCAAGGTCTCTAGCTGTAAAGAATTGGCTAATCTAGGAAACACCTTGGAAAATTCAGACTGCTCATGATCCAGCCAGCCACTGCTTTTATTTCTAGTCCAGTTTACCACCACAAAAAACGATTTTATAAGTCTTCCTCCTAAATGCTATAAATGTGAGCTACAGACAGCACTATTTTCACCCATCTGAAAATGCAACCTGGACTTAAACACAGCTACTCTTACTTCCAATCTGCCCCAAGGTAGACAGAAATACAGAAATACCCTTCTGTTATGAACCAGTCTGTACAGTGGAAATACAATGTGGAGATACTGGCTTACCTGGCACACTTTCTGAGGACAGGGCTGCACTCAGGCTAGGCCTCTTAGCAAGACAAATGCACGTGCCTTTATGGCACTGTCTGATGCAGCTCTTCTGCCTAGGCTTCTGCACTGGGTTAGTCCACACAGGCCAGGCGTCAGTTTTCCACATTTCACTGCTAGGAACTGACAAGTGCCCTCAGAGATCACTAAAGCTTCAGCGTGATTTGGAGGACAGGTAACAAATACGGAATATTTTATGTGTGCATGAAAGTCATTTAATTCATTTTCAAGCAGTCAAGGAGAAAAAGAATGAATTTACTCCAGCTACAATCTGATCAGGTCTTCGGAAGTTTATGCAATCTCAGTAATGACATCAAAGCAGGACCACAGATAATATACACTCATGTCATGCTCACAGCAGATCATTTTCACCCAGCTCACTTAGTAGCTGTTGCCTACTAGCTTTTGAGATTGCCATCAAAAAACAACAAAAAGATACCCACTAAACACTGCAATCTATTTAAGAACATGGAATAACAGAAAATCTCTGAAATTCTGAGTGTTCTACTATCAGACCATACACTTCCAATCCACCCCATAATCATCTATAACAAAACCACTCGTAAGAGGAAAACAAGGAATTACATACTTCAGCAAAGCAATTAGCCCAACCAATTCACAGTCTGGCTCGTGACATCGATCTCTGCTAGTGCTTCAGAGGGCTGGGTCTTTGGTCTACATCAAATTCCTGTGCCTCTGGCTAACTCTATAATATATGCTAGAAAATGAAGCAGAAAATCCTTTCTTCTCTGCTTATGCCCTGAAGAGAAAGACTTGCCACAACCCTTATAATTCTTTGGTCTAACTAATAAAGCTTCAAATGCAACTACTACTATTTATACAGACTTTTTTTTTTTTTCTTTCTTTTGGAACCTTGTTAACTATTTGCCTCGGTAACATCCTGTGACTGAAAATCCCAAGAGTTGATTATATGCTACATTAAAGAGGACTTATTTCTAATGCATTTTTAAATTGGTGAGGGATTTTTTTTTTTTTTTTTTTTTTAAAAACCAGCTTTTTAGTCTTGCTCAGTTCCTCATTCTATACCTTCCCAGACATGTATTTTCCTCTTTCCTCTCCAAGAACATTACACAGAGACCAGAGGACTCTTACGCTTCTCATCTTTCCACATCACTTTATTTGTAGCAGAGTAGTTTTAGTACAGAAAAACAACCAGGAGTTGCTCTCAGTGCAGACAGCAATGAGATGGGATTCTAAAAAAGTGAGTTATGTAAGTGCTAAGGTACACATCAAAATAATCTAAAACCAGACAAAGTAAAGCAGCAGAGTGCCTGTGTTCTTAAGCGTAGTAGATGAATGTACTCAGGCTATTTATTAAAAAGTTTCTCACTTCAGGACTTACTTTAAATGAAGTGCTATAATGCTCAGCTCTACTGCTGTTTCCTGTCTGTATATTTAAGCAGCATATGTTGAAATGCATGAAATAAGATACTGGCTTCAAGTATTAGTTCTTCACGTAACATTCATGTACTCACTGCTGTAACACACAATTTTCAACTAGCATTCATTTCAGTAAAGTAGGATCAGTACATGATACATCGTGCCCGTGCTTTATATTAATTTACTTTTAGGCATATAAACTTGTCACTTCCTACACCTATTCTTTTTAACTTCTTGATGAAAAGCCAGACAAATGATTTTAATTGCATATCACCTGTTTCTACTACAATAATATGAAACAACAGCCACATTGACAAAACATGACTTCTAACTGAGGAAAATGCTGAATTATCAAAATCTGATTTCTATCCTCAAGAGACATTTCTCTAGAAGCCTAAATATCTCTAGATGATCTGTACTGGGCAAAAAAAAAAAAGTACAGGAGCTTTTTTTGTCTGGCTTGCACGTAGGACTACTGCCAAGAGCCAGAAGAGATGGTCCCTCTGAAAAAGAAACTCTGCTAAGTTGTCAGTTTAGTATTTAGTGGTCATTGACCAGTGCTGAAAACACGGGATGGCTATAGGGGTCGTATGTTGCAGACTGGATCAGATAATGCTTCAGAACGTAGAAGAGCTATTCAGAAGCATGGCCTTGTTAACAGAAGAAATAGGAGTCTGGCTGATGCTGAAAACACATAACCTGATTCTTAAAGTCAGATTCTGCTTTTTTACAGCTAGGGTTATACTAGCAGTGACAACATTAAGGCTTAGTGGTGGAATTATGCAAGTATGGCAACTCAGTCAACACATCCAGCAGTCACCTCAGTAGACATCACACAGATCTGTGTCAGCTGTGACAGCAAGCTCTGTCTTAGACTTTTCTGTCCTTGACTTTAAGATGTTTATTTGGAGGACAACTTACTCCACTGCAGTACTGATTCAGTATACATAAAGGCATGTTTTACTTTTCTTTTTTTTCTCCTCTGATTAAAATCCAGTATATCTTGTTGCTGTTGCTTGCTGTTTTAAATTTGCTTACAGATAGAAAATCCCTTCAGAAGTGGATGGAGAGAGGCTATCTTTTACAAGATTTGTTTGACTCCTGGAGAATTAGAAGATGTTTCTACCTTGAAGGCATTGTTTCCCTGAAGAGAGGTGATGATTGAATTCCTGTTCTTGCTCAAGGAACAAGGACAGGGTTAAAATGCAGAGCACCTGCAATGCACTCACAGATTAAATATAAATAAAAAGGAGAAAAGTTAGGTGAAGACCAAAGAGAGGGCAGTAAGCTGTGCAGAGAGATAAAAAGAACAGAATCTTGGACTCAGAAAGATGGATTCATGACTTAACTCATAATCCAAAACATCAGTAGTCTTTGACCATTAGTTTCACCAATTTACCAAACATATACCAGATAGTCTAAGAAAATGTATACACACCACAGTGCAAGTTTCTAATCTCCATCTGTAGATTTTATTGCAGATTGCAAATCTTAAGTTGCTCACATAAATACTATTCCCCATGAATCTTACCATTAATGATTATGTTACCAACTTTCAGGCAGTTACAGCTTCACCTGTGCTTACTATGTACAGATTATTTTCATATACCACAATAGTAACTAAGTTTTGAAACTCTTAAGTGTTCACTGTTGTTACAGAGCCATATTGAGCAGCTGTATTCAGTCACGAACAGGGACTCAATGGGATCCTAGGAGAACTGATGTGGCTGTTCATGTTTATCTGATGGCCCATGGTAAAGAGAAAAGAAGGAAAATGGGGAGGGAAAAGGGAAGGGAAAAAAGGTGCAGCGCATTTCTGGAGGAAGAAACACACCTTTCCTAAGGGAGAAAATATTTTTAAAGCAGAAAAAAAGGGCTCAACTGGCCTGGCATTTCTGATTTAGCCACAGCTGAAGTAATTAAATATCTTTTTCATTCATTCTTTATTGTCAGCACAATAGCATTTAAAAGTACCTTCCTCTCCCTCTTTCCCATGCTTTGGGAAGGACAAAGTTCTCAGCTCCTTCTGCTGAGAAGACATGAAGACAAGAGGCTAATGGTCAAACCATGAGAGTTGATTTTGTTCCCATGAGATGTGGCATTTGTTTAGAAAAGACCAAAGTAACAGCATGAGGGAAACGAGCATAAAAAGAGCCAAGCAGGAAGTACATAGGCTTGTAGTCTGTCAAGCCTTCATAAAGGAAAGGGAAGCTGGGAAAATCAAAGGGAATCATAGCAGGAAAAATAACTCACACTTACTTTACCAGAATCAGACACTTGAGAAAGAGTTTTCCAAACAGTATACAACAAAAAAACCTATTCACTCTATTAATCACCTGAGCATATGAATCACTTAATCTCATTTCTCTTGTATTTTATCCTGTAGGGGCTTGTTTGTACAACAGTTGTGAGGTACTAAGTTCATTTCATAGGATATTAAATACCCACTGCACTTAAAGTCAAATAGAATAAACCCAGGTTCATCTGAAACATGTAATCCTCGCATCCAATTATTCTGGATAGCTCAAAAGCATTTCTCACAAAAGAATGGCTGTCAGAACACAAGTGTTTTTCAGTGGAAAGTAGAGGGGCACCTTGCATATGCTAGCACAACATAGTACTAATGGAACGCTTGCATCCACCTGCAGCGTATGTGCAGTTGCCAGATACCAGGCACTGTAATAGCAGGCTCCTGCATCTGAGCTGCAAAAAAAACAAAGAGCAATCTTGAAAGCCCAGCCCACATCTGTTCAACCAGGACATTTGTCACTTTCAAGCTCAGTACTGTCCTGCTGCTTCCTTGAACGGGGAGATAAACACAGACAGAAATTGTCTGGTGCACTCTCTGAACTGTTACATCACTGCCATGGGACAGTTTATTTAACACATACAGGCTTTAAGGTCCTCTCACTAAATTTAAGATCGTAATAAAAGATATATCGAGGCATGCCAGCATATGCACACATACAACTATAGTGGGCACAGTGGGCAGCAATACCCAGTACACATACTTAAAACTACCTCCTCACTTCAATCTTCCATTCTCCAAATGTGTGACAACCTCATGCTCCTCTTCTTCCTTGCTGTAAACCACAGCTCAATCAAGTGGATGACCATATATCGCTGCAAATCATGGGCAGGGCCCTTCCCATCCAAAGTGCGACACAGACAAACAACAGATGTTCTGCTCACCTTTCTTACTCTCTGTTTCTAGCAAGTAGAGCTGCTATGGAATATAATATGAAATGAACTATAGAATGTAAGGCTTAGAGGCCTTTGGAGCCCATGCTGATGTCATGCGCTCCGTTAACCAGCTTATATGCAATGGGCCCAGAGAAGGGGACATTAGATCCGCAGCTCCAACCGTCAGCCTGCCAGAGAAGATGCTTGTTTTTATTAATATTTTGGGGCTACTTACTCTCCCTATTTCTCTTTCCAGCAACTGTTGATAAGTCATCTGCACAAATCTTTGTTACATGTTATGGCAAATAGTAAAAACAAAGATAAAGAGTTGCACAGCATATCTTTATGCGTCACTAGTGATCCATATCCATGGCTGGGTGCAGCAGAAGAGGCAACAGGGAGATGCTTTGACTGTCCAAAATGTAACAAAAATGACAGCTAAAAGTTTTCTCCATCTGCCTGCATCTAAACAGAATTACATGTGCATACAAATTTGGGACTAAAGCAGCAAGATGAACACATTTACTGTAGATACTTTTTCAACCTCAGCACAACCTTGCTAATCCAGTGCCTGTGAGAAAGTTGTTCTGTGCTCACTTAGGGCTTTGGGCAATCTAACACTTGTTATCCATTTTGACCACCACATTGTCTCTTTTTCCCCTTTAGAAGATATGCCTTTAGCTGTAATTGCATACAGTAATCCGTTTCTTCAGACCCAGGTCAGACATTAGACAGAGCAATTATAGACCAGCATCCACTTCTCATGTCCCACATCTCACAACACATCCAAGTGTCATTGCTTTTACCTTGAACCTAATGACTAGCATCTTCGAGTTTCTTTTCTGTTGAAGCTTAAAGTTAGCTTATTTAATGGTCTTCCTGTAAAGACTACGCAGCTATGCTTATGGTCTTAAGCAGAGCACAGATTTACAGGGAAGGCTTTAAAAATGACTCTAAGAATCCTCTGAAACATTTTTTCAGTAACTTCTTTCTAAAATACATGAGACATACAAAACACAATGATGACAGCACATGAGATTTTTTTGGACCTCACCTAGGATGATCAGGATAATTCTTATGAGGTTTTGTTGCTTTTTGGTGAAGTATCTATTCCAAATGACTGTCAAGAGGGCTACCTAAAATCTTCCTATCTGAATGGCTTCCTAAAAAAAAAAATACTGCTCTGAAAAACATTTTTCAGAAAACAATAATTGTCTTTTTTCTTTTTTTTAAGGAAATCATAAAAAATTTTCTGACAGGTAAAATACGGATAGACTGCATTATACCGCATGACTTAAAATAGTAAGAATCAAGCTGAAATTCAAAGAACAGATGAAATGAAAATTACAGCGGAAATGAAATACGAAAATCCTTTTTCAGAATATTTTACCTAATGGATTCAGAGAATTTGTACTCTCTGTCAACACTTTTTGTCAGTTTAAACTTTCTGATCACACCAATAATCTTCTCATACCCTACATACACTGTAGCCATACATACTCAGTCTCAGCGTACAGGTACACTGTTAATAGCTTTTGCATTCAGGCCTGTTCTGGAGTCACCACCATTACAGCTACACAAGATGGATCTGGGATGCCCGGGAGAAAGAGAGCTTAATGATGCTCTGACATTTTATAGGTGTCACGGAGCTATCTAGATCAAACCCTGCCTGGCCTGTGATAGGGAGCAGTAGGCCTGTAGGCCCCCCGGCCCCAAAAATGGAAAAAGAAAAAGGGAAGGGTGGGAGATGGGAGCTGGGCTCAAAAATAAGCCATGGTAAAATTCCCACAGGATAAGCCTCTTGTGGGTGTAGACCCATGGCACATGGCCAAGGAGGGCAGTAGTTCCCTCAGTAGAAGCAGTCAAGTGCTCATTTTTAAGGTGCTCACCCACTAAGAGGAATCCTGGTGCAGAGGTGCTGCAGGTGCCCAGACCACCACAGGGCTTCAGAAGCATGGTCACTGTCAGAAGGCAAAGGCACTGCTCCCCATACTTCACTGTGCTGAATTTCTATACAGTTTCCCCCAGAGGTGCTTGGTGCCTTGAAGGAAAAACAGAGCTTCACCCTGTGCACTTAGTCCTGTGGGCATGTCGCTCTCGACAGCTACCTGAAGGGAGGTTGTGGTGAGGTGGGAGTCAGCTTCTTCACCCATGTAACCAGCAATAGAACTAGAGGAAATGGGCTCACGTTGCACCAGGAGACATTCAGGTGGGAGGGTAGGAAATACTTCTCCGAGAGAGTGGTAAGGCACTGAAATGAGCTGTCTGGAGAGGTAGTGGAGTCGCCATCCCTAGAGGTGTTCTAGAAACATTTAGATATTGTACTGAGGAACATGGTTCAGTGGGAAAAAACTGGTGGATGGTCGAACTGGAAAAAACTTAGAGGTCTTCTGAACCTTGGTGGTTTTGTGACTCTGTGTCATTGCACAGCTACAGATATTGCCAAAGTGAAAGAGCACAGCCTCCCAGCAAGGTGGTGATACAGGGCATAAGCTACAGCACAGCCTATCCCCTGTAGACAATTGGAAAAAGGACTTCTAGGGCATGGAACCGTATTGTTCGGATCTGATTTTGTGCAGATTTTAACGAGTGTCCCTTGCTACTAGGAGACAAGCACAGGGAATAGGACTACGAACAGAGCCTTTGCAAATTGTTAAAAGACCTCTGCTGCATCCAGGCTTCAGAAACAAATGATTCTCAACTGAAGGGCACACAGTTCCTCTCCTAGCAGCAGTGGGCTTTTCTCACAGGAAGAAAATTTTTATTAGTTTTTCAAAGGGCCTGGTATAATACTGTTACGCTTACCTCTAATGTACTGTAAAGAGACCTGAACTGCTGCCAGCAGGAGGGCTGTGAAGGGAATTTGAAGGCACCGTGACAGGCCTTCAATTGACTTTACTAGCAGTTTTTACACATCTCTTTGGAGCTCCATTAAAACACTTTATTTAGTGCTATTCCAATTGCTTTCATTAAAGACTTGTTTTGTGTGGTTCCAGTTGGAGCGCTCTCCCATTCTGGTACTTCTCTGAGGTTTCTGACTGGGATGAAAAAGCTACTGCAGTTATCCTGCAGACCATGGACTGTTTGGGCTTTACGTAAGCTCCTTATCTTCACATACTTTGAAGTGCTTTTTCTTTGCATGCAAATCACCCCTACCCAAAAATCAAATCTGAACTGCCACAGCAATGCTGGAAAAATAGCTGCAAGTAGAGGATGTACTGAATCAGGCTTCAGAATGAATGGGTTGTGGAACTGCTTTATTCAATCAAAGAGAAATACTCTTATCTAGAAACCAGGTCTGGTAAAGCACAGTCAAAACTGCAGGACAAGAAGGACAAAGTCAAGTCTAACATGGGGAAGAAGGCCATTCAACACAACAAGGAAAGCAAAGGGCAGACCTGAGCCCTCCTTCATTTCACTGTTCCCTGCCCTGTCAGCCCACAGGTGCCACGGCTGGCACTCACCACTTCTTGCCCGCACAGAGCTGAGTTACAGCTGAATTTACTCCCTGTGTAGCTTCTGCAGATCCTTGGGATCTGCAATGTTAACATTTGCTCTAGTTATTTGTCTCCGTCTTCCCCAGCCCTCCCTTTCTTCCTTTTTAAGGCAAAGTAAGTGTTTACTTGAAGAAAGAACAGCCCTTTTTTAAACATCTGAAATAGCTCTATGCTAGATTTCCACTAGAAAGCTGCAGAACTTCCTTGGAAGTTTCCTACAGTGCAGCTCCCATGTTCATAACTCATAGAAGTTTCACGTTTAGGCTTTCATGTTCTCAGAGCACAAGCTGTTGTTTTTTTTTCCCTTCTTTTTAATTACATTCACTCAAGGCTTGTGAACATAAGAGAATTGGGACAACTTTTCTTTTTCCAAAATGTATATATTTTTACATGCAATAAGGAATTTTGTTAGAAGCAGGTGTTTTTGTTTTTTTTTTAACTAGCCTTTTTATGATATAAAAACATAAACATCATTAGTAAACACCGCTGAATTGCTCCCTGGGCTTCATTCCTTTCATAACCTTTCAGAAGAACCATTTTCCTTTTTTTTTTAAAAAAAAAAAACCTCACAGCAAATTCAGAACTTGTTTCCAATGACAGCTGGCACCTCCCTGCCAAAAGCACTGACGCTCTACTGCGGGATGTTCATGTTCTTTGCCTTTTGCTCTCCCATGAGTACATTTGTTGTGGGAAGGACAACAGCTTGACTGACTATGTGAGCAGCCAAAATATTTGAGAAGCTAAGCAATAACTCTGTTGTCATTTAAACAATTCCATGCCCTGGGTTTGGACTCCGCCGTCCGACTGTGAAACATGCAAGTGATGCAACCAAAAAGGAATATTAAGCCTCTCTTCCACCCTCTCAGCTCCCTTGTGAAACATTTAAAGGAAATTCAGATGACTTTCCAGCTCAAAAGAAAATGAGGCATGACTTATTTTATGCGGGCCCAATCTATTACCCTCCAGACATGGGGATAACACCCACTGACATCACCAGAGGTTACTCATCCACAGGGTGGGAGCACAGGATACAAAGATATTCCATACGGACAGCACTTCTGGATGCCAGAGATTTTCGTAACATGTCTTGAAATCTCCAGTCTCTGAGATGCTTTGCCAAACCAGCCAGTTTCTTGGCCTCTCAGCTCACCTGCTCAGCTTTTTTGTAGTCTTGTAGTCTGCTTTTTCAACACTTCCTTAGCTCAAGCTTTTAATGTGGGTTTTACATTCTTTGTAGTAACTACTCAAAGGACCAGCAATGATACAAGCATTCAAATCATGCTTCAGATTGTTCCAAAAATAATATCCAAAAAGATCTGCTTCTAAATAAAAAAAAAAAAAAAAGGTGAAAATGGGTTGCTGCTTTTTAAGCAGCTGAACAGCCATCACTGCAAAGTGTGCTGCTTGGTATCAACAAAACGACTTTTCTGCTTATGTAACAACAGAGAGAACCTTAAAAAAAAAATGGGTGAACTGAACTGGAAAAGTTATAGGACTCAGAAGCCCAGAGAAGGAGAAGGCTACTAAAGCAGGTAAAGTTTGGCTGGAGATACACTTTCAAGGAAGTCGAATGAGGAGATGAAGACATCTACAAATAACGAAAACTGACTACCTTCATGTTTAAAGGAGGCTACAAATGCTTCCTTCTAAAAGCACGACTTAACTGTGAATCACAATTTTTCTCCTTTTGAAGAGGACTCTTGAGTGTAACACTTGGAAGTTATCAGGATAGGCAGACCAGAAGCACAGCATGTAAACAGTATATAAATATTTACATTTATTTAGATGTATGCTTTGCACACAGTTGCTAACTACTGCCAATTCCCCACCTTTTTTCTCTCCTAATTTCTCTTCTTCTTGTAGCTCCCTTCCTTCCACAAGCAACAATGCCTCTTTGCCACAGACATTTCCACCGCTCCCCCCTCTGTTATTTGCTTTTTATCTCTGCTGCTCTCCTCCATCAACCTTAAGTCTCTGATTTTAGATCCCTCTAATGCCTGTACTTCTGACATAAAATGCAAGCCTCCCAAGTCTATCAGTCGTAGAAGGCATGCCCTACAAGCGGCAGCTTTCTCACTGTTTCTCCCTATGACAGATGCCTGACACTGGGATGTGACAGGTAGGACTCTGTGAGGGCTGATGCCAGCTCCCCCTGCAAGGCCATGAACCTCCACATGAAGCTCTCACTCGTGGCAGCAGGTAAGGTTCAGTAAGAGCAGCTCTTTTGTCACCAGCCAGGATCACAGGACAACATGCAGTCATGTGGATACCAAGAAGGCTACCAGCAGGCTGCTGTTGATCTATAAGGGTCCTGAGTCAATGTGCCAGGCTCCCTCCTCTACTTTCCCAGGATGGTTAGCAGGGCCCATGCAGAAGGAAGGGGCCCATAAGGCAATCCTGCCCAACTGAGCACAGCAGCAGAGATTGGAAGAAGCAAAGCCAAAAGCTGCATAATGAATGCCACAGACTGAACTAAGCACATGAATCCCTTCCATGAGAAAAACAGAGAGGTAAAACATTAGCGCCTCAGGCTTCCACATAATAAAAATTGTCTCATTAGAAGCACTGTTTTAAATAGTAGCAAACCAAAGGAGAATGGGATCTAAATACCAGTGTGCTTCAAAAATAAATAAATCAGTATTACAGAGTAGAGGGTAAATGTGCAATAACTGGAAGGCAAATGTTTATCACTTCAATAAGGTATAAATCCTGAGCACTCACTGCTTATTAGAAAAGCAATGCTTGATTCAGCACCTTTCCAAGTGAAAATCTTTCTTAAGAGTATCCTGCAAGCAGAGACTGGAAAATAAAAACAGTAATTGAAATAAATGAACGTGGGAAGAAACAGGCTATTTAGCTCATGGAGTAAGCTTACTGAATCAGCCATGCTAGGGCTTTAAATGGCTTTGGCTTTCTAAAGTCAAGCTACCAGGTTCTCTTAGGCACGGACACAGGAGTAAAGAGTCAAAGAACCTAAACATCACCAATGTCCACAGATGGGCTCTGGGACCAAGGTAGCATATCACCCATCTAAACCTGGGCCAGGATTCACTGCAGTGCTCCTGCTTGGCTGAGCTCAGGGTCTGTGGTGATGACTCCTGCTATAGAGAAACAAAATTAAGTCTTCTGCTCACTCTAACAGCACCTCTTTGCCCACTTAGCAGTTACACAGCCAAATTTGAACAAGGCAGAATTTGAGGATATGCTTCAAACAACAGGGAAGACTAACCTGTTAGTATTAGCCTGGGAAGTGAAGACACGGAAATCCCACAGCAACTTGTCAGCAATGTCACTAGCTTCAGTTGGGCCAGCTGGCTGATGGCAGCCATCAGTGGCCTCCAGCATAACCATGCTCCCGTCCCACTGATCTGCAGAGCTGGAAGAGATCTCACACAAAGCAGGCAGACAACTCCTATGTGTTACACCCATCCTCCTTAGTCCGTCTATTCCACTGCTTTGCTACCCTTATGCATGCCGGTTTTCTACTATAGTATTTAACGCTTCTCTGCCACAGACTTGCTGCTTATTTTTTTCACTACAGTCAGCAGGCCTGGATACAACAGGTCTGTTTATAACAGACCTTTCTATACTAGAGGACCGTTAGTATATATACTGAGTATAATCTCTTCAAACTTTAGAGGAGGAGATTATAAAACCCCGTGACCTCATGTTCTCTTCATAGCTCACTTCCTCTAAATCATCTATCACTCCCACTGTTGCACACTGGGTCTTTGATTTATTTCCATTTTTGTCACTATTCTGGATAAAGCTGAGCACAATACTACACTGGGATCTCAACAGCAAGGAGCAAACAATTTCCTATCTTCCTATCTTACTATCCATGGATCATGTTTATTCTCCCCTTCTTTTGTCTTGCTTTTACTGAAATAAATCATCACAAAATCTTCAGTATATTTTGTCATCTACCACTCAGACTCCTGGGGAGGGCTCTGGAGGATCAGGTCCAAGGCAGGCAAGTGAAGGATTTCATTTGAGCTGTCAGCAATGGGACAGCAGAAAGAGCAGAGTTTCCTGTTTAGACACTCCGCAAAAAGCCCATCTTCCACATAGCTGAGAAGAAAATATCAGCAAACATGCCGTCGTGATAGCACAGAGCTTCTGGTACAGGGTGGGGGATGGCAGCAAGTCCAGAGAAAAGAGAAAGATGAGCAAGAAGCTCACATGGAACTAAGAGGGGGAAATAGAACAAATGGAAGAAGTTCCTGATAATGACAGCGAGCATTGCCTAAAAAAAATAAAAAATAAAAAAAAGTGCTACTCCTTCCAATGTACATCATTAGCATATCATTTTGTTATAAAGTCATGTTACAAAGACATAAAAAAAATTTAGGGATTATTTCAGCTATTCAGCTACTCACTGGCCATGAAAAACACTCTTAGCCAAAATGCAAACTGGGGGACAACTCCTTCCAATTTTAAATCTGTGGAGAATGAATAGATTAATTACCTGCTCAAATCAACCAATACACGGTGATTTACAGCTACAAATGAACTGTCAGTTTAAAAAGCATGAGCGCAAACTGCACCTGGAATTTGGAAATGAAAAGTCAAAGAAAATGACCCTACACCGTCATTCTATTTCTCACTGTAAACATGTACTTGACTTTGAAGAGCTTTCCAAAAGGCTAAGAATTTGGTGAGCCTACCGGAAAGAAATGCATACAAAATTATCTCCCAAGAAAGGACAGGCAGAGAATGAAAATAAGCAAGAGACATAGAAGGTGTGGTGTGTAGTGTGAGAAGAACTTAAAAATACAGAAGAGAAACAGATTGCCCCAACCTGAGGAAAAAAAAAAATAGCATTTCACTTTACCACAAACCAAAATTAATCTACCTTCATCGGATGAACAGATCTACCACATTTCTACTATATAAAAATAAGGGTTTTTTTCCTCTTTTCTGTCTTGATTTTGTTCTCCTTGCTCTATCCATACCTTTCCAGTTTGTTCTTCCATCATAATACGCCCAGAAAATAGCATGGAAAAAAAAATTGCAACAAGAGATCTGCTTAGTGACACCACAAAACTTCAGATTTCAGCAGTAAGGAAAATGAATTCTATTTCTCAGCAAGTCTCAGAGAAAAATAAACAGATTTACGGAAATAGCTGTTGTTACAGAAAGCATCTACCACCCTCATAATTTCTTGAACTATTATCAAAAGCGAAATCCAAACATTCCTGGCTACAAACAAGGATGAAAGAGAAAGTGATAATGGTTGAATTTCTGGGGAAGTTGAGTGCGGGGCAGCCTGTTAAACAAAAACATGTGGTTTTCTAAGGAGGAAGGGAAAAAGAAACACATGCATAAAAAGCAAACAGTACTGGTAAAAGCCTTCCAAAGTTTCATTGGTTTCAAAATAACCTAGCTGTAGACTTCTCATCAGCTCTTTGCCTTAGGGCATTCCCAATTCCTCCTCCCAAATTCTGAAACTACAGTACGTACATTTAAAGAATGAGGACATGTAATGGTTTGAACAGCTTATCACAAGGCGTCAGATTTTCCAGCACTAAATGTGCTTAAGATCATGACCAGACTGTTTAAGTAGAAATACTGCTTCCTCTTTTTGACCCAAGAAGTTAGCAAAAAACTCAAGGCCAAAATGTCATTTTGTTTTGAAAAAGAAGTTGATACCGAGGATGCACATCTCTTACATGATCTTTCTATTTACAATGAACGTACACAAAAACCTATTTCCCTGAACACAGCAGGAGATAGCTTATTCACTCACAGTGCTCAACTTCCATCTCGTTAACAATGAGCTCAAAAATCTCTCTTTGTATGCTCCCATCCATCCCTCAGGGTTTTCACATAATGTTTGCTTTGCTTGACTTTTTGTTTCTTTTCTGTGCAGTGCTCTGGAGTTATAATTGCTTCTTTTTCATGGGGAGACACACAAAAATAAGCACATAAGCATTTGCGCAAGCAATGACATATGCTTGTTTTGTTTGGAAGCCGTTAAATTTTCAGCAGTTTTGCTCCATAAAGAAGATTCATTGTTCATTATACCCATGAGTAAGAAAAAAAAGGACAGAAGCACACCTACTGCTTTCAAAAAAAGATTTAAACTGGCCCACAATAATATGTCTGCATCTCACCATAAGTTATTGAGATTGATAGAGCAATTAAGTCAAATTCCAGAGCCGTAATAGTCCCCAGCCTTAATAGCGATGAATGTCTATCAGCAGTAGATGAAAGACACCCTCAGGACAGATATTAACTGTCTTTTAAAATCCCATTTATATCTGCGATTTTCAGGAAAGACGACTCGTTAGGGTGAATTAACTGGCAAGCAAGTGAAAATAAAAGAGCAAAAAGTTAACATTTCTGAGGACCTGTATTTCTGAAGGCTGACATAAATGCCAGTTGGAGTTAGCTGCTGTATTGGACAGATATGAAGCAGGCCCCCTGGACTTTGAGAAATTATCAATTGCCACAAAACAGTTGGGCTAAAATGTACGTGGTTCAGTCTCAACAGAGACAAAATGCTGTAAAAGCAGGGAAGGCAGACTTAAAAACAGATGCTCTGGATTTGTAAGAGGTGATAAAAAAAACACAAAACAGCTGTTTGAAGATGAGCTAGTTTTTTGACAATACTTGTATGAGGACCTCTAAAACTGCTTTCAGCTTCCTCAGCCTCTGTTGTGAAGCTGTATCACAGAAAGCTGAGAAGCCTTGCACTCAATATAAAAAGGAAATCTCTAAGTATGTGAGAGATCTTTCTAGAAGGAAAACAAAATGAAATGGGGAAAAAAAAAAAATAGGGCTACACTTTTGGCCAAAGTTGGGTCAAAGAACCACCTTCAATAGAAAGTTTCCATAAGAGATAAAGGAAACTCTACAGACTAGAAAGGCTTTTGCTGTGGGCGATTTATTTTGGGTTCCCTGAACTGGCTGTGAAAAGCCACTTTCATAAGATATCCTCCCCATTGCTGCTGTCTTTCCAATACTGGTTGTCAGTTCCTAATAATTTTGAAAAGGATGAAACATACAATGGATAGAACAGGAGTTATGCACCATGGATAGAAAGACAGCACCACAAACAACTTGGAGGGACAGTGGCTGAAGCTGAAGGCAAAGATGATCAGACGACCATCCCTGAAAGCCAAAAGATATTTCTTACAATTCCACCTACTTTCAAAGCATACTTATCTAAGTAAAGGATTAAGGACTCTTAAGGACTAAAGCATAGAGGCAACACCAAATGAGCATCCAGAAGGGGTTCGGACGTTCAGTTTTCCCTTAATTCTTTTCAAGACACAAAGACCCTTGGCAAATGGATGATAAGCAGCTAGTGCAGCAAAGAGCTTTTCGGTACGCAGTGAGGAAAAATCAGATTTTAACTAAGTTTTGATGTTGTAGTGATACTGAGATTTTATGTGATTTCCACCAAAAAAGCAGCTGATGCTGGAGATTACAGGTGTTCTCACCCTCCAGGAATAGTGAATCATGGGGGAAAAAATCGGAGGGACCTTCAGTTCCTGTGGGTAAGAAGTTGTGTTTTCAGGAAATCAAATGGACTTACGAAAACGCTCAGCTTCCACGTACTTTTGCCTGAAGTAGCTCACAGGGTAAAATCCCCACACAGTGTTCGCTTAAGATACTTTCCTTGTTTTAGCAAGCAGTTCTGCTTATCTTAAATTCTGGAAAACAACTTGAGGAAACAGACCTAAAAAAAATCCTATCCTGAACACCTTACACAGAACAGATTTGCTACAACTCCCACAGTGATGCAGTTATTCTTTGCTATTTCTGTTGGGTACAGTTTTCATAACAAAACCACACTAGTGCATTATTTAGTGATTGCAGATATATTCTGCAGAGGACTTGACTGAAAACACAGTAAAAGACACTGTATTATGTGCATATCAACCTGATGTGTGTTGGACTCCATTGGAGTGAATCCTGAGAACAGGCTTCACGTAATATAATTAGCACCTGAGACAGTAGAAGAGCATACATATCTCCAGAGAGAATTTTGTTCAAAAGCACATAAAAGTGTCCCACAAATGTGGGTTAAGGGGACATGTGAGGATCATTCATGGATTGAAAAGCCTAAAAACCAACCCAGACACATTTTGCACTGCTGTCCAGGGAGCACATTAAGAAAAATCTCAAAGTTTTATCAAACATATCCAAAATATAATCCAGCTCTCCAAAGAATTCATGTTAATGATGCAGGGAAAAAAAAAAAATCTCTCTCCAAAGCAAGGATGGGATAGGCTTCTTTAACAGCTGGAATGATCTGAGAGAACATTCTTAACCTTCTGGCAGCATATCAGCTAACTGTGTATTTTATGCATCTGAACAGCATTTTCACTGGACAAGAGTTTTCTTTCATACCCACTGTTTCTTTTCCTGGACTAGTTATTGCTGATGCATAGGTTCAGCAATACTGTAACTACTCTCCATTATCTCAAAGCTTTGGAAAATATCAAAATAAGAGGGGCTACAACAAAAAGGCGCAGACGCTTAAACTGTCATTTGTATTTAGTTTTGTTCAATTGCAGACTGGCAGAAATGGAGTATTCACTGTTATATGCTACATCTCAATATACCTGCCTTAAATATGAGGATGTGTTATATCTTTTGTTCAAACTTCTGCTAGAGATCTTTGCAAGAAATTGAGAAGATTTGCTAGAGACTTATCCTGGGCATTGAGGAGCAGACAAAATATTCCTGTGATTCTACATCGTGGAAATAACTGAGAGCCAGTATGAGAAGGGACATCAGAAGAAACGGTCTGTGGACCTGGGAGGTTATCACCTGGGCTATCACACGTGGCTGACGTCTGGGGGAAGTCTTCTCCAGACCACACAGGGATGTCAGATACAGCCAGCCACAAGAAGATCTGCCACCACCTGGTTGCAGCCATCTCCATCTCCAAGCACAGCCCCAGCGTGCAATACTATTGGGCATCTTGGACCTCACCTAAAGGTTTATAAACAAAAAACTGGAAAATTGTGACAGGGCTGGGAAGATGCAAGAAGTTCTGTTGCATAGCAATGCAGTTCAGCTATTTGCTTTGCAGTCCTGCATCTCAGTTCAAATCTGCCTTTGCAGGACTCAGGGCTTTACACAAGCTCAGGCTTCTGTCAAAGTCTTCACCGTCACTGTCGCTTAACAAGGCTGTTTATGTCCGGCTGAAATTCTGTACTGTGCTAATGGTGATCATTAACAGGACTGAGGATAGCTCTTGTTTGCTGTGACCCCTGGCAGTAGTGCCAGACTTTTCTTCTCGCTGCTTTATTGCTGTTCTGCTGAACACACATGGCTGCTGTTAAATCCCAGCCAGCTGCTAACAACTGCTAGGTTTTCTCAGTTCATTAGGAGGCCACAAATAGTTTTAAATCATGAAGCTAATTAAGCAGAAATAAGACTGCCAAATGGCCTAGGCCTCAAACAAAATCCACGTCTAGAAATTGCTGACCTGGTAAAAGCCTGCAGGGAAGAATTCAGTGCTGTTTGCAAGCTCTGCCTCGGCTCCACAGCTTCCTCTGCAAACATGTTTGGGCACCATTGCTGTCAGCCTTGGTGCTAGAAAGCACAGGCCAGGGCAGTGCAAGCTGGCATAGCAGTTTATAGGCCTTTCACGAGGGGTGCTCCCATTATGAACGCTTTTCCAGATGCACAAGACTCTCACCAACCCTGGGAGAAGGGACCCCTGAGACAGTTTCAGAGAGCCCCATGTTGAGAACAAGGTGCAGATCAGCCTGCGCCTGTACCAGTGGGAGCACAAGGCAGCCTGGATGCTTTGCACTATTCACTCTACATCTGACACACCTCTCACAGTTTCGTTGCTGCTGTGTCTTTGGTGTTTTTCCACATCCCCAAAGCTCTTTGCCCCACTGTCCACATGTCGTGGCCAAGCTTGGGAGCACATTTTCCAATAGGAGTGAAGACTGAACAGCTCTTTCCCCTTCCTCCATACTTCTCTGGGAAACAAACACAACTCACCCTTTCCCAGGTGATAAAATACAACTGATTCAATTCGTATCCACTAAATACCACACTCCAAGATATTCGATATTAATAATAACATATAAAATGTTCTATACGCTAAATATCACTTCAGAAAAAAAGCCTATTACTGTCTCATTAATTTTACAGTTGGAAACACTGAGCATCACGCAGGAAAAGAAAAAGGTCGGATTTTTTAAGGAACAGAAGCTTTTAAGGACTCAAACAGAACTAAGAGTTCTCAGACAGAGAAGGGACATTTCTTATCTTTCATTCTGGTCCTTACAGCTGATATTTAAAAAGCATTATGAGAAATATATGGAATGAGAAACATTTGGGAATTTTGAAGTCTCAACTGGACTATATTAAGAAAAAAATACTTTTTTAAATCAAAGTATTTACAACTCTGTGAGAAAAGAAATACTACACCACCAATATTTCTAAGATGGGCAAGAGGCTGTAGAACATAAAAAATTACAAGCAGAATCTCACTGAAGTCAATCAGAGTCAAACAAAGAAACATCATTAGAAAACCTATGGAAAAGCTGGGAATCTCCTGCTTCCCCAAAGGCCCAAATGCATTTATAATTTAGCTCTCCCTCTAACCACTGCTTTGCACACACGCAAAGACTGTTTCTGGTGAGCTGCATGTAAGATTAGATTCCAGGGACAGGATTTGTCATTAGAGGCTATTAAATAAAGATTCTTCAATACTCTTAGAAAGAAGGAGAAAGACCAAGTGTCATGCATCTTGTAGCAACCAGAACCTGAGACAAAGAAGGTCAGAGCAGTAAATCTGGATCCCTTAGGAGACTGAACACAACTTGCACTCCTAGAGAAATATACTGGAAGTTCTATTTATCAAGAACTCTAAATACAAATCTCAGCAAATCTGTGTTCCCAGTTTGGTTAAACAAGCTGCTCCGCTATCCAGAAGCCAGACTAGGAAACAGTTTATTATGGATCTGGAAGCACTCACAGTTCTGAATTGCAGAAGTGTTCAAAGTGGAAGATTAGAATAATGAGAGAAGCTTCCAGCTTCATCCTGAGATAAGCAAAATGCAATTTTGGTTAAAGGGAGTCACAAGGTTTTCTAATTCAAGGCTGCATCATTTCTGTGGATAAAGATCATGCTTGAAATTTAGACACTTGTTTGGTTATTGGATAGATGTAAGGCAAAATAATGATGTTCACATGGAAAGCGGGATGCTCCAAGATGTTTTTCCACTGTGGCCTTGTGGGAGCACAGCCACAGTTCTCTCTCAACAGGACAATTCATGGCCTTACCCAGCACTGCTCCAGTAAGCTGCTCTTTCAATTAAATGCTAAGTAAATAAAATAAATACAGATTCATAGAGCTCTGATGAGGCCACCTCCTCGTCACCCCTTCTTCCAAACTCAGCACAATCTGTAAGACAGGGAGATGCAGCTTTGTTGTCTTGGTATGGGTGGAGCGAAAAGAGGCAAACCAGTCTTTTAATTTTTGGGTTTTTTTTTTTGTGGTTTTATTTTTTTTTTTTTCTTCCTCACTACTGTAATGGTTGCAACAGTAGTCATAGCAGTCATGCTGCTCTACAGACTGGCCTTTCTAGGCGAAGGTTTTGAAAATGAAAGAGACACGTTTCACAGATGCACATTTGTTGTATCTGGCACAGACAGTGGAGATGTAGAGGATGGATGGGTATTTCATAAAAACATTTACAACATTCCTTTGGAACAACACAATTAATTCCTGCTGGCTTCATTCACTCACAAGCTCTCTGTCACAGCAACACAGGCTGATAAAATCTTTGTGCTGTCAAGCCTTATTTTCTTCCAGGTGTACTGTGGACAGATCTAGAGTAGGGTTACAGTGCTGGTGTATTGCTTGAACCAACCTAATTCTCTCTCGTGGATTTCCATCTTCCTCCTTTTTCACTAAGGCAAAACTAATGATTCTTCAGCTTGCCAATCCACACTCATTTGGAATAAGGTTTATTTATTCTGGCTTCAGTTGTACGGTCTTCTTTTCATAGCTTCATAGTACTCCCAGAGAGAGGAGGTTTACAGTGCATTTTAATGGAGATTTTAGAGGTTTTGCAGTCTCAGAAAAGAGAATCATACACACATACAAAAGGCAAGCTGAGCTGCTGGGTGCTAGAGAGGACATTTCTTTTGTACAACTGCCAGAGAATGCAACTGAGATGAAAAATACCCCAATTCCCTAAGTTTTCTCAAAGTAATCTGTCATATCTAGCTGAAGTCTGCTGGCCACTTTTCAAGAAAATGAAACACACACATACAAATGTTGTTACATACATTAGTTGATTATGCATTAATATGTAGACATCTTTCTCTGGCAAGTTCTCCTCCATTTTAATACATTTATGTCAGAAATGTATTTGTATAACTCTAACTCTCAACCTATTCCTTTCCCAGTAAAGCATTAACCCTTACAGAAACTTTCTGTTTGAGCAGCTGCATTACTAAAAAAAATTAACTTGAGTATCTGTTGGAGGCCAGGAATAAAAGCCTACTGAGGAGGAACAAGTATAACCACCTTGATAAAATACTGAAATCAGGAGAAAGAGAAAGGGAAGATAAATTATGATAGAGTGAAGGAGACACACAGCTGAATAACTGGATTATTTGATTAAAGCCTTCAGCGACTGCACACAAGTGCCACAAACACGTGAATAATCTAGGAAAATTTAATAATTCTATATACAAGTATGTGACAGACTGAAGTAAAACAAAAGCAAAAGTAGTATATTGTATCTAGGAAAAAAAAAAAGAATAAAAGGAGGAGAGAAGCAAAATAGGGCAGAAACTTGCTCAAAGGTTGGAAAAGAGATGAAAAACTGATTTGCTAAATGAACATCATAGATGTTAAGAAGTGCACTTTCTACTCAGAAGAGTAAGACAGGAGGACCATGTAGCTGACAGATGCATCTCAAACTCAAGATCTGAAGGTAGTGATGGGCACTGTCTTCCCAGATACCTTCCGCATACCCAGTACCCAAGGCTGATAATGTCAATGATGTTTGGGGGAAATGTTAAGCTGATTTTATAAGTATTCCAGAAGATAATTGAAGCTACTGGAATACCTCTTCTACAGATCTGTTTCCAGGAAACACTGCGACTCTTAAAGCTTTGAAGGAAGTGGGTATGAGTATCCAAAATCAGTACAGCTCTCTTTTCCAAAGAAAAGGAGAAGGAAAAAAAAAACACAAAGAATGACAGAAAGACAATGGATTCAAAAGCTCATTCATTTCAGGTTCCTTTGCAGAAGCTATAGCTTAGAATAATCTTGATAAATAGACTTAGATTTTTAATCTTTTAGTCATTTCCCCCTTTTCTACTTAGCTGTTCTTTGAACAGGAACAAGAATCAGATTTCCAGACACACACACTTTGAAATCTACCAGCACTTAAACATCCATTCTAAAATTATGTCTTAACTGTTGCATGATGGGCTTTATGCTGGGGTCACTACTCACACTGTTGGCAGACCCCAGTGCTAGTTTTTCAGTTGCCAAATACATTTTCCCCTCATTTCATCTGTTCTGTGCCTCTATCCAGGTGCACTGCTCACCTCGACCTAGAGCTGACTTCTCTAACAACTCCCCTGCTGCCATTCATTTTCTCATTCTTCTCCCTTTGGCAGGTTCAAGTGCTTTTTCTCTTCCTTTCCAATACTTTTAGCTGCCTCTCCTCAGAGGTGCAGTGGGATTCAATGCAAGCCCACCAGCTGTAAGGATGAAGTTCCTGTGCTGATAGCCTTTATACGGCCTTGGAAGTTTAAGCTGAGAATTTGCTAAATAGCTCCCATCCTGTGTATCCCTCCCTGATAAAAACTGATAACAGTATAAGTCTTCCATCCCAAAACTGGATCAGCAGTAAACATATAGGATTTTGCTGTTCCAGCATAGTCTCCATTTTTGCAGGAGAAAGTACCAGAGTCCAAAGCATTAAGCCAAATCGTAATTTCCATAAAGCTATGGGTACCACAGGGAAATACAACCTAACAGCTCCTAAAATCATCCAATTGCTGTAAAGAACAGAGCCCAAGGGACACACTATATATAGAATAATAAAAAGTGAATGGACTAAAGAGGGAGAACAGTAAAATCAAGGAAGCAAAACACAATCTCAGAGCAGCAGCTCGTCCAGTTTTTTGTTTACCGTTTTATAGAAAACTTCTCTAGAACAGAAAGTTATCCCCCCAAAAACAACATACTCCTCTCCAGAACCTTCAAATCCCAAACAGGTGTCCAAAGAAGCACATAAACCCCTGTGAAAAGGTGAGAGAAGTGAGAATAGATCACTTCTGTTGTTTCGTTTTTAATCATTTTTGGAAAACTTCCATTTTGCCTGCATAAGAGAGATGTGCTTCCCCAGAATGTTCTGGTGTCTATTTGGCCAATGCAGTTCACTGTCCAGTCTGGGACCCTTTTACAGATGGAAATAAAAAATGATGGGAAACAGCATAAACATTTTGAGAAGGGACAACGTGGAAAACTTTGTTTTCCACAGGAGTTAGACACAGCACACTAAGCCCAGTTCTCTGAGAGCCTGCAGTATGTGCAATCATCTCCAAGAGCTTCATACAGATTAGGCATTGCCCCATGAGAATGCTTTCCACACAGTTACTGTAATGGCAGCAATTTACAACTTGCACTACATATCATAGACAAAATGAAAAGGGAAGCAGCAAAGGACTGAGATGAGAGTTTCAACTTTAGCGTTCCAGCTATTTGGCATTCATATGGAAGCTTAAAATCACTCTTATTTGTACTTGATATCTTTGTTTCATTTCTTACAGTGCTTGACATAAATATATTTTTGGAGCAAGAAGAACCTATCACATCTAATTTGAGGCCCATGAATTCCCACAAATAGTAGGCACCACAACTACGCAAATACAGATCAAGCCTAATGCATATTTTAAAAGTGAAAAATAGCTGATATAGGTTTCTCTCCCAATGGTTTGCTTTTACTCCCCGTAGAAAGAAAACAATTCACCTAGAAACAAATGCATCAGATGAAAAAAAAAAAAAAAAACAAAAACAAACCACCACAACTATATGAGAAATAGCTCTTACATGAGCAAAGCAATGTAACCCCAAAACACTTTCCCCAAATTTTCTCACAAAAAAAAATTAATAGGTCAAACTGAGAGGGAGACTGAGGAAGAGGAATGTGACAACCAAGAGAGAGATCAAGGAAGAGGAATGTGACAGCCAACAAATAGGCTTATGGGCTCTAAAACATTCCCATCAATAACTGTCAGAGAGCACTGAGCTAAAAATTATCACTCCAGAAATTACAAAGAACACTGTGGGAATGCAGCTAATAAACTGTTGAGGCCAAGACTGAGAATGGTTGTGGAGGATGCACGTTAAGCCTAGCTTAAGATAGCAGGGATCCCTACACCAGTGCCAAAAGCATAAATCTAATGACATGCTCAGTTTATATGGAGACATATGACCCGAAAAATATAGCTAGCAAGGAATTCTGCCAAGATCTTCTCTGTTTATGCTGGTAACAGAAATTGTTACGAGTTTCAAAACGCTGCACTTGCTGAACTGAGATTTATTTAAACAGTTCTCACAAGGCTTCCTGTAGGTGAACACAGAAATTATTGCTTACAATAGTTGGATAATTTATATGTGTATCTATAGATAAGCATGTAAAGCACCCTCAAAAGCTCAGTATTCCAGGAAACTTGATTTCTTGAGTAGGTCCAAAGGGCAACTGACTCTGACAACAGTTACACAGAGAACTCTGCAAAGCTGAAAACTGTGACAAATTGTCCACTGTCATACATCTACTTTGGCCAACAAAAATGCAATGATGGAGCATAACAGGATGAACTGCCAAGACGAGCAAAGTTTTTCCCTCAACATGTCTCTGCTCAAGTGCATTGTTTGTCTTTGTAATGGGACAAATCTTATATTGTAATGACAATTTAACAATGATAGTAGGAACTTACAATGTTAGCCTTAGTAAAATTATCTCCCAGTAAAAAAAGGAGATAAATGTTCTTAGCTTAAGACTATTCCTGACTCATCACCGTGAACTTAGTGAGATTTAATCAATCAGAGCTGGCAATGAATTTTATATACTTGGGGCAAGACAGCAGCTTTCTTGCCTGCAGGAAATCTGCTAGAGACCTAGACCTCCAGCACAGGGCAAGACAGAACTCAGCAATGCCCACAGCTTCTGTTGAGACCTGCCAGCACAGTGGAGCAAGTTTCCAGCAGCTGAGCACTGCTCTCAAAGAAACTCAAGGGATGGTGCAATTTAAAGTTGTAATGCACATCTGCAACATGTCTCACTGCCTAAAACTTGTCAGAATGGTAGATCACCACATATCTCCTTTATCCTCAGGGAGGAATGGTTTCCACAGAGTCCAAGGAAGGCAGTTTAGATCACTGCCTGGACTGCAGCTACCTCAGAAAGCAAGTAGCCAAGAAAATGAAGGAAAGAAAAAGAAGGGGGGAAAAGAAACAAAAACCACTGAAGTGAGCAAGAGGGAAGTTAAGGCTTAGAATCACAGCCGCGTAGCTGTAAGTTGATTTCAGCGGATGCTGTCCTCTTCCTGTCTCACCTGTGTTCTCAGTTTCTCATTCCTCACTAAGGAACGCCTCAAGTTGATTGTGCTGTCATTGAGCAGCAATTCACTGTTGGTCATACTCAGATAACCTCAGTTGGACTCCGGTTCACTTCCACAAAGCCCTGAATTGCTGAAGTTCAGCAATTGTACACATGAGCCATTCCATTAATACAAATGGGAACTTCTCAAGAGCAACAAAGACAGCTGAAAGCAAGAACTACCACAGTTATCTCAGGGTATGCCACTCAAAACACTGATACATGGCCCTCAGGTAAAGGCTGGTATGCTTGTTGTAGGGTAACTTTAAAACTGCTTTTTTATCTGAGACCAATGTTAGCCTACAGTGCACCAAGCTGAATCCAACCTAACAGCAAATAGGACAACATGCCTTTTCAGAACAAGCTATTCTGCAGCAGTGAGCCACCTGTGTAACTAGCTTGGCCAAAGCAAGGTTTCCCCTCCAAAAATTGTTGTGATTAAAGCTCTGTAAAATCTCCTTCTAGTCACTGATCTTACCTTTGTGCCTCTCTCTACTCAGAAGACACTGCTCAGGTAATGCAACAATCTTAGAATAGGAGTCTTCAGGTTTCAGGCTCTATTATAGGATAAAATTCACCTTGTGTCAGTTCAGACCCACACAGGGATAAAACAGATCATGGTGGAGAACGTGCCAATGTCTACGCAGGAGATGGAAGAACGGACTCTATGATTAATTCAAAATTTATTCTTGCAAGGTGGAGCATATAACATTGCTCTGTGCAAGTAACAGCTTTGCTTTCCTATGTTTTGACTAATTACTGTAAAGATTCTACTTAAATAAATCCACATTCCTGACATACTGCTTTCATCAGCTCTTGCTCTTTTTCCCCTGAATATGTTTTCTTTCAGGATCACCAACCATTATGTGAAATGCAGCAGAAAGGCACAACTTTCATAGGTGTGTTTCTAAAACTGAAAAGCCAAAGAAAAGATACAATCACCAAACTAAATAAAGAGCTAAAAACCGTTAAAAGGATATTCAGCAATGCCTCTTGCGTAGTCCAAAGGAGAGATTCATTATTTCTAGGTAAGCCAAAGCAATTTTTCTCCTAACCTGAGGGTGGGTAAATTTTAGCAACACCTAAAAACAGCTAAGGAACAGTGAACATATATGCAAATTCCTGCTCACAACGTTATTCTTTTTTGCTTTAACTATTACTTTTTTTTTTCCTTGATTTTTTTCCTGGACACAATTAATCTCTCACAGCATAAACCTTGATTTCTTTCTCCAGCTTTCCCTCTTTTATTAGCATTCCCCAGTGCATATGAATCAGATTTAAGACTTGTCTTCAAACCCAGTGCTCTTTCCTAATCCCTTTTGGCCTGTTTTCTTGGTCATTCTTTGTTTTCACAACATTTTCTACATCAATATTCTCTGGCTTCTTCTACACCATCTAACATACAAAGAAAGCTCTTCCCAATCCCAGTCCACTGCTTCACACTGCATTCCTGTTCATCTTAAATAATGCATGTCCTCAAGGATAAAAACAAGAACAGTCAAATCAGTCCCATGCTCCCCCATCCTCTTGCTATCCAGCCTCTTCAAATCAAGAGATATCTAATGCAACACCATTCCTATTATGCTGAATTTAATACTTCACTTCTTCATAAGATATTGGCTGACTGCTAAATGAATCTCAAAGCATAAGCATTAGCTCCGTGAGCTTAGAAATGCAGCACTGCAATGTATAGCACCATGCTGTCCCATGTTCCAGAAGCTTTAGTGAAGAAGTGAATAACAGAGTACTTGTTAGCCCCAAGAGCCAACATGGATTTTTTTTGATAGACAACATTTCTCTCTCTGGGACATCGCAACTTCAGTAGTTTCCAATATGACAGGATATCTTCTATGTCAGGCCCTTACAACAACAGAGAAGATCAGAAAACTAGAAGACATGAGCACAGCTAGGCTAGAAAAAGAGGAGAACTGATCACATCAGCAATAGGCTACACAGGGATCTTACCAATGTCATCACTAACACCCACTGATCAGCATGATAGACAAACAAGTATGGTGACATTCAGACCCACTCACAGCTAGCTCCCCCACATCCACCATTAAATTGGCTGAGATTCCAGTGACTCCAAGACCAGCCTTGGCCTGACAGACAGCTAGCTGGCAAATTCAGCACCCACACTAACACACCTGCCTTATGCTTGGAGACAGCTCTGGCTAGAAAACACAAAGCACCTTCCACATGACAGAGAAGGAGACTTTACAGGCTGTGCAGAATTCTCACCAGCTAATGCAGTTTGTATGGGTTGACAAGAAACAGGAAAACACAGTGGCTCAGTTGCTCCATATGGAACCAGTACAGATCCTGCCAATTTTATAAGCCCGAATTCTGGCAGATCACAACACATTCAATGTACAACCAGTGCCTTTGTACCTCTTCCTTGATCCTCTGGTTCCCTCATCATGTCAGGCCTTTCAGCTCAGCAGATCAAAACACCCAGTATAAAACTAGCAAGTCCTTCTGCTAGAGCACAAAGGTTCAGAGAAAGGGACAGGTTCTGCAGGGCTCAGCTCGAGGCTGGTACAGCCATATGTGAATACTACTAACAAGCTTGGCTGGTTCAAACAGGGCTGTGTGCAAAGGCAAGGGAATCTCTCTGTTCCCAGCTACCCAGTTCTCTGGAAGACTCAGGCATAAAAGCACAACAAAAGATCAGAAGATGCATATTCAGCAGAGAATAGGAGCAGAAATCTGCTGCCCCTTGGTTACTAAGTCCACCCAGACCAAAATGGCTTCTTCTGTATTGCGTTCTGCTATGCATCCTGTATCACCCCCACCATGTCGGTCATGGGGATACCAGCTAACGGAGAACACATTTCTCACCATGCTCAGAAGAGAACACACAGAGAGGTCTGCCTCCTCTCTGAAAGGCAGATAAACTTTGGGGTGCAGGCCTTGCTGAGCCTGTCTGCCAGTAAGGTCAGCAGCTGTGTCTGTTCTGGGTCTCTTTTGCTTTCAAAAGAAACACAGCTATGCAAGGGGGTGATGTGTACATAGGTCTTACCCTATGATATGGGCCTCTGTAGACACAAGATAGTGGTGGGTTTGGGGACAAGAGACACGCAGAGACCTACAGAGCTGCTTAGTGGTGAGATGGTTCAACACCACATCAGGAAGCATCTAAAACTTCAACAGTAGAGCTGGTGCAGCTGTAGGCATGGAGGATCTATTGTGACTAACAGAACACAACACTTGTGCACAGGAGTGCAGTATTGCTGCCTTTGTAATTAGAAATAGAAGGCTGCTAAGAAGGCAGGCGCAGCAGCAGGAAGCTTTAGTTCTATGGAGGGATGAGACATGCAATTACACAGCCTGCTCCAGCAGAGGTTTGGAGTCTCTGTATCCAGCTGTCCTTGCCTCTAACTGTGAAGTGGGAGTCATGCAGACATCTATCCCTGCACCTCTCTTCTGAGTATGTAACAAAAAAGAACTTGGTAAGTGGGGTATGAAAGACACTCTTATCCTGCTAACTGCTGCTGGCAACACATTACGTTGTACACTTCATGCAGTGTTGCTAGGGTCACTGCATAACAGACTATGCTTTACCATCAAATTGCTGGTACTTTCCTAGGGTGAGAAAACATGCCTAGATGGAAAGAAGGTATTATCCTCACCAGAACTCTACTACCGTTTCTACAGCCACTAATTCTAAACTTCATCTGGAAAGAAATGCACTGGCACAAGCTGGGTAGAAAACTAGAAAGCAAAGGGCTATTTTGGTGCAATTGCCTTGGCAGAACAGCAGAAAATCTGACTGCAATGTCAGCTATGGCTCCTTTTCTCCCTTAGATATGAGTAGGGAGATGAGTTGAGGCGTTCATGGCATCAGCCCTGGAGAAAAAAGGTTCTTGCTACAGAAGAAAGAAAATTTAACTTAAAATTTAACAGCACAAAAAGTAAAATCTGCAACAGAAATAGCATGCAAGATATTCATCTATTAAAGGGAAAGCAAATAAAGTATGTGATTTTTAGGTGAGGAAAAAAAACATAGAAGAAAACAGACTTCTAATTTTAAACAAAGATTTTGCTTTGAATTACACTAGCATGTAGCAAGGGGAAGAAAATTCTTTCTAAATTAAGACACTACATTTGGAATAAAGTAAAGATCCACAGGGACATCTGTGGATCATTTTTGGCTCTCCATAAGAACAGAAGCATACTACCAGAGGAGCAGGATGTCTCCTTTTATTATGGAAATTTGAAAAAAGTTATCTCAGACTACACAGAGTGGATAAAGTAACAGTGAGAGCAGTAGATAAACTGGACTTCGTTCTTTTCCTTGGTACCAACTGTATTAGCTGTTTTGTGACCTGATTTCTGACTTACGTCCAAAGAAGTTTTTCTTCATTTTTTATTTCTTAACCTTCTTACATCCAGCACTTTCCAGCCATCTCATTTCCTACCAGAAAACTAAAACTAAGACAGGCATTTGCTGCCTACAATTATTATTCATGTTTGCTAAGGTGCTACTCATATAGCCATTTCTCTTTAAACTACCCTGTAACGTTTCCTTTATCTTATATTAGATAATGTACTTTGGCTGCATGGAAGTTACGTACTCCTCAATTCTCTGGCCATCATAGAAGCACAAGGCAGAACAGTCTGGGAATTAAGCTAAACAGTAGCAGCTGCATACATCCTCACTGGGGTGTTTATCAAGCAAAGACACTTCTCCTTACATATCAGATAAATGTGTTTTTAAACACAGCTTTCCCTCTACTTCTGGTCAGACAAAGGAGTCTTCAGATACTGTGGTGGTTCCCACAACGTGCTTGTAAGACCTCTCCAGAGTGCAGTTGTTTGCACTTCACTACTCTCACATAAACCAGCACCATCGCTTTTTTTTTCCTTTCAATGGCAGCAAAGCTCCGCAGGAAACCAAATATCCACACTTCTTATGTGTAAACACAAAAATCCTCACAAACTGAAACGAGGATATCACTGGGATAATAATTTCATTCTGTAAACATACAGAGTGGCATTTTTCTCCAAAGAAAAACATTCTTTGAGTCCAGACAGTAGCAGCTGTCTGAACTCAGACTAATTCCCTGTTTCACTGCTGCATCATGGCTGTACTCGTCCTCTGTCACCCCCGAGTTGTAGAGAAGAGCAGCACTGAAGATGTCACAGAAGCATCTGATTTAGCCAAAAGCTCCTACCATCCCCAAACAATGTTTCTCAGTTAAGGCATTCATACACAAATTTTTCAGCATTTCCAGATGGCAAAAACTGCAAAAAACTCTGCTTCTCCTTTTAGCTTTTCTTATTTATTCCTTTCCTGAGCCAGTAAGGCATTGCAGTTAATTTCTTCTATGTGCAATAATAACAGAACATCAGTGCATCAGCTGCTTCTCACCATCTGCTGTGAAGAGAGTAATGGGCCACAGCTCCAGGAGTTCAGCGTGCCTCGAACGAGATAAAATGCCCAGCAATAGCCACTATCTTTGGCCGCCTTCCTATCTTTCTCTGGTCACTGGATCTCTGAACATCCTTTGCACTGCTAAGCAGATGAACTGAGATATACAGATCTGTTTGTCTCTCCACACTGCTGGGCAAATCTAGACCAGGAGTTCCCTCAAGTGACAAGTACAGAAGAAAGTCTGAATAGCAGAATTCTGAAGATACCACTGCTCCTGCAGATGGGAAGAAACATCTGTCCTGAGGTTTCAGCACAGAAGCACTGCCTACACAACAGATGTGAGCAGGCCAGATTGAGGGCAAATGCAGGAATGAGTTGGAAACAGGATTTCTTGATTGCAAATCCAGTAAACAAAACCCCGAGTAAATCAAGCTCTCCCAGTAACTTGTGCATCAAATCAAAAAGCACAAACCCTCTGACATGCGCATCATTGCTGAGTAGTAGCAGAATATTTTCCCTTCACGTGAAAACAATTCCAAGCACTACAGAGGGTAAACAGCAGTCATCTCTGTCAGGGTGACTTCTATCCACTCTCCCATTCCATCTCCTCTAAAGGGTGCACAGTTATTCTCTGAGCCCTTACACACCTGCCCCTTTTTGCAACCAAAACCAGAGGTGGATTCAGGAAAAAAAGTGGGAGAGAAATCTCACTCTCTTCACCTAATTGTCAGCCAGAATCTTTAAGAACTTTTGTTATCTACATTAAACCTGCCTGATTTGAAATCCACAATGAAATTCAAAGGAAAAAATAATTTCCCCTTCCTTACATTCACATTTCCACCACTCCGTAATATATGAGAGGAGAATAAAAGGATTTTATCATTTCATTGTGCTTCAAGAGAATTCAGTACTAGAAAGGCTCGGGTCTCATCTTCTCCACAAGTACAGGAGACCCACATGAACAGCAACAAAACCAGGGATCAGCATTGATTTTGTTGTTTTGTTTTTAAATCCAGACAGTTTGTGGTGGATTGGGAAATGAGCAAGGACAAAACAAATAAACAACAACAACAACAGAAAGCCCTTGAGAATAGAGCTGATGGCCCAGTGATGCTGAGTGAAGGTTCAGGCATTTTAAGAGGTGCAGATTTGAAGACATAATATGAAATGGAATCCTAAAAACTTTCCAATTCGCCTGAAAGCTGGAACTCAATGTGTATTAAAATTCTCTATGTGCTAGAACAGGCTGTGACTAAAGTGTTTAAGCAGGGTCTTAATTTGCCTAAGGGAAGCCAGCAACATCAAGTCAAAAACTTTGTACAGCTAAGACCATAGACAACAGTAGTACTGCCATATATTTTAAGAAGAAAGTCCGGTTTTGTAAACCCAGAAGAGATTAATACAAAGAACAACTTTCAGATATACAATGTCTCTAGGCTAATAGATCTGAACATCAGAAGGATTTACTGTCATGGAGTTGACCAGATCAATCTATGTCCGTGACAGGGGCAACAGGCCTCTGCCCTCCCCCCCCACCCCAGTCCCACAAAAATGGGAAGGAAGGAAGGGAGGAAAAAAAGCAGCAGCAACAATCTATGGAGGAAAACTTATTTTACTATAATATCGGAATACAAAATAACACAATATATACAATTTAGTTGAAATTGAGATGAATAAATCAGACAAGATAAGAGAGAGAGAGTTCTGGGACCGAGTCAAACCTGAAAAGCTTGGAACGGCCAGGAAAGCACCCTCCAGCACCCACTGCAAAGCAGAGCGAGGGCGCCCCCCCCCCCCCCCACCCGGAAGGGCCAGATCCCGTGACTGCTGTAATGTACAGGGATAGGTACCTGGGATTGGGGCAGTGACACTTTAATGCTCTGTACACTACATGATGTTTTGATGTGGAATACTGAAACCCAAATCAAAAACATAGAACCATGACATTTATCTACTCATGAAAGCAATCCAGGCAAGCAAGCAAGCCTTCTGTGGTAACTGATATGGTGAAAGCACTCTATTTCCAACAACACCCACATTCACCCTTGGGTTAAGGATCTCCAAATGACAGAAACACCACCTTTAGGGCAGCTTATAGGTGGGGACACCACTGGGAAAATATTCAGAAGCTTGGCAAGTTTTCTTCAGGTGAAAAGCAGCACAAATTTTGAAAAAAATTAAAGGCAGAACTTTCCTCAGGCTCCAATTGCATTAGGAAAAAGACTAAATTCCCATTTCCTTGTATCTTTTCTTTGCTTCCATCGCTTTTGTCTTTTTGTATACCTGGGCTTAAACAGGTACGACCTGGAATCTCCTGAGATATGCTAATGGAGCCTGGAGTGCACATGGGAGAACTGGGCACATCATCTATTTTACTCACTTACTATAGAGGACTTACATGCACTGTTTTCAGAAAAAGCATGGACTACAAAAGATTGAACTATTTCAGCACGTTTACTGAAAGCTGAAATCTTCAATGAGGAGCATTAACTACCAAAAGGTCAGATACCGCTCCTACTCAGTCTCTTGTGCGTAGCATTTGAAGGGTTCATAAGGGTTCATAACAGCTCAATAAGCTGTTGACAATTAAAAAAAAAAAAAAAAAAAAGTGAATATGTATATATAAGTATATACCTAAGTTGCTCTCTGTAGTGACCTGAAACGAGGTTGTAGTGAGGTGAGAGTTGGCCTCTTCTCCCACGTAACAGTGACAGGATGGAGGTAATGGCCTTAAATTGCATCAGGATTGGTTCAGGTTGGATATTAGGAACAACGGATTCTCAGAAAGAGTGGTGAGGCACTGGAACAGACTGCCCATTGAGGTGGTGGAGTCACCATCCCTGGAGGTGTTCAAGAAACACACAGATGTGGCACTGAGGGACACAACTTACTGGGCATGGTGGAAGTGGGTTGGTGGTTGGACTTGATGGTCTTAGTAGTCTTTTCAACTTTAATGATTCTATGATCATGCAGTCAACTGGGTAACTGCCAGGGCTGCAGTGATGTTAGGGGACTTGCAAGCAGAACAAAGGTATCATGTAAACAAGCTATGGAGATCTGTGACTAGGTAAGTTTTAAGTGACCTATTGTACAAATTAGATTACCTTCAGAAGTTAAACACTATGTCTACAGTATAGTTTTTGGACATTTTCCCTTCTCCTCTCCACTCCAATCCCCCAAGCTACAATCACTCACCCCTGCAAATTCCAGGAAGACAAAAAAAGAGAAAATAACAAGCCTTCTTACTTGCTTTGCTTTGTCTTAGCAGTGTTACTTTGCTCATTTGTATTGGGCAAGTCAAATAGTGTCCTGTTTTGTTTCTATTGAGATAGCAGATATGTTCTCTTCTAATTTTCATGTGACTTTTCAGAGGTTGGAACTAATCTCTTCTACCTTTATCTGCTTGGAAACAATAAGTATATGTAAGATTATTACATTACAATGCAGTATGATTTTGTTAGATGTATTTCGTTTAAACAATTCGATACATGTGATGATTTGTCTGAATAGCGTGAAAGCACCACAATAATTCTGACACTCCTTGCTTGATTTCTACAGCTAATGATACTGCCTTAAATCCTCAACAAGTTCATAGTGTAGACTTGAATTTGCATAGCATGCTGACACATTTTTATCTAAAATAGACACAGCTTAGGAGCTGTTTTGAGAAAACACAACTAAACTGAGGTTTCCTGTTTCCCTGTCCATCATAACAGAAGATCCTAAAAACTTGTTTCTTCTTCTTTTTGATATGACTTTTTGTGCCTTCCACTGCTCATTTTCATGCAGTTCATTTATTCAAAAGGCTCAGATCCCTAAAGAGATGCATTGCTTTCACTTGAAGCTCTAGGTATGCTTCTCTCAATATTACCCCATTTCAACACATTTAGAAGAAAACATCTGACTTAGCATGGCTGCTGCTTCCCTTACAGTACTGGCTACCCATATACATCATATTCCAGATTTAGTGACACACATGCCATTGACCACATGTAACCATCAGTAACATAGGGAAGGCACAATCCTTCTTTATGAGTATTAAGACAAATTATGTTAAAAAAAAAAAATGTTTCGCTGAATACTCATGCTGGAAATCTACCTTTGTATAGTGGATTTCTAATGTAACAGAACTGGGCCAAGAAATCAAGAATCCCTTACAGGTACTAAAGCATTAAAAAAAAAAGTTCCTCAGTCATCTTGGTAAACAAATAAATGAGCATATCTGCAGGATCTTCAAGATTTCCACTCCTGAGCTTAGAGAAAATACAAGTGACCCCCTGTTCTCTAGATATTTTAGTCTAAATAAGATGTGATGTTTTGCTTACATCATATGACTAGTGGAGTCATAACTCTACCAGTATTGAAAAGAGCTATGCAATTTTCCTCCTGTGAGGGGACAATGGCTGTTCTATAAAAATAAGAGTGCTGCCACTGTGATGGATCTGCAGCTGAGAACACGTCCTCTGTGCACCATTTTATCTCTGGTTCTCTTAGGAAAGATTCAATATTACCTTCACCTCTCCCCCCTCACTTTTTGCTGTTTCTGATTAAGTATGCACTCCATGCTTGCAACCCGATAGCTGAGACCCATTCCTCACTGCAGCAACACCACTGCTAAAACTAAGATGCCCAGCTACATGCTGCTCTCTCTTCTATCAGGAAGATGTTATGATCACATTAAAATTTCTCTCTACAAAGCCACATCAGTTCTTCAGGGCCAGCTGCTGCTGAATCTTTTGTCTGTCCAGGGGACTCTAAGGACCCCAGTGCTGTTAGGCAAGTAGCAGCTGGTTAGACCAGGCTCTTGAAAGGTCAGTGTGAAGATTAGTAGTCAGTCACAACTATCCTGTTAGCTACAGCAACGGAAAAGAGTTGTTTGACCTTTTTTCAACAGAAGGAAAACACACCACAGCAGCATGCTACCAAGGTAGCTTATTCTTCTCTTCACCCATAACACTGTTTAGAGGGCAAAGGTCCACACATCACCCACATAATACCCCTGCTACTGTCAGCGTCTCTGCAGAAGAAAACTAAGAAAGGAAAGATTAACATCCACAAGCTCGCTCACATCTTACAAAAGGTGAACCCAGACCTAAGAAACCAAAATCTTTAAAACTCTACCTAACAGGGGCAGAGAGCGGAAATGCTGTTGTTTAGAAATGACCTTGCCTGAACAAGATACTGGCCCCAAATCCTCATGCAAAATGAAAATCTGAACCTTACCAAATGCTTCTGGACCACTGCGAAATAAAATCAGGAAACTGAATTTCTTCTGATACACAAGACACATTTAATAATTTCACCTTGCGGCTGTTAACATCATTCTTCTGGTAGAAGCATTAACTTCTCTCTCCCATTCCAAGCATCTTATTTTTCTGCATTATTGTGACTCTCTCAGTTCTGGAAAACTAATTCACCTCTTTCTGAGAACTAGTGGGGGTTTTGATCATGGTGGTTTTGTTTTGTTGCTAGCAAGGAATCAGAGTACATTAGTTATCACGACTTTTTGCCTGTGTCTACTATACAAACCCTGAGCATACGAAGGCAGTGCATATGCTACTGGCTCATACTGATGACCCATTTTGTTTTCAGATGGCATCTCCTACTTCATCTGTAAAGCTTCAATTTTTGTTCACAGTATCACGTAACTCAGCTGCTACTTTGTCTCTGAAATTGTAGTTCTTTGACATTTCCTTTCCAGTACACTATTTCTACTCCTTCAGTTATATAAGCAAACCAACCAATCTGTCAAAATATTTTGCCTCCTGCTGCTCTCTGAACACCTCTATTAATGTAACACAACTAGGCTTCGATCTACAAGAAAGTAATTATATCTATATATTCCCAAACAGTTATGTCGGCAAAAAATGTTCAGAAACTTATTTTGACATATAACACAACCGAAACAACTGCATACAAGTGCAAAAAGTTCTCAGTGCTCCTACGGCATCTCCTACCTTATACTGCTTTTCATTGCCAAACAAATAGAGCAGACCCCAACCAAACAGGACAAATAAATGCAAAGCCCACCAACTAGCCAGCAACCCTGCTTGTGCTCCCACAGCAGCACAGTACTAGAATCAAGCATCAGTGAAGACCCTGGGAACCCCGGGAACTGGGTCAAGCACATTCTCTTGCTATTCCTATCTGTTACTGCCTCTTCCTTCCCTGACTTTGTTAGCAGGAGACACTGGTTTCATTCTCCTTCATGGTAGGGTGACTTTGAACCAGTACCTCATCTCTGCAGACACTGCAGCTGAGACCCAAGGGCCCTGCCTTTGTGTGACCACACCAATGAAAGACACCCTGTTCTCCAATTCCTGTCAGGGTCCTCAGACTTTCACAGTCCCAGGAACCTGGGTGAAGACCCCGACCTGCTTCCCTGACCATTAACGAGAGGCTCCCACCCAGCACCAGCCTTGCAGGCAGCTCCTCTCCTGCCCCATCTCAGGTCTGTTCTCCTGGACAGGCTTTGGGCCTACACTGCAGCCTGAGCACCAGTTCCAACTCTTGCTGCTCCAGGTTGGACTCCGGTTCACCCCTGGCCATTTCAGGATTGTTGCAGAAGCCTGTAATCTGCACCCTGCTCTATGAGCCTGGTTCAGATCCTATGAAACAGTAACCCAACAGTAAGGGCACAGCCCGTACTGAGGTGCCTATATCCCCCAGCTTCACTCAACACAACTCCACTGGCATGAGAAGAGGGTGCAGGAAGTACAGCAGAGGCAGAGATCATAAGCATGAAAACATTTTGACAAAACAGCATTCCAGCCTCCAGTAGGTTCTCCCATCCAAGGTGAGCACACTTGACAGCTCCTTTAAGACAAGCATCTGTTAGCTTCCACCCAGTCCAAGGAAACCTGCAAACCCAAATCCAGCTATAACTCAAAGGCTAATGAATTCTCCCCAGCACTTGCACCTGCCAAGACTCAGGGCTGCCTGCCCTCTGCAGTGTTATTTTTTCCTCTAATGCTAGATCACCCTGGAATGGATTGTGCTACTTACATTAACCACAGGACTGCTCATGCTGTAAATTAAAGATCCCTTTCTGTAGCTTTGCACCTTGTGCTCTTTGTGCCATAAATCCCTCCAGCTATGTTGTTGATTTACCAAGCACTTGGCAAATAATTTGCCTAGAAACATATTTCTACAGCTGTTTCCATAGCTAACATGCTGTCACAGTTTGTGTCTGTAATCCTTCTATGCTCTTTAAAAACTAGCACAGGACTGCCAAACAGTTAACTGACTCTTCTGCTCAGGTCTACATGCACAGCAAGGCACTTCTAAAAATGTACCTTTCTGTTCTTACACACACTTTCATTTCAGCTCTAGCAACTATCCGGCCTGTGAGACTTGGCATCTAGAGTAAAAAAGAACAAACAGATCATCTAGATTTGGCATAATATATAGAGTTGAGGCATCTTATATACTGGCCTTGTTCTTATCTGCACTTATCAGACCCAGGTTCCCAGTGGCTGCCCTTTCACGTGCCTACTTCAAAAGTAAGTCATGAGAAATCCTTCTCTCACAAACCAAAAGAAAGATCTTTCCACAATAGAAAAAAAAAAAAAAAAAAAACACACAAAAAACCTGAGTGCTGATTACTTTCTGTGTTGCTCTGAAGCTTCATCTCTTCTGGTATCAGGGCTGCATCTCTGTTGTTCTCTTTCTATTGCTCCTTTGTTGGTTTCGTTGCTTTTTTTGTGTGTGTGTGTGTGCGTGTGTGTGTTGTTAGTTTTCTTTTTCCCATACTTTTTTTTTTTTAAATTATTATTTGGATTTAACCAGTACTTCCAATACCATAAAAAGATGAATGAAATCAGTCACAACAGCCCCGTTAGCCAGAGCAGTAGCAACACTGCACTTGATTTTATTTCAACAGAAAGGCTGTTTTCATTACAAAAATGTTTTCCCCAGGATATTGCTTCACAATCCTGAGGAAAACTGGATAACTTTTTTGAAAGATTTCAACTGTTCTATCAAACAAAAAGCAGTACATCATCTGACTGCTCACTATGACTTGTCCCAGAAACCACAGAGCAGCTCTGCCCTTTGGACAAAACATCTCCTTGGCAAGTAGGCAATCTAATTCTGGGTATGTAAAAAGTGTGCTCTGCTTTATTTCCCCACCCTTCAGTTAATCTCCAGAGTGCAGCAGGCTAAGCATACACAAGCATGATCATAGGTGAATATTTTCCAGTAAAGATCTACTCATCAAATCCCAGCAAGGAAACATCCAAAAACAATCTGCTCACTGTTATCACTGTTAGCTACACCTATCTCATACTTTGTTTCTGGTCATGTGACAACAGATGTGGTACAAATATTGAAAAACGTCCTCAGATCTCCGTCATACAGAACAACTTTCATAATATGAAAACAACACTGCTTGTCAGAACCTGTTCCCCCCTTGCATCCTCTACATCTCCTCAAAGCTAGTAAGACTCTAACCCAAAGAAAAAAAACCAATCCTCTAAAGATGTGTCTGCATGGTAAAAACAACATGAGCTAAAGGGAGAAAAGAAACTTTATTAAATACCTTACAGACATCACCTTCCCTTCATTAGTCTAATGAGTAGTTTAAAAAAATGGGATTACCTTTTTTATCTGTTCAAATTGTGAAAGAAAAAAACTCAAAAAAAAAAAAAAAAACCCCAAAACAGGAAAAGGGGATATCGTATGACCTGCTGTTACCAGGGTAACACAGGTACAGCAAACCACCATAAGAAACACCTTTACAGCCAGTTTAGCTTTTCTTACTTCAACAACCATCAGCAAAAATTTTTGACGTGCTGTTTGTAATTCAATCACAGCACAGAAATAAAAAGAGAAACCCTTCTCTTCACTCTTTAGCTGTCATGCTTTGAACAGCTTTCATACTGCAAGAGGCACATGGGAATTAACTAAGGGAGGAGCAGTACATACACAGTGGCCCTTCACCTTAAACGCTCCTTTGGAGATTCTGTGGATTTTATTTGATCAAATTTGTTGTAAGTATTTACCTGGAGAAATAAGGATTGTGGATGATAAACAGTCTGAAATAGCAAGAGGTGGTCTATAGAAGGACAACAAAGAAAAAAACACAGTTTCACTATATCAAGGAAACCAGAATGCACAAAGAAGTTATAGATGAATGGACAGTGAGGTGGGTTGAGAGCTAGCTGGACTGGCAAAGCTCAGAGGGTTGTCATCAGCAGCACAGTGTCCAGTTGGAGGCCTGTAACTAGCAGTGGATGCTACCATGCAGTGGATGCTTACCGTGCAGACACATCCCTAGGGGTGGATGCTGGATCCAGTCCTGTTCAGCACCTTCATTAATTACCTGAATGAAAGGATGGAGTCCACTCTCAGCAAGTTTGCTGATGATATGAAGCTGAGAGGAGTGGCTGACACACCAGAAGGCTGCATTGCTATTCAGCAAGACAAGACACACTGGAGAGGAACCTGATGAGGTTTAACAAGGGCAATATGATATCAACAGAGAATCATAGAATGGCTTAGGTTAGAGGGGACTTAAAGATCATTCAGTTCCAACCCCCTTGCCCCAGGCAGGATTGCCACCTACCAGATCAGGCTGCTCAGGGCCCCATCGAACCCGGCCTTGAATATCTCCAGTGACGGGATTCATAATCTTTTCTAGGCAGCCTCTGCCTCATGACCCTCTGAGTAAAAAATTTCTTCCTAACCCCACACTAAATCTTCTGTTTTAGTTTAAAGCCATTCCCTCTTTGTCTTATCACTATCAGCTCATGTAAAAAGTCATTTCCCTTCATGCTTGTAAGTGCCCTTCAAGTACTGGAAGACCACAACAAGGTCTCCTCAGAGCCTTCTCCAAGCTAAACAAGCCCAACTCCCTCAACCTTTCTTCACAAGAGGTGCTCCAACCCTTTGATTATCTTTGCAGCCCTTTACTGGACCTGCTCCAACAGTTCCAAAACAGAAGGTAAGGGCTAGCCTGCTATAAAGGAATTCCATAGAGAAGGACCCAATTGTCCTGGTGGACAGCAGGTTGGCCATGAACCAGAGGTATACCTTCATGGTCAAGAAGGCCAATGGTATCCTGAGGTACACTAAAAAGAGCATGGCAAACAAGTTAAGGGAGGTGATCTCCCTCTACTCTGCCCTGGTGAGGCCACAGCTGGAATACTGTACCCAGTTCTGGGCTCACCAGATCAAGAAGACAGAACTAGTGAAAGGAGTTCAGTAGATGGCCACAAAGATGACAAGGGGCCTTGGACAATTCCCTTATGACAAAAGGCTGAGACCTGGGACTGTTCAGTCTGAAGAAGACAGGCAGGGAATCTTATCAATATTTATAAATACCTGTCAAAGCTGTCAAGTGCATGGGGCCAGGCTCTTTTTGGCACTGTCCAGTAATAGGACAAAAAGCAACAGGCACAGAGTAGAACACAAAATTCCATACAAATATGAGAAAAACATCTTTATTTTGTGGGTGACAGAGCACCTGAACAGGATCTGCCCAGAGAGGCTGTGGAATCTCCTCCTCTGGAGGAATTCAAAATCCACCTGAATGCTTCTGCCTGCAACCTGCTCTAGAGAACCTGCATTAGCAGTGGGGGTATCACAGAATGTCAAGGATTGGAAGGGACCTTGAAAGATCATCTAGTTGAATCCCCCTGCCAGAGCAGGAACACCTAGATTGGGTCACCCAGGAACTCATCCAGGTGGGTTTTGAATGTCTCCAGAGAAAGAGACCCTACAACCTCTCTGGGCAGCCCAGTCCAGTTCTGTTACCCTTACTGTGAAGAAGTTTTCTCTCATATTTATGTGGAACCTCCTATGTTCCAGCTTGCACTCACTGCCCCTTTGTCCCATCATTGGATGTCCCTAAGAAGAGCTTGACTTCCTCCTCCTGATACTCATCCTCTACCTATTTATAAACATGAATGAGGTCACGCTTCAGTCTCCTCTTCTCCAAGCTAAAGAGACCCAGCTCCCTCAGCCTCTCCCCATAAGGGAGATGCTGCACTCCGTTATCTTTGCAGCTCTGTGCTGGACTCTTTCAAGCAGTTCTCTGACCTTCTTGAACTGAAGGGCACAGAACAGGACACAATATTCCAGATGTGGTCTCACACCAGGAAAGAACAGAAGGGGAGGAGAACCTCTGTCAACCTACTAACCACACCCCAGAATGCCATTGGTCTTCCTTGTCACAAGGGCACAGTGGTGGCTCATAGTCATCGTGCTGTCTACCAGGACCCCCAAGTCCCTTTTCCGCTATGCTGCTCTCCAAGAGGTCAGTCTCCAACCTATACTGGTACCTACATAGAGTAGATAAGGTAGTAGGGTAGACTAGATAATCCTTAGAGTTCCCTTCCAAATCTCACAGTTCTGTGAAGGCTACTCAGTTGGTACTGAAAGATGTAATTTCATTTCCCTCTCAGCTCCAGTCAAATGCAGGACACTCATTGATATCAAAGGTACAAGTGCCCAGCACCACACCATCTGCACAACAAAGAGCTGCACCACTGCAGGGAGCCAGGTCAGTGGCAGCAAGATAATGGCAGACCTCTGATACTCCAGAAATCTTGCTGCTTCCATCTTGGGGCACAGGGATCCAAGGCATAGAACGAGGAGGGGGATGGAGGACAACACAGAAGAAAGGAGGTGGAGGAAGTCTTTATGGCCAGTGGGCAGCCTTCCACTCTGGCAAACCAAGCAGCACAGAGGAGTCGTCCCTAGGAAAAAGGCCCTCAGACTTTCTGATCATCTTTCCTTCTTCCACAAAGAGCATCTTTCAGGCCACCCAACAGCACTCTCACCATCACAGTGGTGACCTGACAAACCAGTTGTGTTTCTGGCTAAACAGGAAGTCATGTCCTACAAAACTGCTACCTTAAATAACCATTTGTATTATTAATACCCTAGGACATTAAAATTTTTTTCTCACCTAGTATAAAAAAAGTTTTTCTAGTTATCTCCCATGTGCATTTCACTGTTGCTAGTGAAAAGTGGGAAAAAAAAAAAAAAAAAAGAGCTCACCTTCCTCCTAGTTTGCATCTGTATTTCCTTCAGTACGATACAACTCGCAATCTTCATCTCTACTACCTGCTTCCTGAGTCTTAATGATCAAAAGCATTGCAAATCCCAACCACGTTTTCTAGCTATACTCCTCCTTCACATGAAGCCTGGCATCACATGCAACAATTTTTTAAGCCACACGCTCATAATACATGTAAAGAGCAAAATATGAGCTGCTCAAGCTGGGATTAATAAGGTGAACAATTTGCTTTTCATTTGAGATGAGGCTGACTTCCAGTGAAGTACCTGTATGTTCTTGCAACCAGAAAAGCTCTGTGGCTCCATGCTGTTTAAGAATTAACATATTAATTCTGCATCAGTTGTTTCATCAGCCTTTTCTTTTCAAGAAATAAGGTACAGTGCAAGAAAAGTGTGGTCCCATGTCTACTGCCTTGCCAAATGCTCCACAACTGTAGCCTTAGAGTTGTTCAACAGCAGTATTGCCTGAACACCTGGGGTAGAATGGTCATGCTTCTTCCCCAAATATGGTTAAGTAACTAGCTTAGTACTGATGACAATACATTATTTGACTTCAAGATTTTCTCCCAAATAACATACATCTCCAAAATGCAAGAACAGTAATCTGGTTTTTCAAAGCAAAATAAAGTACAAAAACCCTGAAGTGAGCCTGGCACACAAAGACTATTTTGTAGCTATGATTATGCACAGGAAAGGGTCAGCACGTATTTTCTACTTTTGATGAAACAATTTATCTGCCTTGGAGCTTCAAGGAAATGTTCTTGTATCTGATTTTTAAAAAATGAAAGAAAATCAGATTTTAGAACCCACAACTGAAAAGCACCAGGTATCTTGAGATTAGACAGAAAATCTCATTATATCCTCATAATCGTGACAAGGGAAAATATTCCTGGCCAATAACAGGAAGAAAAGATAATCACTGCAATTCTGTAAGGTATGCATTATGCTTCATACTTAACACATGCAGTTCAGGGTGGGTTTACAGAATTAACAATAACATTCTTTGGAAATATCATATAAATTATTAAATAATCAGGTAAGGAAGATACACTGCCCAGCAACAGAAAATCAAGATCACTCTTTTACTTTTGTTGTCCCAGAACACTAATTCTCAAGAAAACATTGTAAAATGGCTTTGGTGAGGAAGTTGACTTCTTTTTAGATTGTGTGGCCAGTAGTAAAATACATACTAAGAGTTTTAATTGAGATACCACAGATGCAGAAGTTTATTGCAAAAAAAAAAAAAAAAAAAAAATGGAGATTGTCATCATGAGTAGATATCTACTTATAGAGGCGTAATTCGGTAAACTGTGATTCTAAAATCCCTTGCACAACTGACATTCAAGACTATAGGTATATAAAATTCTGCAAGCTGTAACAATGCTGAATAGAAGTTATTCCTGCACATCCAAAAAAATGTATCACAAAAACTTAAAACAGATGAAACATATTGAACTCTCATTCACGCCTCACATTCACACAAATCAGAAATGACATGCTGTGATTTTACTTAAGTCCTTGACTGTTCAGTCTCAGCACAGCTCTCAGTTCGCTGGATATTCCTCAACAATGCTCATATCTCACCATATCACTCTTTTTCTGAGGGAGAGTTTACAGGATAAGTAAGGTGTGAAACATTGCCACCGAACCAGAGCATTAATGGTTAGGAAATAATCTGCCCAGGAAATGGGATTCAAGGGTTCAAATCCTTCCTCAAATTTTTTGTTCAAGATACTCCTCAGAATGTAGCTAATTATCATCCTTTTCATTGATGGGCTCAAAGGAAAAAAAAAGTACATTTTGCAGTATCCAAAAATACAACATTTTAAAATGGTACCTTGAGCTTGGTGAAATTCAAGTCTGGGAGGAATATTACTAGCAGTTTTAAGTGCAAGATGTTACAAATCAATACAATCCAACTCTATTATTTTTGAGATTGTGAAAGTAATCTTTGTTACAGTATTAATCTTAGTACAGCACCTATCAATATATCTGCTCTTCAAACTTTAAATGAAAACATGAAAACTGCTGTGCAACTCCAAATAATCAAGGAAAGAAACTACCTCTTTTCTTCACTAAAGCAGCAAACTGTTCCTTCTTATAAATAAAAAGTATAAAACAAATGCTATTCACAGAATCACAGAATTGTAGGGGTTGCAAGGGACCTCCAGAGATCATTGAGTCCAACCCCCCTGCCAAAGCAGGTTCCCTACACCAGGTAGCACAGGTAGGCATCCAGGCAGGTCTTGAACATCTGCAGAGAAGGAGACTCCACCACCTCCCTGGGCAGCCTGTTCCAGTGCTCCGTCACCTCACTGTAAAGAAGTTCTTGCGCACGTTTGTGCGGAACTTCCTATGCTGCAGTTTCCAGCCGTTTCCCCTTGTCCTGTCTCCACTCACCACTGAAAAGAGTCCAGCCTCGCCATTCTGCCCCCCACACCTTAGATATTTATAGACCTGGATCAGGTCCCCTCTCAGTCTTCTTTTCTCAAGGCTGAACAGACCCAGTTCACTCAGCCTTTCTTCATAGGAGAGATGCTCCAGGCCCTTCACCATCTTCGTGGCCCTCCGCTGGACTCTTTCCAAGAGATCCTTGTCTTTTTTGTATTCTCCATGGAGTGTTTATAATCCCTAGCCTCTAGACCACAGATGAACTTTGACCATAAAGCTCATTTAATTTATATTTATGCATTTATATAAGGATATTTCAGTCATTTCCAGCTGGCAGTTCTTAATCACTGGTACACTGACATTTCCACACTCCCTGTGGTATCTACTGCTGTACAAAAAGGAGTAAAAGCAATTTATTTTAATGCACTTTAGTTTCATTTTGAAGCACGAAAAAAGATATTTAGAAGATACAGTGAAGGAAAGGTGGCGATTTCTATTCCTAGGCTTTTACCTGTCACAAACTCACCCATATACATCTTTCCTTCCTGGGCCATTGGCCCAAAGTACGCACATCAGTTTATTTCTTACATTACTTAGTGTATTACATCTATAAACTTCTGTAGAAGATACAGCTAGCTACAGCTTCTGAAATGGTAAAACACTTTCCTTTCAGTCCCTCTTTAACTTGCAATCCCAAACTTTTGCAATACAGATACCTGTTTGGAAAGCCCACTAATACCGCATGAACAAGAGGGGATTAAATCAGCTTCCTTAAATTACAGACAACCTAGTGCCACATACAAATACTGAAATATCTGCCCAACTTCAACAAACAAAATAGTGCCTCCTCTTCTTAGACATGCTTTTTTTTTTTTTTTTTTGCAAGAATAAGATTGAAAGAACTAAGTACCAACTCTTTCTTCCTGGAAAGGAATTTAGATTTGACTTAAATTTCTGTACTGAACAGAATAGACTTTCAAACGTTTCACATAAATAACTTCATTCTGAAGGGTAGAAAATAAAAAGTAACAAATAAATCTACATATCAGAACTTCAGTCTCATCCCCAAAGAAGAGCCACATCTGAGTCACTATGTCTAGTTATCCCTTACCACCAGCATATACAAAAACTCTAAGCATTTAGAAATAATCCACTTTTAAAAGCCCCGCATAAACTTCTGTAGAATGCCTACTTCTTAAAGATTGCTCTTTTATTCCATCTGCTCCAGAGATACAGAGAGAATAACCCATCTTAAAACTTTCTCTAGCATATGCCAGTATAGGAGCAACAGAAATCATATTTATCTGTATGTTAACAGGCAATAAAGGGAGAAGATTTGAGTCCCCAAAAGTGTCTCCTCTCAGCAAAATTCTGCAGACCCTGTAGCACTGCATCACTTCACTGCATGTTATTTTTCAAGAGCATAAGCTAAGAATTCCTAATTGCATGCTACATTTCAGACTGAGCACTCATTGATTTCACCTCCTCCTTCTAACCTGCCAATGGGATGTGTGAGGTTTACGTGGCAAAGGTTCTGAAGCAACTCCCAAGACATGCAAACTAGCAATTATTTTATATTGTGTCAAACGGTATGATCAGGTGTTTGACTTTTGTCTCAGGACTTAAGAAATTTGATGGTTCCATGTCTCATCTTCTAGACAGGATCAGGTGCATTTATTCAAAAATAAAACAGACCTTTTCAGATCTTACACTTGGGCAGAATTTGCACTACAGCTGGAAGGAGAGAGGAAAATTCCAAGCTGTTTAGTATTTCATGACTGTCTACAACGTGGTTTTTGTGCAGGATAATTGTGACTGACAGTGTCCAACACTAAATACATTAATTTATTACTGATGAGCACCAACACAACCAGGCAAGCTTTTGATGAAGACCAAAAAAATAAAATTCAATTCAGTCATATTCTTCATTGTCTTGTGAAAATATTGTCTTGAAGATGTAGACTGGAATTAAGCCTTGCCTCCCTAGGAGTGTTAGCTCCATAACATACAAGCATCATGGCCATCAGTACAGCACTGACATTCTCACCTCCTCAACTATGCAATTCTCTGTTCCTGGACTATCAAGGTCCAGCCACAGCCATGACATTAACAACCTCTCAGGATATTAGCTGGAATGTTTAGCAGGAGGATTTTAGCAGGCTGAGATTCTTTAATATTGCCTGATCATGAGAAGTCTCACATAGAAGACAGCACGGATTCCAGTCTGAATTTTATCTTTGTTAGTAGAATGCATGATAGAGTTTCATGACAAGCAGGTTAACTGCTGGAGTACAGGTAAGCAAGCAGCCAATGATTAACATAATAAATATAGACTGATGTATAAGTACTTTTATATTTTTCCTGTACAAAATGAAAAACAATCCCAACTACAAATTTCACATTTGCAAGCAGTAGTCCATCCGTCCCACAGAGATGGAATAAGAAGCATGGCTGGGAAACACAGGCATGCACCAAATGCTTATCCTCAGAACACGAATAAACAACTCTGTATCTAGGCACTTAGTTTGTGCTTAATATTGCAATAATCATTTTTTGTTGCATTTCCACAGGACAGGTAGGAAATCCAAGACAAGAAATTAAGAAAAAGTTTCAATTTTTTATTCTTGCACCAAGTTTTGAAATCTCATCTTTAAATTAAAATCCTGCACTGGTAGCAAAGGCAGAGCCAACTGAAAACATATCCCATCCATCCTTTTCAGCTGCTCACTGACATCTACACCAGATTCCCACCATGACTGCTCAGTCAACAGAAAGAATCATGAGAGTTATTTGTTCTCTGCTATAAGTAAAAACTGCCAGCTTGATGCTGGCCAGGCTCAAAGACACAGTTGCACAACACACTACAACATCTGCAAACTCGGGTCCTGGGGTACTGTTCACCAACCACCCTATGTTCTTGTGAGACTGCTCCCTGTGAGCTTCTGCCACAGCCTCCTGCTTGAGTAACCTTTCCCAAATGCTAGGTCCTTGAAATTCTCCAAGAAACGTCTACATCCCTCAGCCAAGCCACCCTGAGGAATATTTGCCATCCGCAGTCCCCTGATGGCTGAATCTATCTCTGCTGTTTGTCAGGAGATGCAAGTAACAGGATAAATGTGTGCTGTCTTGAACTTATTTCCTGGCAAAAACATTAGCTAATTAATAACATGCGTAGAAAACAAGATCTTGTTCAGAATATGGTATTTATAAATTATTCTGTGCACACTAACAAATTAGTAAATTAAGTCATCTAGCGATCAGAGCCAGGAACAAAGATCAGAGACTGCCGAATACTGATCTAATCAGCAATTCAGCTGCTACACAGGAGTTTGAACTACACAGTTTATTGCACCTTGGCAGAATTCATCATATTCATCTGTGAAAAAGGATACATTGCCTTCTTCACAAACATCCTGCATGTTTAAGCAGGAAGATTAAGTCTTGAAAGCAAGAGCACCTAAGCACCAAGCATTGTTCCTATATCCAGTTCAGCACATTTTTAAACATAAGCAAGAGGTGTTCTGCAACAGTGAATTTAATTTTTCTTACACATTTCCATCCTAGTAGAATATTCAGTATTTTGCATATGCTATTCTTTAGTAAGGCCACTCAAATGAAACAGGTTTTCAGGTAAATGGATGCCAGTTCTACACATGACAGGCAATAGCATAAACTCCATATTATATCTACACTTTCAGTTCTCAACGAAAACAAGCAACAACAAAAAGTTTGGAAATATTTCCTCCTGACCACACAGTGAGGTGGTACCACTGCAGAAGCAAAGTTGTCTATCCACCAGAAACCATAAGCAGCCCCAAACGAGCATGTTGCAGCTGGCTGTCAGTGCCACGTCACGTACCTGAGAGCAAGAGAAATGGAAGTGATAGCAGAGCACTGCAGCTGAGAGGAGGTGGTGATAGAGCAGTGATGAATAATAATTAGCATGACAGCACAGATGTTGCAGGCGGCTTGTGGTTTCACTTGGATATCTACCATTTACATGGAAAATAATGACGCGTATGGAAAGGACAAAAATGTATAGGAAATTTGACCATTTTTCTTGTCCTTCCCCCACACCACCCATGCACATTGCTGCCTAGGTCATTCCAGATTTTCTTAAAGAAAACTGCATGCCATAAGGATGGCAGGGTCACACTGCTGCCTGCAAGCTTAGTAAGCCCCATGCATACTGGAGATACTACCTTTCCCACAGCTAACTGAGGAAGGCTGGATTTCACAGCTTGGATATGGCCCGAAGACAACATTTCTCTCTTACAAGGTCACAGGAACCAGCCCAGCTAGACTTCTGTAATATCCACTTCTCATATGGAAGCATTCAGCCAGAGCTGTCCAAGAGAAAAAAAAATGAAGGGGTATGGTGACAACGCAACTAATACAAGACCTTACAAGTGTTGCTATTTACACCTTTATCCAGTAACCAGTGTCTGCAGGGAAAATTCACACTGCTTATCTTCACACATTTAACTTACATGGCTGAGCAATAAATCTAGACTTTTTTTTTGTCTAAGAAATGGGATTCAGATCAGAATTGTTCATTTTTGCTTGCAATAACTACTGACAAATGTAATAAGAAAAAAAGGGGGAGTGTCTTAAGGAGGTAAATTTACTATTGTGAAACTTTAAATTCTCATTCCAGTACTCTTTTTTTCTACATCATCTCTGTCTCCCAGTCCCAAACTCACCACCTTCCCTCCTTAAGGCTCCCTGTTCCTCCTTTCTCTGCCTTTCACTTCCATCAGTTCCTTCATTTTTGGTTTCTTTTCAGTCTCCCCATGCTTCTTTAGCTTATCTTCTTATGTGCACAGGTGAGGTCTAGGACCTGAAAGAATCCTTGCGAGGGACAGAGAGGGACATCCTAAGGATGGGGAATGCCCCTTGTAAGAGGCAGTGCTGTCACTCATGATTCACTTTCAGGTTAATAGCACAAGTGGGTACTGAGGATCACACAGAATGCTACAGTTCCACTTTGAGCATCTAAGGAGAATGTCTCGAGACATACTGAAGCTCAGAGTTTTTTGTGCTTAATAGTCCTTTAAAGAAAGGAAGCACTGTTTGCTTTTGCTGAGGCACAAATAGCTACTGCAACCGTATCTATACAGCCAGGGCCTTGGAATGTATCCCATGATTTTGACTCTGTTGTTGTCTATATCAAAAGCCCACCAACAAAGACAGGCACATCAGAAAATGTTGGGTACATAGCTCGTCTTAAAAGCCGTGCATTTTCAAGGGGAGCAGCTGCTCTTGGGAAATGGTCCTGTTTCAAACATACCAAGTGTGATCAGCATCCTCTCTGAAACCGTCAGACTAATTTCTACTTATTGGGGTACCCGTAATGAATTCAAGATTGGGTCTTTACACTAAGTAGCAGGCACACATCACATGAAATAGTCTCCATCGCACATGGAGATTTCATGGTTCCTCTGAGGGATGGCATGTCCACTCCCAGGGAGCGGTCTCCCAGCTCACTGCTCAGGGAATTCCACCTCTATTTACCACTGTTTTTTCATCCCTAGGGAAAACTGCAGTGACTTCACTACTAGCTGGGACAGAAAGGCTGGTCAGCAGCCAGCACGACTAAGAGGAGTTGTGTTCCTGTTTTTCCAGTCCAGAACTCATGGAGTTGAAGAAACCTGGGATGCAGTTATACTGTTCTAATCCATCTAGTTCAGTTTTATAATGGAAATTTGACACAGAAAGAAAGATTTCCCTGAAGGAGACAACATATATAAAGCACTTCATCTTTTCTTTTTTATCATGCCTGGCACAGTTAAATGCTAACGTCGTCTAACAGCACAGCTTACTATTTATCTTGAGCACATCTCATTCTTCACAAATCATACTGCTGAGACTTAGGGAGTAAAAAGTATATTGAGACAGTTGTTGAGGAATGAAGGGACAATTACATCCTCAGGAAAAAAAAATAAAAACAACAAATAATCAGTGTTTTTCCTGCACTGCTTGTCGTTCAGGTCGCAACCTTTTGGTGTTCAGACACACTGAAGGCCTGACTGGCTGCAGCTGTAACTGAACAGGTACAAACAACACCTCTGCTAATTAAGGTAGCAATTCCAAACCATTTCATTTGTTCTTATTACTGTAATTGACTTGCCTTTGATAGAGAGAAACAGGAGGCAGAATAATCAATTAGTCAGATTCTTAACCTTCTCCCACAGCATGCAACAACGCTCAGTGGATGCACCCAGACTTCTTGGACTTGTGCACCTGACAATGCACCTGTGGAAATGTGGTGTACAACACCTCGCACTTCACAGAACCTGAAAGCACAGATTGCATGCAAGACAAGGACAAAGGCAGAATTAGAGGGGGAATTTTCCACAGATCACACAGGGTCTTCAGGCTGTCTAGGCCTATGCAAGGCACTTCTCAACACTTTCCAGCAATTCAGATCAGACCGCAGAACCCCTAATTCTGCTCCAAGGTGAATTGAAACACACCTGAAATCAACCCTTTCTTCCAGTTTTCTTGGAGTTACTGTGAATTCAAATGTAATCCAACAACGGATGTGTAAGCAAGCAGGAATTCACTACAATGACCCTGTACAAAATCTACCCTTACTATTTACCTCAGAAGTTGAATCTGTGGTTAAATCTTCAGTACCTATGAATATTTATAGCAGACTATCAGTATGTTTTCAACCATATCTCTTAAGCAGCTTTTAATGCCACTTGTATTTTTTCCAAGGTTCTCCACCTGCAGAACCAAGTCAGAAGTGTCCTTTGCATCTGGAGAATCACTCACCAGTTACAAAATCTTTCAGCAGCAACAGGATTCCTAAACTATTGGTACTTTCCAGGAAGAAGAAAAGGGGGTAATGAGCAGAGTTTTTTTTAATTATTCATATCAAACACGCACAGACTTTCACTTGATCAAATTAAACAACTGATTAAGAGTGCTAACATTGAAAAATGAATAAGCAGGGAAACCAAAGGAAAACACTCTCTTTAATCAGTTCTGAAAGACTCATTTCATCCCTCTTATTTTCTCCTCTAAGTTCTAAATGTTAATGATTCTCTCACAGGCATCCCTGTCACCATTAGATTCATTGCTGTTGGAGGGAGAATAGAAAGCAACACTGGATAAAAGTCAGTACTATTTCAATGGCATTGTCACACATTTTCACAATGCAACAAATTTCCCCAAGAACTTCCCGTTATGAGATAATAAATCCCGGTGTAATTCTAATTAAAAGCAAATAGGACTACAAAATGAGAGAGGACCTGACCTCAGCATTCAGCTTTGTCAATAGTCTCACTGGAATGAGAGAACAAGGTCGCAGATACAATGCTGTAAATAAACAGTGTTAGGAAGATGAACATGTATATTAGTAGGCCGTTAGCCTGCTTCAGGGGCAAGAGTGAGCACTTTGTGTGCAACCACCTTGGTGTGAAGGCTAAGCCTGTTTATCAGACTAAATGTGGACTCTTTCACAGCAACAACTGGAATTTCCATTCGGGTATTTTATTCACAGGCCTATCTGAAAGTTAGAATTATATATATAAAATACATCTCCCTCCCTAATCTCAAATTCACAAGCTACTATGAGCCCCCTGGTTTTAGTAGTGTCTATGCCCCTGGCATTGCAGTGCTTTAGCATGACAATTGACACTAATGCAAGTACCGGTATCCGTAGAAATATTTTGACAAACCCGAATTGATTTCAAAGTCAGAATCATAGGTTTGGCTCTTATTTATAGCCTGTCAGAGATGGGATGATCTTCTGCTGGGATTCTGCCATTCTTCCCCTGCGCTGAGTTTCCGTTTGCAGCAACCTTTGTTTGAAGGCAATCCCATGGTGATGGCTCCATTTGAAACAGAGGTATACTACAGACCTACAGAAAGTGGCAAGCTTCATAAAACATCCCAAAATACTCTAAACCATCAATATTTTTTATTTCTGCTTAAATAGATCTTCTTAAGTAACACAAGGTAGTAAGCGAGAATTGCATATATTTACCATTAGGACACATCCACATCCTTCTGAAAAGTTTTCCCATCTAAAAACATAATTCCAGTTACTATCACATTTTCATTTCATTGTTTGTTTTTCTTTAGTTTTTCTGCTCAGACTTTGGTTCATAATTTAAAGTGAGATTAACTGTATCTATGCTCAATCATGTCAATCCTTTCCTCGGGAAACAAAGAAAAGCGGATTTTCCATTCAAAAACCCTTGTAGGGAGAGCTTTTGGCTATCTAATCAGGGCTTTTGATTTAGAGAGTAAAAACTTGATTCAACTTCTTAACAAAGAACTCCATCTCATGCAGCTACCTTAGATCACTACGCACCATTCTGAAACACCGACACTGGTTTGATGCGTAGCTCTTTGAATTACCACAAAGTCCATCATTGCCTTCGGTGAGGAGGAGAACTTCAAATATGCAGAACTGTGGTACATATTCCTATTTTTCTCCCTGATAAGGGCAAGAACCCACTGATAAGAAACACTTAAGACTACACGCAATTGTGGATTATGCTATCATGTACCAGGATATTCTCATGTAGCCTGGAAGGGGATGTTTTGGTAACAGCTCTTTTTCCATGTTATGTTTCCAGGGATATAAATAGAAAACGGAATCTTTTAAATCCAACTCTGCTAACATCAAGAGAAAGTCAAGCCATTCTCAAGTAAATAGCCCAGAATACATTTGAAATGTAATGCTTGATAAAAGGATTAAAATGCAGCTCTAGCTATCCTGTGTTCTTCTGGGTTCCAATATCTTTTTTTCCACGTTCAATGCAAATAAATAAGTCTAATGACTCCGAAGTTACAGAAATGCATTTTAAACAGGAATTTCTCCAACGGCCGTATAACTTCTTCCTAAATAAGAGAGAATGTGCTGATGATACAACAAAAATGCAGCTAATGCTTTGAAAGTTACTTTCCCTGCCTGAAAACTGGTTAAATTAAGAATATTTCAACCATCATTTATATTTCCTTAAATTAAGATAATTTATGAAGATAAAAAAAAAAAAAGAAATACATCGAGCCAATTGTATAAGATGCTGCACCTTTCTTAGTGTTGCATATGCCTCCACTTACTTGCTGACCTTCTGAACTCCTCACAATTATTCTTAGGACCAAATTCAGACCCACAATCAAAAGATACAAATCGTGTTTCTCTCAGTACAGCTGTCTCTCCTCAAAGACCATCAGCTGTCTGATGCAGATCTTGGGAAAGTACTGTCCCCATAATGGAGAAAGTCTTCGCAAGTCATAGAATTTGAAGCTCATTTGGGTGGAATATGATCCTTATGATCCTTCCACTTACTTTCTTTTCCCTCCATCCAGATACAAGATTGTCATATGCTCTAGTCTACCGGTGTCAGCACACACTTCCTGACTAAGCCTTGTATCATCTAGCATAATCACTTAGACCTTCTCTGTTACACTCTATTTTCTCTTAGATTCAATGTTGTTTTGCTAGCAATAGTCTCATTTTATAGCAAATATGAATGATTTTAACAATCATTTCTGTGGGACTTGCATCCACTCTCTCAATTGGTTTTCATAAAATTAGAGATGATGACCTTATATTAATAGATTTGTTTTTCCTCAACAGGACTTTTAAAACTGGAAATGCCCAATAAGAAGATGCCAAATAATATGTCACTGTGTTTGGAGAGGATTCAAACAGAGTGCTCGCACCAAAATGATTCACATTCAGAGAATCAACTGCAGGAGATACTGCACCCTCCTCTTGTTCAAGCAAAGCTCCATTCAACAATGCAGGAAACCCAATCTCAGTTTCTGTAGAGGATGATTCAAGCAGGTGGACAGCTTTTTTTTTTTCCTAATAAGGTCAATGCCAAAATACATATCACAGAATCATACACTAATTTAGATTGGATGGAACCTAAGGAGATATTTTAGTCCAATTTGCTCAAAGCAGAGTCAGATAAGGCTACTTAGAGTTCTATTCAGACAGGTCTTGGCAACTTCAAGGAGTGGAGACTGGGCGACCTAATCCACTGTTATATTACCTGCACAATGAAATAAGATTTATTTCTATCCAACTACATCCTCTGTTCCTTTGTTCTTTTGTCTCTTAGCACTCCACTATGAAGAGCCAAGGGCTCTCCAAGGCCCTCTTCTTCTTAAACACTAGTTCCCCTGAGCCTCCAATTGTCTTCTGCTGAGCTTGCTCTAGTTTGCTGGTGTCTTGTTTGTGTTTGAGGGCCCAAAGTAAATGAAAATACTCCAGATGTGTACTAACAAAGCTCAGTAAAGGGAAAATAACTCTTCTGATCAATCTACTGGCTGTGCTCCTGTTAATACAACCCCAGAAGCTGTTGGCCTCCCTGGCTGTCAGAGCACACAGCTGACTCATATTCAGTTCTCTGCCTGTCTGAAACCCCAGGTCCTTTACACCAGAGCAGCTTACAGTCTGGGCTGTCACAGGAGGCCATTCCTTTCCAGGGACAAGATTTTACATTTGTTCTTGATGTATTTTTAAAGGTTCACACTAGCCATTTCTCTAGCCTATATTCTTCTGAATGGCAGTCCTACCAGCAATCATGAGAGCACTCTGTCGCCTCTTCTAGAGCATGCATTTATAAAGATTTTAAGAACATTGACCTCTCAAACACAAGAGCTTCTAGCTCTAGAGGGAGTCCTAATTGTAGAAAATATTTTTTTTTTCCTGAAGTCAGCAATTCCTAAATAAGGGATTAAAATAAACTGTACATTTATTTGCTGAAAGGAGGTCCAGGCCACTCAATTCTTGCCCAGAGTGGTAATTATGTTACGTTTGGCAATGAAATACTTGATGCTTGCAGACTCAGCAGTTACTGCTGGGTTAATAAACACATGAGGTGCCGATCATTTTTTCCTGTTACAGAAGTGCTATTCACCTTTCCAGTCTTCAGCCAGTCATAATGTGATGGAACATACCATTCCTCTTCTCGCTGATAACGAAGGGCTGATAACAAAAACTCTGTCCAATCTCGTTTTCCTTTGGGAAACCTCTGCTGAGCTAAAAGTAATAATATCTAAGTCCATACCAAAGACATAAAATCTCCTTATTCCTGAACGTGTAGAGTCTGTCATCTTTTGTCAAAAGAAGCAATTAGGGAAATGATTTAGTGAAGATTGCTTCAGAAATAAGGATGAAACAACCTCAGGAAATTCCATCAAATATTAACACCTTCTCTTTTTGATTTTATGCTGCTACAGAAGTATTATATTTAACTAGTGGTACCTTACAATTTCTATCATTTTTCTCTTTTTGCTTTGTTAGTTCATAAAGCAATGCACAAAACAGACATCATTATTTCATGCACAGAGTTCCTGCTTACATCAACAAGAGAACACTCATCTAAGGTTAACCCACAAAAGGCACCGCTAACAAAGCTCTTTCTGAACTCAAGTCATTGTACCTTTTCTGAAACAGAAAAAGTAGTGCACTTGCCAGGCAAGTTATGGCTACGAGGAGCATTCCCCCCCAGCCTCCAAAGGGTTTGTCTGCAACTAATGGAGAACTTCTCAGGTTACTAATTCAGAGCTTTCGTACCCTGACCCTTCCAGAAACTCTGGGAAATTTTGGTCACAGAATACACCTTCTGCCTCCCTTTCTTCTCTTGTCCTTTGTCTGCTTTGGCTATAGATATTCTGTGACAGAGCCTCTTTTTATATGTGTAAGTCACATACAAATAACAGAGTTTTTTATTGGTAGCTGCTTTGTGAACCAGATGGCCCTTGAAACACTATTCCTTCAGAGATGCAAGATTTGCCACCACTTCTGACACAGTAATACACCAGCCCTCCTGAACTTCCAGTACTCATGAAAGAAAAGAAGTCAAACTACTTTTTGCTTCATTGTTTATCAGGTTACAGATTAGGGAAACTACCAGATGCATCAGCCATGCTAACGGCGACAAACCAGTAGCTTTGGGATCCTTTTCTGTCAAGACACAAGAAAGCAACAGTAGTGGCATTTGCCAAGTGCAGGCATAGTAAGGCACCTCCAATTCCTCCTCCTCTTCCCATGGGAATGCAACAAAACCAGAAGCCCTAAAAGCACGATTCCATTCAGCCACCTGCTTGGTATTATGATCACTTTAAACATCCCTTTTGCAAAAATATTTACCCCAAATCAGCCAAAATATCGTGGGTAGTACACTTCTAGCTAACTCTCCAGACTCTCATCTGCACCCCTATCCCCCCAGAAAGCCCATAAAACAATGTTGTAACAATCTATGGCCTTTTCAAATAGCCAAGACAAGTGAACACAAATATGGAATCCTCATTTAAATTCAATGAATAAAAAAGCAGGTTTTGAAATAAATGTTGCATGGCTAAAATTTTTGCCAGTCTAGCATTTTCTTCACACAATCCAAAAAAAAAAAAAAAAAAAAAAAAAAAAAATCAAGGAAGGTTGACGTAAACAGACTGCCAAGGAGATCGTTCAGCTTAGCATCACAGGAAGATGTGCACTCTATGAAGCCCATACACACTGCAGTAGAATTTCAGAACCATGCAGTTTGCTCACTCCCACCTCGAATCAAGAGAGGTCTTCAACATGATATTGCTTTTGTATGCTGAAAGCCCAATTGCAGCACTCAGCTACTGGCAACACAAGGTGTTTGCTATTTTCAGTTACGCACCCTAAAACATCAAGAAACATCACAGGGAAATAGTAGCTAAAAAATATGTAGAGAAATACAGCATTTTTATCTCCTTAAGAGACATTGTTCAAGATATGCAAACAAAATCAGCACAGTCTACAAATCAAAGTGTTTGTTGTGACCGTATTTTAATCACCAGGTAAGACTTCGGTCTGAAAAAACAGCACTCTATTTCACACAAGCTGCAATTCAATGGTACGTGATGAGTTACATTTTCAGAAGGAAATCCTGTCAAGTCAGCAAGACATACAGATGAAGATCTAATGAAATAACCTATGGTTAGGTGGATTTGCTAAAAACTTCTGTTCTTAAGTGACAGAAACAAAACTGAAGTATATGGGGACTATGAGAACAAAAGGTTAGGAGATGGCAGAGATGCAGGCATATGGATACAACTGTGAGAATGGGTGGTAGTTATGGTTGAAATACTGAATATGAAGAAAGCTTTATTAACACACTGAATATCAGACTGATAGAAGTAGTCCAAGCATTACAGCCTTAGGAAAGAGCAGCAGAAATTTGCTGGGAATAAAAAACTAACAAAAAAAAAAAAAAAAAAAAAAAAAACCTTGGGGTTTCTGGTCAACACATAGTTGAACACAAACCATCAGTGGGTCCATGTGCCCAATAGCATCCTGGCCTGCATCAGAAAAAGCGTGGCTAGCAGGAGTAGTGCTGTCCCTCAGGACTCAGCCCTGATGAGAGCACAATCTGAACAATGTGTTCAGTTTGGATCCCTCACTATGAGGATATTTTATTTCTTGAGCAAGTGCAGAAAAGAGCAATGAAGCTGTTGAAGAGGCTACAAGACAGGAGTTATGAGGAGCAGCTGAAGGCACTTTGATTCTTCCAGAATAGAGAAGAGACAAGACCCCACTGCCCTCTACAGCTACTTGAAAGGAGGTTGCAGTAAGGTGGGTGCTGGTCTCTTTCTCTGTTGATACATGATAGGACACTTGAAGTAACAGCCTTAAGTAGCACTAGGGGAGATACAGATGAGCAACCTCCAAGAATTTTCTTAATGTTTCAGTTTTGAATAGGCTGCCCAGGGAGGTGGTAGAATCCCATCCCTGGAAGCATCGAGGAGGTGTGTAGGCTTGGCACTAAGGTACATAGTTTAGTTGATGGAACTCAATAAGACAGATCGATGTTTGGACTCAATGGATCTTAAAGGTCTTTTCCAACCTAGATGATTCTATAACTTTTTTTAATTAACATTTGTGGACCACCACAACTGACATCCCAGATGGTCATGGCCAGGTTTGAGTAAAACTACCACATGTTCTTCTCCAGATACCACAAACTATAAAAAGAAAAGCTAGGTTACTAGTGCCTGCAAGACTGCAGAACTACTCAGATACTGCTAGAAGCCAGTAACAGAAAGAAAACGAAGCTAGCTGGTCTGAATCTCAACCCTAAGCTGGAGGCAAGGAGCTCCATGGGACAGGAACTCGGCTGAAATCTCACACCAGACTCTAGTGAAAAAGGAGGAGACAGAATAGAACAGCATGATTTCAGCAGCCATGGTTGCATTGGAAAGTAGCAGTGTCTGCCACCTAGTGACTTTAAGCCAAAGATGAATTGCAGACCTTTCCAGTATTGTAGGGATAAGGCTACAAGAGCTTATTTTAGAGTTCTGCACAGCAGGAAGCTACTGACATTGCTGTACAACCACTTTTCACGGTCACTAAAGAGAAGCGAGCGTGTGTATCTAGATATTCATACCTTTCAGGGAGCTATGAAGTTCATTCCAGTGACCGGCTCCAGAGTAGATGAAGCAATTCTAATTCTCATAAAGCAGTTCTAAAAATGAACCAAAAATTGCTAAAATGCATATACTTACGTAGCACAGAGAAAAGGGGCTAACCTGCTGACAAAGAAGCAAAACTACAGCTGACAGGTTCTCAGCCTTGACTAGGCAAAGCATTCACAGGTAGACCAACAGTCATATACAGAAAGAAGAATGGAACTCACCCACCCGTTGAAGAAGTTCTATGATCGTACAGCACTCCCTTCCAAAGAGCAGCCTAGATCCAAGCAATGCTCTTCCTTCAGTGGATGGCCCTCGTATGAGCCCAGGCTGGGTCCACCCCTTCTGGTCACATGGGGAACACAGGTGCAAACAATTTGGCTGTGCTCCCTGGGCCAGCCACATTCCTTCGCCAGGTGCTCAATCACCAGTTGAAAGCAGGACATAACAGTTCCCTACAGTAGTCTAGGACCCCCTGTTCTATTACAAGTGCCTATCATATAGCTGAGCCAGGTAAGAAACAAGAAACCTACCAGAAGATACGAACCTGAGTTACAGCTTATGTTTGTCTTTTTCTATAAAGAATTATCATGATGATCAGATGAAACCAAGATGCTCACTGTAGAAATGTTGAATCTGTGGACCTTGCTACCTGCTATTGTTTGTGGCTTTATCCTGGTGCAAAAAAATAAATGCTTATAGGAGAACAAAAAAAGAATGTCTATTTAGTAGATAGCTGGCATGTACTAATGACTTTTTCCTCTGAGAGAAGCAATGTTCAGAGGTACCAGGTGCTGCCTAAATACTGAAGCCAAGGGGACAGCAGCAATTAATGTGTAGATGGACTTACAATATTCAGATATGTGAATGTATCTGCACTTCTTGAAGATTCCTTGCGAGTCTTCACAAGAGTACTTTTGTTACTGTTAATTGATCTTCTCTGCTCACATCAAGAAGGGATATTTCTGCTTTATGCATGCAGCTGTCTAGAAGCAGGAACTGGCCGTGTTCAGCTATTGCTGACTCATTACAAGGAGTTCGTAGAATTCATCATCATTAAAAAGACTTAAAATACGTGAAGATAGGATGGGGCTTTTTAATATTAAAATATCTAAGTTTTTTCTATTAGTTAATGCCTGAAGTTAACATATGTGTGCTGTGTGGTAATTAATCTTCCTAGCAGTATCTCGATGGACAGTATTTCTACTAGAGGGCCTTCCTTAGCACTACATAAAATGGAATTTTTGAAAGGTCAGTTGATGTTGCGGAAGCCCTAGCAGTAACTTATGCTTAGACTGCTAATACACTGGCATTTCTTAAACAACCTGATAGAATTTAATTATATTACCTTATGCTACAGTAACCAGCATTAACTCAGGTTAAAGCAAAAATAATTTGGCTTAAATCTTCCATGCATGATACTACATAGCACAATCTCTGTGAATGATAATTTGCCAGGAACACTCAGGAATCCTATTAGATCTCTTTATTTGGAAGCCAGAAGATATACAAGACACAGCAAAAATTACAAGCTTACTTCACTGATTCATAATAAGTGCAAAATACTAACAAAGCCATTGGCAGTGATGTTTGAGTTTAACTAACAACATTCTGTCAAATTAGTGATTTAGAAATAAGATACTCAAAACAATAATTTGTAATTTGAGAATCCTTATTTGCCAAAAACATTCTGTGCAGAACATTTACATTTAAAATGATCATATGTGCAGTCATCATTGAGAATATTCGCTAGGACCTTCTCTTTCATACACACCATAAAATATGTTTTGGAAAGAAATTCTACAAATAAATCCAAGAGACTGAAGATTTTATTACTTTGGGGGCAGGCAGTCAAACCTTCTTGAAGTCATTAATATCTAGAGATGACTTGTCTCTCTTCAGTTATTTGACAGTGCTTTTGAAAACCATAGCATCTGATACTCTGACAAAGATTTACTGAAGCAATGATGTGAGGATAAACCTAACATATAAAAACATTATCATGATCCTCTGCAAATAATATGGCTAAACAAATCTAGTGATTCATTGTTATTTTCAAGCAGCTTTATAGTGATGACACCAAGAATTTGACAGAGAATTCACCAGAAAGCCATGAAAACAGCACCTTATCTACATGTACTACGACAGTTAAAGAACTTGAAGCAAATAAAACATTTTTTTCTCACACTAGTACAGCATCTCTCTCCATCAGGGTGGTTTAACTGCACTAGAAATGAGTGAAGTTATTTAGATTTTTATCATTAGCAATTTGGAAGACCAAACAAGACACATGAATCAGAGAAAATGGTGTGATAACAGCATAGCTAAATGAAAACTTTTCATCTGTTTCTGAGATTACATAATATGAATAAATATACCTAATTCAGTAAATACTAGATATTTTTCCCATGAGTGGTCCTCCTATCACTTGTGGGAAGCAAGAATGACGAGCTTCTTCTAGAGGAAGGGCATTAAAAATCCCAAAGATTTCCACGTAGCACACTGGATGTATTTGTAACTGGGTGCCCACACAATTAATTCCCATGATTCTCTTAAGCTAGATGCTCCCACCTGACCAATTTATGGGTCAGCAGTTTAAAAAACAAAAGAAAAAAATAAAAAACACAACAGAAAAATTGCCACCAAATTCAGCCTTTTTTGTTTTTTACATATGTCAAGACTCTTCTCTGCTGTTATAAGAGGCATTTTTCCTCAATGAATTCCAATTTTACTTTAATTTTTGCCTAAAAGCTTGGATGTGTTTTATTGTTGTTATTGTTTTGTTGTAATTTTGTTTTTGTTACTGCCTTTCAAGTTATGATACAAAAGATATGGGTCAGTCACAACCTTTTTCATTGTGCTTCTTACAGAAGGGAAGATCTGCAAAAGTGTAGTTGGCAGCAGTTCTAATATTTCCAAGCCAAATCCACTCAAAGCCAGGAAATACAAAAGTACATAATTTCCTTCAGCAGCTACACTTCTATGCCGTTTTCCAGTCGCCATCATCTTTCTCCCACACCATCTGTTGCACTACTTGTGATTTTTGCATCTATCCTACCTAAACCTTCCTCTAAACTTCCAAACTGTGGATTCATGCTCCATTTTCTTTTTTCTACCTATGTGCCCCCCAAAACTTTAGGCCAGCTCAGACTCAAAGAGAAACTTCTCACCATTTTATCTTTGGCTATTGCCTACTCCATGGCTCTCCTTCCTTAGGTTCTTTGTCTGTGCTCTTCACACTCCAGCTCTTTCTATTTCTCCATCTTATGTTAATGAATTCCATTCATTGAGTTTGGTAGCCAAGCTCTATAATCCTCATCAATGTCTTGCCACATTCTAATACAGCTAGTTATCTAAATTCTGCTAGTTATCTTCTCTTACTACTTCACATCCTCTTTTTCACTCCTAATACCCTCATTGACTTACAAATTGTAACTGTTCAACTATCACAGAATTAAAAATTGATATTTTTTCCTTGTTTCTAATTCAAAAAAGGGAGGTAGGACTCAAGCTGTACAGAAAAGCTTCTAATTTTCCAGTTTGACCTACTACTGATATGGCCACTGAGATGATCCAACAAGTTGCAGCGCTGGCTGATAGCATGCTAGACACTCTTTTAAAACAAATAAAGCAGTCATGCTTCCAAATTACCTGCATTTTCCTGCACTGCACAGTACAATTTCCTTAAATTCCATTTCACAATCTCATTTCTACCATTTCCCTTGTGGTACTTCTTATTATCACCAGCAGAACCAGAGGAACTGAGCAGGGAACTTGTAAATGGAAAGAGAACAGTGGAAGTAAATTATGCTGTGAAAAGAATAGTGAGATTGATGTAGACTGCTCATTTTGGTACTGAAATTATTTGTAGGATGAGTAGCTTCTGAAGAAAATATAATTTTATGCCATGGTACTCTACCCAATGTGCTTACACACCAAAACACATTCTCAAGTCCAAAAAAGGTTTGCTAAGCTTTGATTATATGGCCTGGAAACTCCAGTTACGCTACAAGTCTGTTTATGGAGTCATTCATTCCGTGCATGAGATGTTCACATTGCAATTTTTATTAGCCTTCAGAGCATGCTTTCCATGTCTCCTTTGTAAGGAAAGTACTGGGTGACTCAGCAAGCAGTTTGCTGCAAACCTATTGCCCATAAGCCCATTACTGATACAATCAATTTAGCTGCAACTACCACCGGGTTGCTTTATCATAAAATCCCTGCAGTAGAAGCTTGCAATGCACTGAGAATTCATGGTTCAGGCTCTTAAATAGTTACTGCATCTAAGACTGAATGACTGCAGCATTTTGGAAATGATGAAAATAATTTTAAATAAAATTAGTACAATGAAGTCTAAGATAATTGCTGGGGTGTGGGAGTAGAGATGTTGGGAGACAAGACATGTTATTTATGTGTTTATTCTTCTAAGTCATTCTTGATCTGGAAGGATAAATGAAAGACTTCTAGCAATTTTTGACATATAAATGCAGATCAGCTTACGTTCTTATCTCTCCAGTTCCTAGTATTTGTGGGGAAAAATATGCATATTTTCAAACCTTAACATGCACCTGAGCCAGCAATATGCCTCTAATCAGATCTTCACTATGATGCATATTTCTGAGTGCAAATTTAGAACAGAAACACATTAAACACATTCTTTCTGAAATACAATTGTAACACCTCTCTCAGTTTCAATTAAAGCTAATTTCCCAGTAGCCTACTGACTGACCTCAAACAGGGGCTCTAGAACCTACTATTTCCTATGTCACGAAATACCTATTATAAAGGGTATGTCACCAATACATAGCATATATAGGATGTGGCCTATCCCAGCTGAGAGCCAGGTATACCAGAAGATGTCAAGATGCTCGGTTGTCTCAAGTTTAGGCTGCGCAGCTTCTGACAAGGAGAAAGTTAGATCGTATTACAGTGCAGGTTACGAAGCTCACTTCAGATGGAGTTTTAAAGTGGCACAGATAGTACCCATATCCTTTACAGAGGCTGGCCATAGCTAAACGAATCAGTGCTTGTCAATGCTTGGCTGGGAGGTTCTTTCCATCATTTTCATTATTTAGAAGTACTCCTGTAATGGTCTGAGGAAAATCACAGTTTCCTTTAAAATAACTTGAATCATGTACCAGAAGAATAATCTGCTGTAGTTTGAGTAAATTGATTTTGCTAGGCAAGAAAGGAAAGGAATTGATATGCAAGTGATACATAAGTATATGCAACTAAGCATTTAAAAAACAGATTATATTGCTCTAAAGTAAGTGCACTGTGCTTAACATATCAATAATTGCGCATGCTATAGAAATAGGCAAATTCCACCAAATGCCCTTCATATTCTGTAAAGAGCATAAAACCCTGTCTAAATTCTCCAATGGATTCATTGTATTGTACCTGTCAGTTGTCTAATCCACACACAGGTTTCCATTTCCACAATATATTATGCTTTGCAATAAGACATGATTTTAACAAGAAAGGCTTGTTCAGTGTACTTTGAGACAGGGTGCTTTTCACATCTCATAATGATCAAAATTTCCTCCATTAAGGAAAGTGTTCCACTGCATTCAAACACTCTCCCCCAAGCAATACGATTTATTAACATGACTCAAAAAAATCTCTGTAATCCCCACTGGTCTAAGGCATACTGCAGCCTCCAATCCTAGCCCTCAGCAAATCCATGGGTATTTATGACTTTTATGTGACTTAAGTCAAGTCCCGCATCCCATAACGACCATGTCATGATATGACACATCTTCTGCCAATTAATATTATTGGTTTGATAGCCTATGCCTCTACAGCAGTTTACTCTTCATTGAGCTGCTTAAGACATGGGTCGGTTATATAAATAATAAGGAATAAGTGTAGAGGCTCAAGCTGCAAGCAAAAAATAAATTAATACATGAACATTTGGCTAGAATTTATTTTCACCTCATTAGCTGATCATTTCAACAGCATGCCTATTTGCAAACATTTCCAGTTACGCAATTGAGACATACTGAAAATCACTCCAGCTTGCATGAATAAAAGCATCTGAACTGACAGAAACGCACGACTTCGCTCTCTGTCCCACCAACCCGTATGTCTTTGGCTCTCTGCATTAAAGGTCAAGTTAACAAACTGGGCTGAACGCCAAAGTTTTTATATATTCAGTGACCTCCTATGGCTAGATTGTCCAAACATGAATATTATCAACTGGCTGTATTTTACATAACGTTATTGGCTCATATAAAGAGCTACAGGAGTAGCCTGTTCCCCTGCCAGCTGTAATAACTAAATGAAATGAAACCAACCCAAACTCATCCCAAATTCACGCCACATTACAGAGAGCAGGCATTTCATGGGGATCTATTCATAACAAAACACTGCACTACGGGTCCCATCTGCACAGAAGGGACTAAAAAAGTACTGTTTTATTAAACAGCTATCAGAGGCCTCCTGTTTCATTGGAGGCTTTTGGGATTTCTGACCCAGAGTGTGGTAGGAAGCAAAAACTTGAAATTTCAAATTGTCCTTTTCCAGAAACAACTCACATTAACAACCATGTGTACCAACAGTGGCACTCAGACTGCCCACTCCCTACTTCCTCAATTCACAAGATACTCCTCATGAATTTCAGAACCAGTGTTGTAGATTGTTTTGTTTCTTTGTTTGTTTGTTTGTTTGAAAAGGAATACGTCTTCTGCTGAGAAATCAACTTTTGAATTGAAAACTTCATTTATAATAAATTGTTCCAATGCTTAGTTACCTTCTCTGCTGAAAAATTAGATCACATCATATGCTCATGCTGTCCTCAAACAGACTCTCTTTCTTTCGTTGTTTTTTTTTTCTTTCCCATCAACATTCTCAGACAGTATATTTGATGTGAGCACTGAGTTGAACTGTCTCTTCCAATATCTTCCCATTTTGGTCAAACACTTTAAAAAGCAGCATTGGGGTTTTGCTGTATTACGATCCCTCCAGTGTCTGAGCTGGCTGAGCAATGTAACACCCACACATACAACAAATCAGCAGGCTCTTCCTTACAGAGGCCCCATTCTAATGGGATTTTTAAGTGAAGATTTCCATTTAGGAGTATCTGTTCCATACACAGAAACATACTGTTGCCTTTCTCTCCAGTGAGCATATTGGCCATTCCCATTTCAAAGGGAAAAAAAAGAGGAGACAGCTCACACAGTGTGCCAGGCTTTGGGGCACAGAATGAAAGCAGGATCTTAGTTAACTTCTGCAAAATGCATTGACATTACAAAAAATACATATGTGAAACCTCCAGTTAACATCAATTGTACCAAAAGAAAATTGCCATGAAAAATACTCAGATTCCTGATAATTTGAACAGACATCTTTTTGCTCTTTACAAACAAACAAAAAAGCTGGTCATGTTTTCTTCTTTCTTCCATAAGAATCTTAGATTCAGACCATGAGACCACTACCAGGAGCCTGGCGTAAGAGCAATACCTTTTATTTTCCCAAATACAACACCACACAGAGCACAATATGTATGTTTTTAAAAAGCTTACTTCTAAGTAGAGGATAAATTGATGATAAACTGAGTGCTCATCCATGCCTGCATGTAGCCACACGCATCATGAATTGAATGTCTCACAAATGACTTTAGAATGTCAAATGTCAGAGAAGCTGTTTTTAGCTTGCTCAAGTAAGCATAGGCCTCACAAGAATAAACTTATCTTAATAAACTCCATCTTCATGTCAAAAACAATTAAAAATAAAATAGGGAAGGATGAGAAAGCTACAAAATTCAATGATTTGAGAAAGTCTGTGCACAAAAACATGTACTTCAAAGGCTAACGAAAGATGTTTGTTGTTGTTAAATGAAATCCAAGTAATTCTGTTGTGAGCAACTTGAAAGTCTGGGCACTACAAAATGCCAGCTGAATATTAACTTCAAAAATATGGTGTTTTATGCTATGAAATAAAGCTATAAAGTACATTGACATGAGGAGCCATCCCTTCTTCAGAGTTTCAATAATCACAGAGTAATTAATTCAAGAACCATCAATGTCAATCTTTATTTCTTTAGTCACATGAAATAAAATGAGTATCAAGGAGGGGAGGAGGGAAACCTTCATGGTTGTAGAAGCATAAAATAGAGAAAAGAGGTTACACAAATATTTTCTTTTTATAAAAATGTTGGGGAAAAAAGCCCATAGATTGCTTGCTGCTTACTAGGTGAGAGGCTGAATCTTAAAGAACAACTCTTGGTTGCATCCTTTTAATGAATGACTGCAAAGTATTCCAATTATTACAGGAAATACTGGGAAAAAAAACAAAAACAAAAACAAAAACAAAAACAAAACACAAAACAAAACAGAAAAAAACCAACTTCTGCTGTTTTTCGGAGGTTTCTAAATGACAAACAAGATTGCAAGAGTTAATTATTTCAAAGAATAAAAAGGAAAAAGAAAGGAATTAATCATCCAGATTTGAAAGAATCTATTCTTGACCAGAGCGTTGTACTCCTGGTGCATTACCCAAACACTGAAACATGCCTGCTGGGTGCTTATTAGAGTTATTCATTTTAATGGAATTGCACACAAGAATGCACACTAAACACACCATTTATTTATCTGACTAATCTTTACAACACCTGTTGCCATGGCTATTTATTAGAGACAGTAATGTAAATCAGTAAACACAATGCTGGAAAAAAAACATAATTAAAAACAAAGTAAAACAACTGAAATAAATGGCAAGCAGATGAGGAAAGCCTTTCAGTGTGTCCTGAAAATGTCTGCTGCCCAGGCACTGCTGGGCTGTCCAGGAAATGCAATTCCCCAAGTACAAAGCCTTGAAAAGAGGACATCCTGTTGCTAGCCACATAAGGGGACTCGTTCTGATCTCAGCTCAGCATAGGATCTAGAATAATTCTCCTAAACTTCATGAAGCCTGGGTGTGAATACATTTTCCCAATGTCTCTGTGGGCCGCTCAAGCTTCTGTGGTACTCAAGAAGTTCTTTAGCCCCAGTCACAAGATTTTGTCCTCCCCATTCAACCTCCTAAATCAGGAAATATCACAGACAAGGGTTTCTAGATGATCTGCCTGCATCATCTGCCTCCCCTGAGCCCCTCCCTGCAGCCCAGGCAGTGCATGCAAATAAAATGCTAAGGTGATGTACAGGCCAGCATACTAGTTTTACAGGCTTTCACTTGGTTTTGGTTTAAAATTCTTTAAAAGGTAAATCCAATTGAGTGAAAGATCTGCCTAACCAAAAGTAATTGGAAAACAAATATTTCATCTTCAGCAGATCTGCTGTTAAGCATATAGATGTGAAGTACCAGTTGGAAAATAAGTCTAGAAAGGGCCTACATGTAATGCATTCATACAAATTCCTAGTATAACTCCAGCTGGAGATTCGGGTAGAATATGATAAATTCACGTTTCAAATTTATCACGTTATTTAGTTCAACTGAATGATCTTAATTTCTGCAGATTTCAGTTTTTGAGCTCCCAGTTCTTCAGACCAGAATAAAAAGCATAAAGGTTTCATTCCTTACCTGAATTCATACTTTATCACCAGTGTAAACCTTGGATATGTTGACACTTTAATTACAGTAATAAGCATGCCTTATGCTCTAAACTAGCAAGAGGGAGTTTCAGCACACGGTGCAGGTAATGAAACACGCTCACTCCTGTTGAGCACCCGAAAGTGTGCATTTCACTCTAGCATGAATTTCTGCATTCTGCAGCTGCTGACTGAAGCAGACAGCATTCATCATTACTCAAACAAAAAGCCAATCTTCATGACAGACAATTTTAGAAAATTAATTTCTTTATGTGAGCTTCTACATCTCATCTGACCAAAACTAAAAACAGCCTATAAAATACAATTATAAAGCAGTCACCAGCTTTGTGTATTCTTAAAACAATGTTTTTAGTGTTTATTTTATGTTGCTAAAATAGCCGTTGATTTTCCATGGAGTACAGTAATTACATTCTACCCAAAGTTTTAACATTGCATGTCTTAATTATTTACAGCATTATGTGTTTAATGGTGCGTCGTATTACTTACTTTGGGTAATATCTCTAACACTGTGATAGAACAGGCCAGGCAAAAAAATTATTAAGCAGAGAGAGACAGCTTATCACTGCATTGTTGGTGGCCTTCCTTGCCTTCTGAGTAATTCCCCCCTTTAATTTAGACAGCTGCCCTGAAGGATTTTCTACAAAACTTTATGAGGACCTCAGACTTCGCTGAATGTGAAAATGAAAGGGCATGCCATGCAGTTTAGTTTAACAAATTTATGACTGATATGTTTGTCCGCCAGTGGATGATCAGGCGTTAGTAAAACACCTAAAAATGAAGCCTTTCAGCTAAAAACACCAACTTGCAGATTGCAGTAGCATGATGACTTAGCAATTTGTTTGCTCCTTTGGTAATTCAGATTTGCTTTTCCCTTTGGTTATCTAAATCTGTAGGTGTTCTTGCAAAAAAAAAATAATAATAATAATTTGCAGTGAACACAATATTTCTCTGAATTATTTTCCTACAATAACATGCATCAAAATACAGAAATTCACTACAGAATTTAAAAATACTCAAACAAAAACACGATTAAGCTTAGAGTTTGGGTTTCAGATACACTTCAAAAATCCAGAGGAACAATGTCTTCTGGATGTGCACTTTTCAAAACCATTGAATTGTTAAGGATTTAAAGACAGTCATTAATTGGATGCTACTATTCATAACAATGCCAAAAGTAAGTGCTCTGGGAAGAACACAAACAAAAACAACAACAATGCAACAGTGAGTTGTGGTGACTGTATGCTTAATATACCATCTTTCCTCTCCTCACCAAATCCTACATCTCCATGCTGCTCTGCACTCAGTTGCATGCTGCTGCAGCATTTCCCAAATAAGTCGCAAAAAAAATGCAAAGCAGTATAAGTTATTGAAAGAGGTCCCAAAGGTTTATACAGACTGATAATACTCGTTTTATTCTCTGTACGACATTCAAGGATAACAAGTAGAAGCTGCAATGCCACTAACCACGCTGAAATACTGTACAGAGACTGGAGTTATATCTCTTTACCTCACAGCAGTTTCCAGGAGGATCCATTTTGAGCCCTTCACTACAAGACAGACCCTGAGATCCTGGAGTTTGCCCAGAGAAGGGCAATGAAGCTGTGAGGGGTCTGGAGCACAAGTCTCATGGGGAATGGCCAAGGGAACTGGGATTGCTGAGTGTGGAGAATAGGAAGTTCAGGGGAGGCCTTATCAGTCTCTACAACAACCTGACAGAAGGTTGTGGTGAGGTGGGAGTCAGCCTCTTCTCCTGCATAACAGCAATAGGACTAGAGGGAATGGGTCTCAAGTTGCAGGTTCAGGTTGAATATTAGGAAAAATTTCTTCTCTGTAAAAGTGGTCAGGCATTTGGGCTGCTCAGAGAAGTACTGGAATCACTGGTCTGGAGATGTTCAAGAAATGTTTAACGTCGTACTGAGGGATGTGGTTTAATGGAGAAATATTGCTGATAGGTAGATGGCTGAACTGAATGAGCTTGGACGTCTTTTCCAACCTTGGTGATTCTGTGATGAGTGACCCCACTTCATCCCACCACAAGTCTCCCTCTATCTTCGATCATGCAGTTCTTCATCTTCCCCTACATTGCCTCATTATGGCTCAGCATCCAGAGCTTTTGGGGAGAAAAGGCAGAAGGAAGCACAAAGCAAGGTCAGGTGAGCAAACAGGAGGAACATGGTTATCTGCTAGAAGAGCAACATTTGCCTTGGGCTTAATGCTTGAAGTACTGGAGGATATGCATTGTAAAACTATTCTGCTGCAATGCAAAACTGAATTTTGGCTCAAAAGTTTTCAACAAGTCCTCCTTAAGGAGGAAAAAAAAAAAAAAGCAGGAATGGAGGTGGGGAATACAACATTAGGCAGGGCACTGCCTTTCCAAGAGAAGTAACAAATTCTTAGAGAAAAATTCAAAAGCTAGTAAAGGAATAGATAAAGTACAGGAGCTCTGAACCAAAAGGGTGAACCACAAAGCTAGTAAGCGGCAAGGGCAGGAATTCAATTATATTTGCCTTTCGTATCGTTTCTAATAGCTAAGGATGTGTTGAAGCAAAAGCATGAGGTACTCTGATCTAAGATGTATGAATTTATGCTCTGATAAATAAAACACCTTTGAAGAGAAAAGAGAGGAAATTTACAAGAGAAGTTTAAAAGGAAATAATTATGCCTTATTGCAAGGCATGTTAGCAGTATGCTAATCAGGAACTCTAAAAACAGACACTGATTAAGAAGGTAAGATCTTTTTTTCCTGAGACAGCTGTGGCATTGGAGATGTAAAGGTACCACTGACACCAGAAGCCTGTAGAAGCATCCCAAAAAACAAAAAGCTTTCCTGCATAGCACAATGTGGTGTGAAGATAGTTTGACTATCTGTAAGTCTGCCTCGTACTCAACTTCCCAGACCAGGCAGAACCACGATTTCTGGTATTCACTGTCCTGGTCTCCTACCTTCCTTTCTCTCATCATGTATTTTAAGTGGCAATTACTTGCCATGGTACCAAGCAGACTAGCACATCCATTGGAAAACCTTCTTGTATTTAAATATTTTATCTGAGCATTTAGTACCATGTCTTGCTCACACCCTTGCCTCTTGTCACCTATAATTCCCACACCAAAGCTCAGAGCAGTCCCAGCTCTCGCAGGCTCATCCTCCACATCAGGAAAAACACAGTCCAGCATAGCAAAGATGCTTTGCTGGAGGAAATTGTTTGGCAGAGCTATTCCACTACTTTGTTGTTGCGAAAAGGGAAGCTATCTCACAGGGATCAAGGGGCTTTAGTCAAAATGATTCAGTCCTTTTCCCACTAAGAGAGGAGCCTTGACAAAGCACTGTCTGGGAACTGCTCACGCAGTGGGTCCCAGCAAGCTGTGATACTTAACACTGGCAAGTGAGCATCTGAGTCTCATGCTTTGCCGCCTTGGGAGTAACAAAGTAAGTTACAATTTCTTAAAATTTCTTAACCAAGGAATGTCTCTTCTAAAAATGTATCTGGATGCTGGACTAGCTAATAATTAAATCTGGCTTGTTAAATTCTCCACTGACTGTAAATATCTGTGATCTGCACGTGTTTGTTTTTAACCTCTTTTTTTCTTTTTCTTCTTATCTGCCTTGCTCTCACCAGCCAGCCTTCACTCCTTACTCTATCCACAAATTCCTTTCCCAGTGAGACCCCCAGAATTTTCCTCGGGGTGCAACAGTAATTACATTTGCTTTATGTCTTTGTGGGGTAGATGAGAATTTAAATGGTTTAAGCAAAGTTACAAGAGAAAATGTAATGGTATTTGGAACTTTTAAAACAATTGACTTTTCACATGTCATTCTGAGCTCAGCTCAGAGGCCAGCCTTTCACCATCAATCTCCCCCAGCCATCTCTCAATACAACACAAACAAGATTAGACTTTTGTTGCTGTCTCAAAGTCAATCAGGGTCATCCACAGAAGACAAAGATTGAAAGTGTTTTTTTTATTTTTTTTACTTTTTACTTTCTCCTTATCCTCTGATAAGGTTTGTTCTTTTTCAACTACATTCCAGATTGGGAGAAATATTTTTCTTTTTCACTTCTTTAAGGCACTTCTTCAGATGCTTTTCCTCTTCTTTTGGTTGTGAGCCTACAGGGGAGATGCTCTGTTTATATCTGCTGTTTGCAGAGAAGGACTGGTGGGAGATGTGGAGATAGGCAGCTGTTTTGGGCAAAGTGACCATGAAATGGTAGAGATCTCAATTTTTGGGAAAGTCAGGAGGGGGGCCAGCAAAACTATTACCTTTGATTTCCAGAGGACAGTGGTAGGGAGAGTTCCTTGGAACTCAGTCCTGAAAGGTAAAAGGGTTCAGGAAAGCTGGTTGTTCCTTAAGAAGGAAGTCAAAGGTGCAGGAGCAGGCCTTCTGTGCCATAAGATGAGCTGGTGAGGAAGAAGACCCGTGTGGATGAACGGGGAGCTTTTCCTGAGGCTCCAGGTGAAAAAGAGAATTTACCTCCTGCAGAAGAAGGGACAGGCAACTCAAGTTGAGTAAAAGAAGTTGTTAGGATGTGCAGGGAGAAAATTAGAAAGGCAAAAGTCCAGCTTAAACTCAACTTGGCTGCTGGAGTAAAAGAGAAGAAAATCTTTACAAATACACTAAGAGGAGGACTAAAGAGAACTGTCTTGGATATGGTGGGGAACATGGGGAACATGGATAAGGAAGAGACAGAGGTTCTCAATACCTTCTGTACATGTCTTTTAAAAGTCAGACCAGTTATCCTCAGGTTACTCTACATCCTGACCTGGAAGCCATCTTTTCTCAGATGGGAAGCAGAATAAACCCCCATGATTCAGTTGCAAACTGTTAGAGAGCTACTGCTCCACCTGGACTGCCACAAGTCCATGGGGCCAGATAGAATCTACTCAAGGGTACTGAGGGAACTGGTGTAGGCCAAGATGCTTTCCATCATCTGTCAGCATTTCTGGTCAACCAGAGAGGTCCCAGAGGATTGCAGACTTGCCAGTGTGACTCCCATCTACAAGAAGGGTATAAGGAGGATCCAGGGAACTACAGGCCTGTCAGCCTGACCTCAGTGCCGGGAGAGGTTATGGAGCAGATCATCTTGAGAGAGATCACATGGCATATGTGAGACAACTAGGGGACCAAGCCTAGCCACTATGGGTTCATGAAAGGCAGGTCCTACTTGGTCAACCTGGTTTCTTCTATGATCTTCTATGATCCACATGGTGGATGAAGGAAAGACTGTTCATATAGTCTGCCTAGACTTCAGTAAAACCTTTGACACAGTAAAGCCTTCTCCCACAGTATTCTCCTGGAGAAGTTGGCAGCCTATGACTTGGATGGGTACAGTGATTGCTGGGTAAAGAACTGGCTGGATGGCCAGGCCCAGAGAGTGGTGGTGAACGGAGTTAAATACAGCTGGTGATTGGTCACAAGTGTGTTTCCCCAGGGGTTACTAGAGCCTGTCCTGTTCAGTATCTTTATTGATGACCTGGATGAGGGCATTGAGTGTACCCTCAGTCAGTCAGCAGATGACACCAACTTGGCAGGAAGCGTCAATCTTCGTGGAAGTAGAAAGGCCCTTCAGAGCAATGTGGACAGGATGGATAGCATGGCTGATGCCAATGGGATGAAGTTCAACAAAATCAAGTGCCAGGTCCTGCACTTTGGACACAACTACCTCAGGCAACACTACAGGCTTGAGGCAGAGTGGCTAGAAGACTGTGCAGAGGAAACGGACCTAGAGCATAAGTCTTAAGAGGAGTGGCTGAGGGAAGTATGATTGTTTAGCCTAGAGAAGAAGAGGTAGACCTTATAACTCTCTACAATTATCTGATAGCAGACTGTGGTGAGGTGAGTTTGGCCTCTTCCCCACGTAACTAGTGATGAGAGGGAATGGCCTCAAGTTGCACCAGGGGAGACTCAGGTTGGACATTAGGAAATACTTCTTCTCTGAGAGTGGTTCAGCACTGGATTGGGCTGCCCAGGGAGGTGGTGGAGTCACTATCCCTGGAAGCGATCAAGAAATGTTTAGATGTTGAGGGACACGGTTTAGTGGAAAATATTGGTGATAGGTGGGTGGTTGGACTGGATGATCTTGAAGGTCTTTTCCAACCTCGATGGTTCTGTGATTCTATGATTCCAAGGGTAGCCTCAAGTCAAAGCAGTCCAGCTAAAAGACTTGTTTCCAAGCTGCAAGCAACCTCAGTGTCCTCCCCCTCTAAATCTTACACTGATATCTGAAAAAATGCTCTCCACTAACATTGACTGTCACATTGGCTTTGGGTATGAACTGGCTTATCCAAAAGCATTCAGTGAAAGAAATTAAGTTTTTGTCCACGTTCTTTCATGACTAAAATCAAGATTATGTGATGAAACATGTGAAAAGATACCTGGTGTTTCCTCCAATCCTGCTAGGATTTGCACTTTTCATATACCCTGACTCTTTCTATTGGCTTCAGTTGACCATAACATGAATAAAACACTCAGTGCATAAAGCTAAACATTTTCACTGCAATACTGCAACCTTAAATTGAGGGCTCAGCTGCTAGACATAAAGAGGAAGAAAGAACCAAAGAAGTGTGACAGGAAAAAAATTACTCCATCTGCAAGGAAACAGAGTGACAAGATTCGTGCATTGGAAATGGGAGAATGTTTAGTTTTGCTTTTCTGTTCATGCACTCAAATTCTCTTTCCTGAGAAGATTAAAGACTTAAAAGCAGGCTCTTGCTTGGTTGAAACTTACTCCATTTGCCTTTCAGGACACAGTTTCAATGCAATGTCATTAACATCATTGGTCACAGGCATGTACATCTAGAACATACAGGTTGAAATCTTTTTTTGTACACAGAATTACAACTATTATTGCATTCATGAAAATCAGTGTCTGCCCATGTGGTTCTGAAGACTAACAACAACAAAAGAATTTTAATTATGCAATCACACAACAAATGATCTAGCCAGATCTAGTCATCTCTTTACTCTCAGAGCTAACTTCCATTTTAAACAGATTTTTATAAGGATATGGGGTGTAGCTGAGCACAAATGCCTCAACTTTGAATCAATTTCAGATGTTTTCTAGATTACTGCTAGTAAACAGCTAGCCATTATTCACTGTCCTGTCAGGCCTGATTAGGTGCTAAGCAGTGAAAGAAGACTGCTTTTCTCTTTTATGAGGCTGCCTGTGCATTCCCACATCTTCTGTGAGCTTCTGGTAGCTTGTATATCTGCTTTTTCCTCTTGATACTTTCTGTAATTCCTTTGCCATTTTCAATCAAACTTCTCAAGATCACAGAATCATAGAATGGGTTTGGGTTGAAAGAGACCTTTAAGATCACCTAGTTCCAACACCCTGCTATAGGCAAGGATACCTCCCTCTAGACCAGGCTGTTCAAAGTCCCATTCAGCCTGGCCTTGAAAGCTTCCAGGGAGGGGGCATTCACAGCCTTGCTGGGCAACCTGTTACAGTGTCTCACCACACTCACTCACAATAAATAATTCCTTCCTATTATCTACCCTCTTTCAGTTTAAAGCCATTTTCTCTCATTCTGTCACTACCTGCCCTTATAAGAAGTCCCTCCCCAGCTTTCCTGCAGGCCCCTTCAGGTACTGGAAGGCCACTATGAGGTCCCCCAGGAGTCATCTTGTCTCTAGGCTGAAAAGCCCCAACTCTCTCCGCCTGTTCCCACAGGGGAGGCGATCCAGCCCTCTGATCATCTTCATGGCGCTCAAGTTAAAGTGAAGCAACACATATAAATAAATAAATATATATATATACACATCACCACACCTAGGTATGCATTAAAAGGAAACACATAAAATACAGTTTAAACTGTGCTTTATGCATACCAAAGATGATACTTGGCATCCTCACTATGTCATACTCTTCAGTGCCACTCCTGAAAACTTTTCGTTACCTCTTCCTTCCTAAGCACATGCATCCATAGGAATGTGCACGCACAAGCACACACACACACAAACACCCAGTGCACATGTGCATATTTACAATTAAAGATCTGATTAGTTGCAGTAGGAAAACTGAGGAGCATAAACTGTTTGTTCATAGTACTGCTTTGATGCAAAGTCTGCGTGCAACCCTCATGCATTGCTTCTGGACTAATCCTGAATCGTAGCAATAGGATTTGTCAGGTTTTCTGAGGAATCTGCATGCCTGAGTTACTATACCACTGCCTTACATGCCTGTAGAGATGTTCTGAAGTGAGGAGCAAAAGAAGTGAGAATTTCAGCATATTTACCTTTATCTTACATGTTCTCTTTCTGCAGTTAGCAATTGCTCAGTTCTGCACCAGCAGAAGCTGTCTGAAAATATCCTTCTGACATGATGGGAATCAACTTGATTCCAGCTAAGATGGGAAAACAGACTCCATAGGTGCAAAAAAATCCAAAACAAGCTTGCAACTAATCCTTGGATTTGAAGAGAGGCCTTTTTCTCTCCCAGCTAAGCAGTTCAGCTTTACAGCATTTATTCTGAGTAAAGAGAGAACACACTACATGCCAGTATCAAACCAAGCACCCTTATAATACACCTGTCAGCCCTGTTACTGAAAAGAGACACAGACCCTACCTGACCTCTGCAAGTCCAAGTCTTTTCACTGTGGCAGCTATTGCTATCACCAACCTTTACATAATCTAGCTCAAGGGAAGTCAATGGCTATGATGCTCTTTCACCTGGCTTCTGAAATAACTAAACGACAGATTTGAAGAGAGAGATGCCAAAATAAATTTGATTAATTGCTTTTGGACACCTATCTTTACTCATTACTCTCTGAAATTGCCCTGTCAGTCAAAGCAACACTTTTTTCACACAGAGGATTTAGAAAATCATACAGAACTAGAACCAAGGGACCTTGTCTGCTTGATTTACAGCTGATATTATTTGCACAGCACTTCCTTCCAAGGAACAAAACCACTGTCAGAGAAGACAGTGACAGGTTGCCAAATCTTTTTACTCTTCCTAAACATCACTGTAGGAAATAGAAATTTGGTTTCTTGAAGATATTTAACTGCTAAAAATTGCTGCTAACCCCTGACTAAAACAAAATAAATCCTTAAACCAACAGCAAAGAAAGATGCACTGCCACATTCATGACCTCTAGATAGAAAGAGTTGCACTGAACAGTATTACTAACCACCATCTGTTTTCAGCAGATAGTCCCAATAGTCATCTCGTAGTCTCAATAACAAGAATTACAAGATGATTTAAAACACTCTAAAATGAAATCCTTGCACCAAGGTTTTTCTTTAATTCAACAAGAAGAGGAGCCTTCACAATCACACCTTTCTAAAAATGAGGAAGGAAGGAAGAAAAAAAGGGAGGGAAAGGCAACTATGAAAGGTTTTAGATTATTTTCTCTTCACATTGCTCCCTAATTTCTGCACACAGTGCCCAGAGAACATGACATCTTGAGTAATATAACATGTGGAATCTTTATTCAGACTGTGGAAAGTCAATGGGTGGGCAAATCAGAGTTTGTGCAGGAGATGGTCACTGTAGCTGTTCTTTAGTATCTTTAATTTCCCCTTCAAAATCCCTGCATCAGCTATCGGATACTTGCAGTGCTGGTGCACCAAAAAAGAGCTGAGTATTATTGCAGTATGCAGGCATGGCTTGCAATGACTTTCCCATATGCAGGTCTGTAAAAGCCAGTCCATTATTTTGGAACCCAGCATACAAAGAAATCTTACCTATGTGGATCTCTGCTCTACACCTCCTAGCATGCTGCAGACATCCATAATTTAAGACAGCAATAACTTGCTTAACTACTACTGACACCAGCAGCAAAGTTTTACTGATAACAGTAATAATTATAACAATTGATAACAACGGGAAGTTT
>NW_024962263.1:27629867-27819569 GCF_019238085.1 Lagopus leucura
AATAAATATTAGCAAGATACTAAAGCTATATATGCTTAAGGATGCTGTTTGAAAGAGAAAGCAGATTAGTTTTTTTTTCAGTTTCCAAAGTAGAACAACTACTCACGATGCAAATCTTCATGGCAGATTTATACAAAAAGTGAAGACCTTTCTTTTCAAAGCTCTAAATTGCTAACAGTTGGGTTGTTTCAGCACCCATCCCATGGATCCCTATTCAAATCAGTCTCATACAAAGAACATGCATTTTCATTATAAAAGACAGCACCTCTGAGTGCTCATACTCTTGAGATAAGGGTTACCTCTTTTCCTGTTCTGGGAAAGGGACTTACTCTAAAGATGCAGCACAGCCCTCTCAAACACAGTAGTCAAACAAATCTGCAAAAAGAAGTGGAGGGTGGCTTTGTAAACACAAATACACTGCAGCTCATCAATAGAAAGATCTGACAATCAGCCATCCAGTGCCTTGCCTTCACCCAGCTGTAGAAATAGCTAGGTCTGCACATTCCATTTTATTGACTGAATATGTTCACTGGATACTAGTTGGCTACAATTGAACCACATTACATTAAAAAAGTGGTAAGACTTAACTGAAGCTAATATCTTGAGTTAAGATAAGCTTTTGGGTGCTTATTTGTTTCTTTCCCTTACATTTGAGGCCGAGAGGATGTTAATCAGCTGTGAAACAATGACCTTGCGTGGGCAAATACAGATTATTTGACATTGCCAAGTTTCTGGGAAAAACCTGAGTAAGGTAATTTGGAGAACTGACGCATTTCCATACCAAATGGCTTATTCCAAAGTAGAATAAGCAGGAGCAAGTTTTTGGGTCTGGATGTGAAAAGGGATCTTTTGCAGTAGGCCATATGTTAGGGCAGGCTCCAAGAAACACAAGTCCTAGAGAGAGCAGCTTGAAAAGCAGTAAGTTAGCAGTGACAATACCAAAGAGACCTAGAAGGAGACATACTGAACTCTCTTTGCCATGCTTACATCATGGCATCATGGCATCAGTTTTACTACTGCCTAACCTCTCTAGGATGGAGCATGGTGTTAGGATGCAATGTATTTTGACATGCAATCCTACAGAAAGATGTTCTGAGGGAGAGTGCCAAGAGGTTTTTCCTCCTAAAAGCTCCCCAGGCTCAATGCCTAAAGTCTCCTTACTTGAGTGTGAGCAGCTTCTCCATTCATTTTTGTACTCCTAAACTGCACTTCAGACACAAAAATCAATACAAAGCAAACTTGAGATCTCTGAGGGCAGCAGAGATCAGAACTGCACAGTGATGAAAGAGCCATTACTTTCCTTAAGCTGTGTGTTTCTCAAACAAATTGTTAAGCAAAAAATGGGGGGAGAAGTCATCTTTAAGGAAAAGATGAGCAGAGAAGTGAAATTTAAGATTGTTGTTCTTAGTTCCTACTCTCAGTAGGAACTAATTAACAAAAATTAAGTTAGTATCCCTCCATCTGTGTGAGCAAGATCAAGGCTTCTCACTGCAAACTTTTTACACGAACTAGCTTTTCTTTTTGGTCACCTTCATTTCTCTTTTCTCTGAGAATTCCACTAACAATATCAAGGTTCTAATTTAGGACAGCAAACTGTGCAGGTCAGAAATGACAGCAAACTTTTATGAAATTACCAGCACACTTGTCTGTCCTAAGGACTAATGAAAAACAAATCAGGGTCCTGTGTGGACAGCAGACTCATAACATGATTCACTGACACAACATAGTATGATTGTGAAGTAGTCCTGTGTGGAGCAAGGAGCTGGACCAACGACCCTGATGGGTCCGTATCCCCACTTGGGATGATTCTATAAATTCAGTAGTTACATTGAAGAGGATAAGAGATGGAATATATTCTTCAAGTGGCCTAGTCAGCTATGGAGAAAAAAGAGAGCCTAATACTACTCTTGACTTCACAAGGAATTTGAGGTGTCTCAAGCAGACTGTGATGGTTCTGTCTGCTTGCTGCTCTCCTTGCCCACAGGGTACCTGCAGCATGGCTCTTGACTGACCAGATCTAGGTAACAAAACTAAACCAAATATAATGCTTTGGATGATGATCAATTTTCCCCAGAGGAAAAGGAAAGTCTGTCTTAAATTACGAGAAAGTATTTTGCAGAAAAGTACCATTCTTAATTGTAATGAGAAGTTATAAAGAAAAATCCACTGGAAAATGAGGAGCTCTGAAAGAAAAGCTGGCCTTTCAAAACACTTTTGAAACACAACTATTTTCCTTTGTTCTGATAATGCTTGGGATCTCCCAGGACTCTGTGGGTCTGATTGAAGTTTCAGTGCTGTCCAAGACCAATTTTCAGCTCTGGGAGACCTCCCTGCTACACAGCTCAGGAATCTCCAGCACCCGCTGTCACAGAGAGCCAACACTGGGAGCAGCTTCTTGCATTACACATTCATTGACAGCAGGTTTCTCAAGCAGCCATATTCCAGCTGCTACAGAGAACATGAGACTTAACTTCAGATTCGCTCGTTTTTTCAATAGAAAAGTTCTGAAAAATGAATTTCTGAAAAGTAATCAGTTTAGACCATCCCAGAGTAATAAAACACATCTCGAAATGTCAACATTTCCTTAACACTATAGAGCAGCCCTAAACCTTGTGAGGAAAAGGCTGGCTCATCACGTTTCTACTTGATGATTTCTAAAAGGAAAAAGATTTACTGAGATGGTTCTGTTGCTTTTACATCCAATTTCTCATTTTTGGACACAGCTGGACATTTGCATACAAGTTTGTCACCATATTCTTTGTACACCGTCAAGACAAATTATCTAAGCTATATGTAACTGTATCTTTTTATGACATGCCACCTCTGGAAAATCATTCTCGGTTTCATCATTTCACCAACAGGTCTCATTAGGACTCCCTACAATCAGATCAAATTCTCCTTTTTGAGTGTGTAACAGTAAAAAGTCAAAATGGTAAACACAAAGGGCAACTAGTAATCTACTCCCAGAAAGCCTTAGAGGATGTCATTCACCAAGAGCACAGGGGATGCCACGAAGAAAAGATACTCTCAGTCTCATGTATTCATATAGAGTTGATAGAGCAAATCCCAGGATTGTCTCATAACAAGGAAATTGAATGACAGACTTAATTTAATGCTAGAGTTTTATATACCAGGGAAAACTCAACCCAGAGAGATTTTTCAGAACTAAATTCATGAAGAAACATCTATATATGCATAAGCCTGATTTTTCAGGAAGGAACAAAGCCGTGTCTGTCAGATGGAACAAACAATGTTTGTGCAAACAAGCCTCAAAACTCAATTCTGTTACTTCCACTACCACAGCTAGATGCACAGAGTATGAATTCAGTGGAAAAGGTATGCACACCCAAACCCTGCATGCACTCCAAACAAGGGTCTGTTCAGGGCACACACAGGCTCTGTTTCCTGCAAACACTGGGAAAAGTAGAAGAGCCAGATGTTTTATTCAGAGATGCAGTGTTTTTCTCCCTCCTGATTTTTGGCTCTGACATTTCCTGGCTCACATTTAATAAGTCCACAGCTAATCAAAAGTTCATTAAGACATCAAGGAGACGGGTACAGCCAGCAATTCCAGGAGTGTGTGGTTTTATCCATAAATTATTTAAAACCTACTCATTATTAAGAAGTAAGCATGAGGCTGTCACAGTGAATCCATCTCTCGGCACAGGATGATTATCCACTACATTTGGAAACAACTCAGTAGCAGTGCAGAGGAGACCCCCCAGGGGACTAAATCTGGAGCATGACCTAATGGTTTTTAATTGCTGAGGCAACAAAGGCTAACAGCATTGCTGGCTTTGCATTCTTAGCAGGTAAAAACAGCGTAATAAGTAAGCTATGGGAGTAGAAGAGAAAGCAGAAGATGACTACAGGAAAATTACATGAAAATAAAAGTAAAAATCATGGCTAATTTTTGCTATCAAAAGTAGAGAAAACAAAACAAAGTGTGAAAGACAATATTTTACTTTGCAATAAGCATCACAAGTTAAAGATGTCTAAGAAATAAGGTAGAACACCAGAAATCAGGAGTGTCATAAGTCCTTCTTGCATATTTCTTTAAAATTCAGAGCTTAAGAGCCTGGTGTCCAAAAGTGACTATGAACCTAAACAGAATTCACAGTGGGGTCTGCAACTCCAGATTCAGAAGTCCCCTGTCCCACACACCCACATGCACAACATTCCTAGCACAAATTGTTTGTAAGTACATGCATGGACGCACGGGACCACTTGTGTTTCCACTTTCAGGTCAGGGTCATCAGTACACACAGGCAAAGCAGGCAAGTTTCAAGAACAGGTGTCTGCTGGAGATGAGAAAAGGACGAACAGCAAAAAATAGATCTGACCACCTACTGCTGACTCCAGAAAGCAACCAGTATAATTTCTTTTAAATTAAAATATTCTATAAAATTTAATTTTATGAAATTAAGACATTGCCTACGCTGTCTACTGGTGTTAAGCCTACACCAATTGGCCAAGATTCCTTCAGAAGAAAGCTGCTTCCTTCTCCTCTTTCTCCTCCAGAAGCATGTATTAACGAGATCAGAGTCCCTTACAACTTGTCACATGAAAAGATATTGCCTAGCAATACATTTGATGTCATCCCTATTCAGACATCTCACTTCAGATGCAATCAGACTCAGAGCAACCTCAGCACAGCTCCTGACAATAACATTTCCACATTCTGCTGGTGAACAGATGCCCAGCATCCGCGGGACCACCTGCACTTTGGCTCCTCACTTCAAAGGAGAGGAATGCTGAGGCTGAAACAGGCTGCACTCCACGCTGCAACACTGACAATAAGCAACGGCTCAGAAGGCAATTCCACTCTAACCCTTGATTTTTCAATTACATTTGTGCTCCAGAAATAGCCTCCTGCAGAGCAATGAATTTGAAAAGAAAACATGACGACTGAAGATGATTTAAGATCCCAGAGGTGGTTTGATTTTGACTGAATAAACATGAAGTGGAATATTTTAAGGTACTAAGTTGCTCTACTTAATTTGTTCCTCAAAATCTTACAGTTTATTCTTATTTAAGAAAAGAAAAAAGGAAAAAAAGCACATGTATCCCAGGAAGCTCGTCTTTTGTCTTCATGGACAGTATAACTAATAGGGAAGGAGAAGGCAAGGAGAAGCACCTTTTTTGCTGTCATAAGCAAAGAGCTTCGCATTTACTGGGCCACTGCAATAACACCAATTCTTTTCTGAAAAGGAATTTTAAAACAGTTAAGCAAAATGTGGACAAGTGAGAGCGAAAGGACATGAGCTTGAGGCTGGTGAGGTCGCAGCTCAGCTGACCGACATGAGCAGGGAGTTTGCCTCCAGAGGCAGCCTTCTCAGGTGGCCCCAGTAGACCCTAATGGTCAGTCTCATTTGCAGAACTGAGCTATAGGGCTACACTATAGGGCTATCTGCTCTCTGAAGAAATTACAAAATGTACATATATCATGTGATATCCCATGAAGTTCAATTACAGTGGGACAAGATGTACACTGCTAAGTCACTTCATAGAATGGCTTGGGTTGGAAGGGACATCAAGGATGATTAAACTCCAATCCCCCCACTACAGGCTGCCCAGGGCCCCATCCAACCTGGCCTTGAACACCTCCAGGGACAGGGAATCCATAATCTCTTTGGGCAGTCTGTTCCAGCACCTCACCACTCTAACAGTAAACTTTATGTCCAACGTTTAAGCCAGCCCCCAATATGAAACTCTAGTAAACATATTCACCTACTCAGAAGCATGACACAAAACACCAGCTAGGAGCTTTTCCTCATTACTCACATTAAAGTAGACAAAGATGCTGAAAGAATCTTCCCCATCCACATGTAAACATCTAACTGCATGTACCAACGTGTGGTGGCAATGGTAACGAGAAGATGGTTGGACTAGATGATCTTATAGGTCGTTTCCAACCTTGTGATTCTATGATTCAACATGGCTAGGAACTGACTTCTTCACTATGTTCACATAGCCAACAGCACTGGATGATTTAGAAATTTTTGGGTAAGCTTTGTGAAGAATAAGGTGCAGTGATAGAAAGAGCTCTGCAAAATGCAAAATGCAGCTCAACGTTGAAAAATTCTCACTGTTATCATCCCCATGTTCTCCTGGCTCAAGGGGCCAGAAGTACTTCAGGGAACCTACAGGCAGCGATGGAGTGATGCTGGTTGGCACTCTTACGGCCACCATTCTTGGTAGGAAAGCATTTTTGCCAAAGCTGGGCTTCAGAGAGAGCTTGCATATTTCCCAGATGCAGTGATCTGAAGAGAAGTGTGGAGGAAAGGGTGAGCTTAAGGGTGCTCAGAAGAGACAGAGAACAGAGAAGGGAAGAAGAGCAAGCTTTCAGTTACTAAACACAGGGATGTATACAGAGAAGGATAATTTCCACAGATTTTCTTCTAATGCCTATAGCTCTCCTTAAAAACAAATATAATGCAAGTGATTGCAGCTTCAGATTTGGCTAGCAAACCGTTCATAACACAAAGCAGGAGCTCCAGAAAAGTAGAAGAAAGGCATGATGGCAGAGTAACTAATACAAGAGTTTTTCCCTAAAATGAATATTTCAAGCAGAAAATCCTGTATCACTGATTTATTTTTCCAAATTCCTCAAGAATTTATCTTCCACTGTCTTCTGTCTCCATGCCCATATTTTAACCTGCACGGTCATTTTATTTATCTGAAAAATTGAAAACACTAGATAAATTTAAAGTAGCTTTAGTTCAGTTTTCTCTCTCCCAGGTCTTATACCTGTATTATTCCCATCAGGTTTTGGTCTGAGTCTAGCTCTGCAGAGACAAGGCTTCTATCATCTCCCTATTGACCCACTAGACCTCACTGCTGTCAATGTTTTTTGCAAATGCAACCTCGTGAACTGCACATAAACTGCACGTTTTCAAGACCTTCAAGTATTGAAAAATTGAAAAAGTGGGCCTCCCCATTCTGCTCCATTCCTCATCTAACAAAATGTATTCTTCCTAGCATAGGACAACCAGCTCAGACTACAAGTCTTCCTCCCAGCTACAGTTTGAGTTACAGACAGTGCTGCACAATATGAATTGAATCTAACAAAGCCCTGGAGTGGTGCAGCTCAATCAGCTGCCCTTTCCACTCTCCTGGGATTCAAGGGACTCATGCAGAGAAGTTACAGGAAAAATACCCCATCTTCCATCAGTATCTTAACTGCTGGTAACAGTGCAAATCTATTTGCATACACCGCAGTCATCTGCTGCCTCTGACACATCTGAAAGACTATTTCTGGCTTCCTATGGACTCGAAGCTTTTGAAAGCACTTCTTATAAAAAATCATCATAGTATGTGTTATTAATTACTGTTAGCATTGTTCTGACTCGTTGTGTTTATTTTTTTTTTTTTCTACAGCTTCCACTTCAATTACAATTGGTCGTATTTTTAGTGTTTTCACTGTTTTAGCATGTTTGTATTTCCTCCACTTCTAACTGCGCTTCTTCCATCTGCATAACACTTCAAATTATAATTCAGCTCTCCTGGGGTTTTATTTCTGTACAATTTGGTCTTGAGCTAGAAAACATAATAAGCATATGGGATTTTCTTTTTTTTTCTAACTATCAGCAATAAGAATATATATATATATTTTTCCACAGACATAACCATATAGCTCTAGGGAATACCGCAGGGTAACAATTACATGAAATGATTAAAAGAATCCTTTTAAAGCTGCCTCAAGATCAGTCAACTGTAAATGATCATTTATATTCTTTGGACTATTAACTTTATCAGAATGGTAATACCTGAAATATAAGCAATTTTAATTAACAGTTCATTATGATGGAAACGTGTTACTTATGGAGAGACAGTGTGCGTATAAATACGCCCATTTTTTCCATAATGGATGGGTGAAAGACAATGCAGGCAATCTGCCTAAGCATGATTTATGAATTTCAATTTGATTTTATGAACCATCTCTATTCTTATAACTTTTACTGTGTTCTGCCTGCTACTCCATGTAGCTCGAAGAGAGGAAAAAAGTGTTGGAAGATCTATCTCAAAAGAGGCTGATAGTTAATGATTGTCAATAACTGAACCAATGCAACTTGGGGGACCAAAAGAGTCACAGTGTCCTTGATAAAGTTGTTTTCCCATTACTTCTCTGGAAGTTGCAGAAAGAATCCAATTTCCACAGAAGCAGAACAAAGACTCAGGTGTCAGGCTTGAAGACCACAGAGGGGAGACGAGGAGAAGGTCAATACTTAAAAGAGAAGATGGGAATTGGAGCAATATTGTGGAAAATGGAAGAGCAACTGTTTGCTTGCGGATAGGTGACAAAGAAAGACGCTATCACCACAGAAACATGCAATTCAGAAAAGAAACCCCACAGCCCCACAGAATCTGAATTCTTCAGAACTTGTGCCTAATTTTAATTAATACTCCTCAGTGAAAGGGAGATTGAAGCAACTTATTGTTTTGTGTGCAACTACGCAGTTCTTGCTGTAGCTGAAGTACAAAATACTCGGGTTAGGAACCTTCCCCAAGCCTGTTTTTGTCTCCTCTTCCATGCTTTGCTGAACTCAGGAGCTGGCAAATTCTTCAAAAGAGCAGTGGGATTCACTACCTGCACCAGAACAGGGAGGTATTATGGATCCATTTGCACTCTTAAGTGGTAAATGGAGAGCATTGTGCCTAAAAGCATGCCAGCAAGACTGGGAAAAGAGTAATGCAGGCTCAGAAGGCTGAAAATACTGGGGCCCACCTGAACCTGCCCAGATACTAAACCCCCCTGGGGTGTCTTGAGCCATCTCTGGGAAATTACTGCTGTTCAGCAGAGCCCATGATATCTTGAGTATAACTTCTCTATTTTATACATAAGTTGAATAGGATCATCTCTAGCTTTCAATTTCTGAACTGGTAATTGCCTAAAAATGTCATTAAACTCCTTTATTTTAAAGACAGCATTTTAAGATGCAAAATAGAAGAAGAGAAAGCAATTTGGAGAGTTCACTCGTCTACAAATATATATTAGGTTATTATCAGTGGAATCCTAGCACTTAAAGATAAGCATGCATCCTCAAGAAACACCTCAACAAGAGTTGAACTTCAGCCTTATAACTGTAGTGGGGCTCAGTCAGGACCATACCTCCAGGATTCATATTTAACCAGCAGCAGTGAAACATGAGGAAACATCAGTCAGTCCCACGAAGGCACAAAGTCTGATGTTCGAGGGTACATCTCCATTTTCCCTCTAAAAACTCCTTAACTGCCCACAGCTGCAGCACAAAGAAACACACTTCAAAATTACACATCTGTGGTGCTTCTAGGCAGTGCAAGTGCTTTTATTCTGTCACTTTTCCAAGAAACATTTGGGCAGAGAGGGGCACTAACTGTAACTCATGCCAGGTAGCAGTAAATGTTTCTCAGTGTCACATATACAGCCACCCCACAAGCTGAAACACACACAGCACAGTCACTGGGGAAGCGATGGCAACAAGAATCAAGCCAATCAACCTCCTCAGTCCCAATAGGCAGATGCTTCAAATAATCAAGACAAGAGCTTTAGTCCTCAAGGTCCCTAAATAATTGCTTTAATTAAACTAATTCTGCCCATCTCTTCAGATTCCCAAAACATAAGATATCTCAGATCTTGCTGTTGCTGCTTCTTGTGCAGCTTCCTGGAGACTGGAGCATCTGAAGATGCTTTCATGTTATAGGTATAATCCTAAAACTCTCTTGTTTGGCCTTAATGAAGGCAGAGGAGAGAAGATTTATTTGATGCATTCCCATCACACAATATGTCTTCAGTGCAAAGGTATCTGAGCTGGAGCTAGCTCATTCAGGTCAGCCTACACAATGCTCCAAGTCACAGCATGTTATGAGCTGCTGTTACTGCTATACAAATAGCTGAATACTACCACAGAGTGTAAGTGCAGTGACATCACAAAGATGTCACTGATCTAATCATTAAAAAGAAAAGGTCAGGTACTTCTTTAAGAGTGCAACAAGAATTACCCCAAGTCCTCCAAACCTACAAGACAGTGCATACCAGTAATCAGAATTTCAGAATAAAATAGGCATCAGCGTTAATGTCCAATTGAGATGTATAATCTCTATTTTTTTCTACAAAACTCAACAAAGCAGCTTGCTATCAGCTCAGAACGGGCAAGTTACAAACAGATGGGTGTTTGTTCTTGTTAGCTAAAAAAACCCAGCATCACTCAAACAGTTCTGGTGCCATGCACAGCTCAAAGGGCTGGATCAAACACAGCAGAGTGAACTCGGATACGAATAGAACAGGCCAATTTCCCCTCCTACCCCAAAGTCTGCTTTTGTACTTAGAGAGACAGAAAGTTTATTGGAGGGATCTGTTAATCCACTCTCATAACGGGATATGAGCAAAGCACTCTGGACTGAAGAAAACATAATTCATCTCTTCCAGGACATGAGTTGTGACAGTGTTTGCACAAGAACAGCAGGGTGAAAAGCTAGAAGAAAAATTTGCACATCTTACATGTCCATCCCAAATCTCATTATGGCCTGGAATATCTAGTCCAAAGAACTCATTTTCTGGATCTTAGCACACTTATAAAAAATATGGCCCAGATTTTTCAATCACAGCAGATTCATTTTCATAACACTTTTGTTAACTTGGCATTTTATTTCACCAAAATGCTGTGGGCCGTCCACATAAAAATGTCTCACAAATGCAGTTCCCAACTAAACAGCCTTCTATGCGCTGCTTGCCTTTGAGCTTATCCCTGTGGGGGCACTCAAGGAAAAAGGGTTTGTGCAGAGGAAAGATTCATATTGGAGGCATTTTCTAAAGTAATTCAGTAACCCTAGATCTTTCAGTATACAGTTTCAGTCTCCTGCAGCTTGGCTGTCTGTCAGGAGTTACTGTATCTGGGTACTTACCATATTAGAATAAACATTTGTCTCCGTTTTTCATAACATGTTCATCTACACCGTAACCAGCCCACAACTACAGGCCCTTGTTGTAAGAGCTGTTATCTGAAGATCCCAGGTTGCAGTCCACTAACAGAAACATTTGACACGCAATGCCCATCTCCTTCCAGCCTGCTCTTCTGCCCATCTGTGAGAATGGCAGGGTGCCCATTCTCAGGCTGGAACAATGCACTGGCAGATGAACAACAGGCCTTCCAGAGTTGGCTGAAAAATCTGTGCTCTCGCCTTGCCTTTCGATAGCAGTCCCCACACTCAATGCTTTACTCTTCTGTGAACTTACACTAGTTTCTGAGTTTTAATTTAAAAGTTGCTGGTGGAGTCACAGCCTTGGGATACGTACAGCCAGCTGGCCTGGCTATGCAAGGGCAGCAGGGATCATTCTGCAGCTATTAAAAAGTCATTGTGAGAGAGAGAAGCATCTTAAATGGCACCTGTTGGCACTTCATGTGCCACAGAACAATACAGGCAAATGATGACAAATAGCTTGTGCTGTTTGGGTTACCTCCAAAGATTCTACTGCAGCACTTGCTCAGGAACCACTAGTGTTGGTTTGAAAGTTGTGCTGCAACAAGAACTGTATGGAAACATGACAGACAAAACTGGGAGGGGGGAAAAAGGGAAGAAAAAAAAAAAGAATCAAAGCACTGCTTAAATACATGCAATAGGAATCAGTCCTGAGTTCTGCAGATGTCTACTGAAGTCACTGAGATACATCGCTGAGATGGTGATACTGCCAATAGAAGCCTCCCTCCATCACCCTCCATCCAACAAAGGTACACTTCCCCATTTGGATCATCATGCTCTGCTCTTAGTCCACTCCAGCATTTTCACCCAGGCCCTGCAGAGCTGCAAGGGATGGAGCAGGCCAATATCCCCCTCTCCTCTTAAAATGAATAGGGCTAATCCACTTCTCCAATGCTAAAATATCTTTAGCAAGAGATATTATGTCCTGCCTTCTCCCAGTTTCTCATAATGGCCTTCCTCCTTCCCCAAAATTTCCTCTGGGCAGCTGTTAATGCGGTGGAGTGAGGTACCCATCATGCAACTTCACCACACAGAAACAAATCTGAAGTCGTCATTTACGACCACCTTTAATCAGAAGGCTCTTAAATAAAAAGTTGTTTGAGATGAGGGTCTCACTACCTTTCAAACCAACGATCTCCAAATCTTGTGGTGAACTGTACTTGAATAAAAATATAAATCTCTGCCATGAGGCACTGACTTCAGCTAAGAATTCCTTAGATACTTTGAACAGTGATAGTTTGAGTTTCATCGAGAGACCTATTTACTTTCATTAAGAACCTTTATGAGCAATATTACTTCAATTCCACAGTCTTAATCAATGGAGGAAGGAAAAAGGAATTAAAAAAAAGCTTCAGGTGAAAGAAAAAAGTTGAGGGGGAAGCAAAATAAACTTGGGAAAGACAACGTATGATAAATCAATAATATCTTCTAGGTTAGGCACCCTCATCCCCAGCATCTCTTGTCAATGCATCTAACTTCAGCCTCTTATAACTGTGAGTGGCTATTGAACTAGCACTTCAGTACTAGCATGAGCCATATCCCTCATTCTCTGCTGAGACAGTTGGAGTTTGCTGTTCAGGTTCAGCTCCAGGCACCAAAGAGATGAATGACTCTGAAGGCAATACTTAAGGTTATCTCACTGCTGCACTGCACGTGCTTTCACTTGCTGATGAGTATGAGTAAAAAAGGAGCCCCTTGCTAGGGGGCACCTCTCCACTAAATCACTGCTTTCCTGAGCTTCAGCACAAGCCATCTCTCATAGCCTGAAGTGGCACAGTACCCAAACTCCAACAAGGAAACAACAGGACAAAAACACTTAAACAATTCTAACAGTGTTGCAGAAGCAGGACAGAAAAAAAAAACCAAGAGCTGCTATTTTTCCTTTGTTCAACCTGGTTTGCCATGAAAATTCAGCTGATGCAAGTTTTGTTTGCTCTGTTTCTCTTCAGAACCTGTACTGTCAGTATGGTACAGGTTTCTGAGGTCTCTACAGATTTCATAAAAGCACACACCTGAGTGGAGGAGAGATTCCATAAATACTACAAGCAAGGGAAATAAAGCTCTTATCTATGCTGACTTATCCATGCTGGCACAGAACAAAAAACTGCAGGGTACCAAACCTCTTGGTTCTGGTGTTATAGGCATGTTAAGCCATTTCAGCGGCTTATTCTGAGCACACACAGGACAGCACTACTGACCTTCCACATCAAGAATGAATGGAGGGCCACAACCTCGATAATGTAAATGTAACTGTATCAGAATCAAGTGTAGTAGTCTGACGTGCCATTTCTCAGCCTTGCACTCATTCACGAGGGCCAGAAGAATATTTCCTTCCCTCCATCTGCAGTCTCATCAGCGTTACAAAGCTGCTCTGGGCCCTTCCCATCTCTGCTCAGCAACAAACACAGACAGAAAGCTCCCCACTGTTGAGCTCCAGGCTACAAACCAAGTTCAGAAGCAAAATACAGGAAGGGAAGAAGAAAAAATGCCAATTATATTGAGATTCTGAGATTCTGCTTTTTAATTAGCTACTCCACTGAAATAATAAGGCACAGAGGCACCAATATAGAAAGGAATGTGCAAATTTGGGAAGTATTAAAGAGCTACAGAGTTGTTCGCGCTAAGAGAGGCAGACCCAGACAGGGAAACATCAGTAATCAAAGTTTGTAGATGATACCAATGCAGCAGGTCTGCAGGGCCCCCCACTGACTGGTAACATAAGATGCAAGGCACCTCCCCTTGCCCTGTACAGGATAAAGATGCTGCATGTGGGTGGAATTAGTCACAGTGACAGCATGGACAGAACAGCTTGACAGTGCTAGTCGTGAATTTTAAGAGCCAGGCTGTGAGCAGGCGCCTCAGCAGAACAGCAGAGACAACCCATCAAAAAGAAATATGTGTCTTCCAGGGTGATAGGTCATCACAGCTTTTCTGGTTTGGGCCCCACAGCCAGCTATGCAATAGATAGTGATCACAGTCTAACTTGGAACAGTGTCACAGGTGAGGGAGCATGGCCTGGCTAAACCTCAGCCAAGGGGATTTGTGAGATGCAGCGCTGAATGAAGGGATCTGAATCATATCTATGCATCATTAAGGGCCGAGAGCCATAAAACATCTAGTTGTTAGGATGCGAGCCAGTGATTCCTTTTTCCTGGAACAGAGCCCTTTCATATAGTTCTATATCATACCATGAGTCAGAAGAAATACATCAGCATTTCTGCAGTTTAAGTTAACCAAAAACCCTGCAAAATTAAAAAACAACAAAAACCTGAAGACAGACAGCATTCTCAGACCCTTTTTATAAAGAGAAGTCTTTCCTCAACATTTGCTTTAGCAGTCTAGCACGGCAGAGCAGGCCTGAGCAGTACCTCCTAGTAATCTGTTCAAATATTTTTTGTTTACAATATCTTAAAAGTATTGATATTTTGGGACCAGAGGGACCAAGAAAAATAAAAGAACAGTGTCTGAGCACCAGCCTGAAGGGCTGTAGTGCAATGAGGAGTCCTGGGCTGGCAGCAGACGTCAAGAGCCTGCCAGAACTCATGCATGTGGGCAGCCAGGCCTTTTCCAACTCTTTTAATATAACATAAACAGGAAGCCTGTGGCCTGGTAGTAAGTGTTGAGGTGTTGTCTCCACTGTTTTCCTGTGGGTTCCACTGTGGCTTTATACCCCACATCCTACTGCAATTTTCGCTCCTTCCCAAAAGGCCCCATAACTCAAATAATAAATCACTATTTTATAACCAGACATAACTCAGTCTGGACAGGGTCACCACAGGCAGCAGTTTCCCCAAGCTAAAATATTTTACCATGCTCACTGTAAATGAAAAGGAAACCTCTCTGATCATCTGTGCCATGGCAGCACAGCTTTGCCACAGCAGCAGAGCTCAATTTCATCCACACATCCACAAAGCTTTTCCTTCAAAGACAGACACCAAAATCCTGGTAAGATGTGCCAACATCTATCTTCTACCTCTCTTACGCAGATAAAGGGGGCTGTTGGCTGGCTGACTGCTGTACAGATACTGGTGCCCATTTTCCAGCCAGCTAACAGATGGACAAGAGAGGCTGTCAACTCATTTCCGGTAAAGCAATTAGAACAAACATAACATCTTTCAGCTCTCAAAGAGCTGGCTGGTTTAACAACAGATAGGCAACAAAGCACAGCTCCACCACACTGCTCTCACACTCCCCCCTCTTCCACAAAGGAGGAGGTCTAGAAAACACAGTGCGAAAAGAAAAGCTCAAGAGTTGAAAAAAAGACTCAGAGATCACTTGCCAATTGCCATCACAGCAAAACAGCCTCAGCATAAAGGAATTAATATAATTTATTGTCTACTGATAACAGCCTGGAGTAGTGAGAACCAAAAGCAAACCAAAACCACCTTCCCCCCAATTTGTCTTCTCCTACTGCCTCCCTCACTGTGCACCACAGGGGAATGGGGAATAGGGGCTGGGTCAGTCCATAACACTTCGTCTCTGCCGCTCCTTCATAGTCACTCCAGTCAGGACCCCTCCTTCACAAAGTGATCCTGTGTGTGCTTCCTACAGACACAGATCTCCCAGCTCTCCTACCCCACCATGGGCTGCTCCCCACAGGCTGCAGCTCTGACCAAATACTACTAGAATGGACCAGCTAGATTTAGCCAAAACATGGACCACACCAGTATTTTCTATGAGGTCAAATGAATGAACTGTTCTGTTTGGTGCAATACCTCATCGTGATTTTATAACAGCATCAGTTCATTAAATTTTATCATTCCTGAATGCAAAAGCATAACTGCCTACAGAAAGTAACTGCCACTGCACCCTGACTGCATTAATACTCCACAGAAGTGGGGAAAGGTCACCTGATAAAAAAACATTCTAAGCTGGCCTACAAGGAAAAAGAATACATTTATGTATTCTCTTGGTCAAAGCATAAGCTCACCATTTGATTGCAACTCGCTTGATAGCCATCTGCTTGTATTTGTATAGGAGTCCTTGAAGAATGAGAGGAAAAACAGCAGAAAGAGAACAGAGAAACATAAAACAAACTTTGAGACACCTTGTGAATACTCAAGTAGTTGAAGAAGTGAAAATGATTAATGGTAAAGTATCAGCACACAGCATCACGGTGGAAGTAAGATAGCTGGGTGTTAGAAAGCGGGGCCATTAGCAAACAAGGTGAAACGACCATGAAAACACTGGTTGCTGAAGGACGAGGTAGCAAAAAACAGAACAAGTTACTGCTGCCTGCAACACCTGGTACTAAAAAGCCAGGCAGTGGGCCAACATGCTGATGAGAAGGAGCAAGGCACAGTAATTATTCCTCCCCTCTCATGAAAAACCATCAGGGTTCAACTTAGCCAGAACAAAAACTATTTTCCATCAATGGAATATGATGGGATCAGCTCAATGTGTAAGCCTAGCTGTCCACTATGAGCTTGGCAATGGAAAAAAAAAAGATCACAAGGCATTCTGCAGATTATTGCTATGTTGTTTTTCTCTTTTTTCCCTCTCCAAACAGTTATCGAATAGAGAACAAAGGGACTGACAGTATAATCCCCAACCCCTACTCCCCCTCAAAAAAAAAAAAAAAAAAAAAAAAAAAGCTTTATTCCTTTTAAAAACCCTAAAATCTAGATGAATAACTCAGGGAAATTCTAAATTTGGGCTCATTCACTGAACAAAATTCAGACCTGGAAAACAAAATGTTAGTGCCGCATCGTTTCAAATTTTTTTTTAAAACACACCACATAAATCTTCCCTAAAGTGAATTCAAACAATCATTCTTTTCTTGCAGTCAATAAAATCTAATACACTTAAGCACCATCCTTTCAGTTCTCATTCTGAAGAAAAAAAAAATTCTAGATGCAAAACAAATGGAAGGAATATAGCTATATGCTGCTATGATGGCAGTCAGACCAACTACAATTCACAACAGACTGACTTCTTCTTGGTTGTGGAGACAGCTAATGAAGATTTAGATGAACATAAAATAAATTGCACCTCATATGAATGCAGAGAATGGAGAAGCTGCCCTTTTCCACAAAGCTTTTATATCTCATGCACAGTCTTCCATTCTTATTCTCCAGGCTTAACTGAAGATGTCATATGCTTTTCACAAGTCTGCTGAACTCATCTCAGATGTTACAAATATCATAGTCACTGTACTAAAGGTAAGCTTCCGATGAAATATAGACTTCAATGGCCTTAAGCTGCACATGCCACAGGAGGTTCAGGTTGGATATTAGAACAAATTTTCTCTCCAAATTGTCATGCATTGGAGCAGGCTGCCCAGGGAGGCGGTGGAGTCACTGTCCTAGGAGGTGTTCAGGAAACGTGTGAGTATGGCACTGAGGGACATGGTCAGTAGGCATGGTAGGGATGGGCTGGCAGTTGGACTAGGTGATCTTCATGGTCTTTTCCAACCTTAATGATACTTAGTGACAGAAGTGACACCTAACCTTTAACACAAAATGACTTAAATAGAGTAAGTTAAGCTCAGTGATCTCCTCGTACACTACTCAGATGATGCTCTTCTTGTTACAGGTGTACATGCTACAACCCACCACTCATTCAATTTCCAGCAATCAACTCTTGTCTGTTTCCTAGGTTGTATAAAAACAGGTAACAAAGATAAGCTATAGATCACTGACAGCAATAACTTTAGAAAAATAACACTAACTTTCATATCTAGAAAGGCTTTAAAATGCTCTCATAATATAAGTATTATGGAAATATTTGCTTCATATGTGCAACCTAGTAGCTTATCTTTTTCATTTCTCTTAACTTAGTTTTAGTCAGGCCTCCCTGCTATTGCAGCACACAGCAGCATTCCTGATCAGTGACAGGAACAGTCACAATTATTTTGCCTGCATTTGTGCTGTCCTGCAAGCTTGTTAGGTCCCTTAATGTTAAAGAACTCGGCTCTCCTTATGACCTCTTCTTCTCTGACCATCACTCAGTTTCACATGCTTACTGACAGACCATAGCTCACAAGATCCACTACTAAAAGAAATGTATTTAAAAATTTTACTGAGACTACTGCCACACATTATGGAATTTGCTCTTTTGAAATTTGCCCCACTCTAAATGCTTGCTTAATAAAACGTGCAAAAAATATATATTGAAGAAAAGTGGACATGAAACCAAAAGTTAATAGGCACAGACTCTCTTGGCTTTCAAACCAGAACTGATAAGTTCATAATAAAAACAATCTTCCCTGTTGCAGCTGTTCATGATTCAGATCCTGAGCTTTCTCTTCCTCTTACGCAGACCATACAATAGAGGGAAGCTAAGAGGCAAAGTCCAGGGTTGTTAGTAATGGTAAGTGTCCCATTTTGTTTAGTATCCTGTTCCACATAGCCCACATTCTAAGCAGTACCCATCTTAAAGTGGAGGCACTTCATTTCATGCGAAACTGGAAATTACTGTTCTTTTCAAATGGCTATTTTTATCCTGTACTCAAGACCTGACAGTTTGCCCTTTCTCCAGAGAAGAGGATGTCTGAACAAGTAAGAACTAGTAGGGATTATGAGACAGCTGGGATGAAATGCCCTGTGTGAGCAAACTTGCCAGCACAGCCCAGCAGGATCAGGAAGCAGGCACAAGCACCTGCACCCATGCTGCATCCAGCCTCCAAGGTACCCCTCCTTGGCCAGTACAGGCTCAGGCTGCTGCAGAAGAAAGCTCTTGAAATATGCCCCCACACCATCCCTAACCCTTCCCCAGCCTCTCTCTAGTATCTGTCCTGCTGTTCTAACATCACTTAACACTAGCAGACCAAGTTCCCCAACGTGGAGAACATATGCACTCATTTCTGTTTTGTTTCTAAAATCACTCAATCAGAAGAGATCTTTCTTGTTTTTATTTTATACGCTTTAATAGTAAGCAGATGTTTCATCAACACTGCTAGCAAGGCAGCATTTCTTGCAGTTAGAGACTGTTCAGTGGTTACAGAACAGTGCAACTGCCCATTCTCAAGGGGAATGTTTCCACTTGAGCCTAATTCAGCCCTAATCCTACCTAAACCTTGTGTTGCTTCATAATTTTTCTATATCTGTAACTTCTATAAATTAGAAGTACTGAACCATGAACCATGATTATGGAGAATTTATCTGTATTTATGTAGCTGACAAAAATTATATATCTTTTTTAAACACTGAGATTTGAAGAAGTGTTCAAAGGCACAAAAGGCAGAAAAGGCTTTACTGCATTACGACTTGTTTGAAAACTGCCACAGTTCAAATTTAGCCCAGATCTTAATTCTCTCAGTATTTGAATGGGCTCGGACATCTGAACAGTGTTTTCTTGTTTAAAAAAAATCTCTTAATTTGGTTTTGGAGAGTGCTTTCTAGCTGGTAATGAGAACAGTGAGCATTCCCATATTTTGGAAGTAGCCCTGCTAGAAGTGTGAGTTGCTAGGCAGGATTTCCTTTCACCTTGGTGAAAGTGTTAGTACGGATATACCTATCTTATAGCTTATGGTTGTAGAACAGGTTCTTTTGGATCGTGAATTAGTACATCCTTCAGGTCTGCGCAAAAACAAAGCCATTTTAACAAAGCTCTATTCTATTGTCTGTCATACAAGAGTCCTTAGCCCCATTTTTGCTTCAGATTCCTTACATAAAATAGTGTTTCCTTAATCCACAGCAAGAGCTGCAATTTTCCATTGCAAAGCTTTTCACAGCAGTCCTGACTGCGGGTACTGCCAGGTTCCCTGTGGCAGTCCACCCTACAGCTTGGCTATATTCGTGTAAAGTCATGCATTTCTGCCACAAGCTGATCTGGCTTTAAAGTGTCTCTTTCAGAAATATTTTATTTTATTTTATTTTTAAGAGCAACCAAGGCAGATTTACAACATGGCTATAGATGAAAGCACACCTGTAGATAGAAGGGTAGAGAGCAGCTTGCAATGAGGTGTGGCAATATTTATGTCACTCTGCCACTGCAAATGACGTTGTCAAACTGTGACCCCAAAGACTCAAGAAGAGGGGGCACTGCCAAGTAATTCACTGAGATACATCAGAATCATACATCATCATCAGATAGGGCTTGATTTGGATCTAAACCAGATAGCTTCCAAAAGGCATTCTGGAATGGCAGCTGAATGCCTAACACCAGAATTGTTACACTGGTAATGCTAGCCCTTTAAAACCTGAGCAACCTGGACATATCCATCACAGAGCAACAAACATTTAGACTTTTCATTCGTATTCACTGTATGTAGCAATTTCTTGATTGACAAGGCAATCTTCCACACAAGAAAACATTTTGCTGCTTCCCTTTTCATCATTCCATGTACCCGCCACCAAAATAATCTTAAGTTTAGGCGGATATTAACATAAAACGTTTGTAGGTAAGTTCACAAGTGAACAAAACCATCTCTGCATAAGGTGAAAGCAGTGCTTGCTTTGAACATAAAAACATAGCATCCTCTTTCTGCACTTAGCACTGTACAACTGAACAGTATAAAGAGAATCTGTTCTGGCATCTATTCCAGCTGTGCTCTTTCTGCTGTGCAGAGAAAATTTATAGTATGGTAACCTCTATCTCTGTATCTGCCTCCCTTAATCTTACAGAAAGATGAAACATATGTACATTTTTCATTTCATAACCCTGGCAAGGTGAAATTATTTTTTTTTTTTCCTCAAATACAATACTATTTCTACTCCCAAGCACAGCTTTTGGAGGAAAAACTCTTTATTTATCATTTTGCCAAAAGAATAATTAAACTAACATTTTGGATGTGAAACAATTATCAGATAGACACTGAGGCCAAGGAAATACCACATGAATAAAGCCAAAATGCCTTAATTTCTCTAGCACTCCCACAGCTGCACCTAAGGCTCTATTCAGCCAACTGGGTAGCAACAGTATCAAACCACTGCAATACAAAGTAAGGATGGCGAATTCATGAGTTTGTATTACATGAGAAGGCAACCTCAAGCTGCAACAGAAAATGCTACAGAAGCATCCTTCCCAAGAATTGCCGGATGCCTGTTTGAAGGAAGAAAAAAAAAAACAAAAAAGGTCATCATTTCAGACTGACATCAGATCAATTTAACTGTAAGGAATTGGTTGCAAATTAAAAAAAAAAAAGTCTCCTAGAAGGAATCCAGTTGAGAGCCACAGAGGTGATTAAGGGTCTGGAGCATCTCCCATATGAGAAAAGGCTGAGAAGCCAGGGTCTGTTCAGCCTGGGGAAAAGACAACTGAGAGGAGATCTTATAAATGTTTATAAATATTTAAAGGGAGGTGGATGGCCAATGGATGAGGTCAGGTTCTTCTTGATGGTGCGTAGTGATATGATAAGGAGTAACAGCCCAAAGTTTGAACATAGGAAGTTCTGTATTAACACATAGAATAAATTGTTTTTTACAATAAGGGTGATGAGCACTAAAACAGGTTGCCCAGTGAGGCTGTGGAGTCTCCTTCTATGGAGATATTCAACACCCATCTGGATGCCTACCTGTGCAACCTATTGTGTAGGACCTGCTTTAACAAAGGGATTGGACTTAATGATCTCTTGAGGTCCCTTCTAACCCCTGCAATCTGTTGCATTCTTCAACAAGTACTGCTGCTTTTAATATAATACATTCCTTCTAGAAATAAGGGTACTGTATTTCTTGGTCCTTCTTGGTCTAGCACCTCAGGGAATAATCATGTTTTGTACAAAAATTGAGTTGTGCTACCGCCATTCTTGTGATGCGCCTACGAGAAAGTATTGTGCATTTTCTCCCACGTTATTCTTTATAGCCATCTCTGTCGTAAAGCAGCTTCATTAGCAGAGACTTAAAAAGGCTCTCTATCATATAAAAAAAATTCCTTCCCCCAACCTTACTCTTGCTGTCTGTCAGCCTTGACACTTCTGCCAAGTCTTTCCTCAAAATAAGTGCTCCCATTATTTGCCTTCCTGTTTTGCCTCTTACCTGCTCTATTTATTTTTTTCTGAGCAAAGGGTGGTTTAAAGTCAGCTCTCAGGAAGTTAGATCCTACGGTGAATGGAATCACAGATACAGAGATTAGAGAAAACCTTTCTCCTAGCCTCCCTTAAAAGGTCAGATTTCAAACAAATTACAAATGTCACAGATTTTTGTACTGCTCATTTTCAACCCAGTCATATTTTCAAAACTATTTATATGAGAAATATTCTCAAACAGATTTTCCCAATGATGGATGATGAGGATTCTTGCTTTGTGAGGGATGTCTGATGAGCAAAGGCCTGTCTGTGCAAAAACATTAAGATGATCCATGGATACCAAAGCACATGCCTAGAAAATCCAATTTCAGCTGCCAGCAATGCTACGTTGCCTAAGAAACTGACCTCTGTACTACTGTGTCCAGGAATATACACCATGCTGGACACAGGAGGTGTGAGCTGCAGAAAGCAGCAACACATACAACAACCCATCAGAAGAGGCTCCTACAAAATCCAGAAGACACCTGCCCTTCACTGCTCTAGAAGATGCTTCCAGTATAAAGTCACTGCACACTACCTCCCTGCAATGATTGGTAGCCTTAAAAAGAACTTCTTTCCACATGCTGTTACCACAATAAGCCTATGATTACTGAGCTTAGTTAGTCTAGCTTGAGCTAGACTAGACTAACTACTGCAAGGAATAAAAGTCTGCTGCCTTGCCTAAACAAGAGCCTGTGGAAAGATTCCTTTCCTCCCCTGTAAGAGGCAGAGCAACCTTTGGCAGTAGCCTGCCCAACTTAGAGAAGAGCGGGCTTTAAACTGAAGGACTTGGGGAGTGGGGTCCACAACAGCAATGTTCACACCAATCCTGTACATGCATACACATTTTTTCATGTAATGCTTTGATTCTTTCTGATAAGAAAGCAACACAGCAGCAGTGATATCTATGGTGTAACCATTTCTCACGACTGCACTGCTTCCTTTTCTCTGTCCATTGGTATATACTTTTTATTATTACTTTGCTGATACACTAGGTATTACATCTGATGCAACGCAGATGACTACCTATACATAAGGTCCAAAAACTTTCCCTTCACTTTCTCAGTATGTTTTCTAGAACCATATGTGCATGGTTTCAGGTCATTTTAGTTAAATATTTGTTTGCACATCTCATTAACATTCTCTATCAAATGAAGATGCGCCACGGCCACTCACTGATTTTTCCTTTGGTTATAATTATGGTAAAGCTTATCATGTTATCATCCTTTGAATATCTAGATAGCTTCGAAGACCAAGCAATTGTTTTTTTTTTTTTTTCTGGAATTGTTTATCTCCAAATTAAAATTAAATCATTAAGTAACATTTAAGAGGGAACCAAATATCACTAACATCAGGGCAAACATTTTTACTATTTTAAAAGAAAAACATATAGATTACTGAAAATGAAACTATAGTATTTCTGTCAAGCACTGTCTATTCGGTAGGACAGTCAAGTTCAGTTTCTAGGGGTTTCAAATGAAAAACGCTGCCTCAAGCTTCCTCTGGTCTAGAAATCTGGAACTTAGATATATTGATAGGGTAGGGCTTATCAGCAATATTTCTCAGTGTACAAAGAGAATGAATCCAAGGGATAAGCGTAAACAAAGCAGAATAGCAATGGGAAGCTAAGAAGGAAGGAGAAAACTGGAACACAGAAAAGCAAAACTCATATTCCAGCTTAGGCAGGCAAGCTAAGACATATAGGTTCTTTGTGAACAGCTGCAAATTCAGTCCATCCCTCAGAGCAATAGGGGCAACCAGCAGGGTAACCAAGCTCCACTCAGCATTGTTCAGACTGGAAGAGGGACAACATTTCAGAAGGGCTGTGCTCCTGTCAATGAGGAACGCACAGTTTCTAAAGCATCTGTTATCTTCTTGGGATAACATTTCTTTTCTGAAGATGGATTGAGAGGTTCTCCATCTTCACCCTCTTCTGCTTCCAAGTAAGAAAACTTCCAGATTTCAAGAACTACTCATATATTGGCTTGATCTCACTTGTCAGTTAGCTACTCCTCAAGTTACTCAACTTCCTCACAGCTTCCCCAGCATAGTCAGTGGCAATGTCACATGCAGAGCGGCACTCGACACCCCTTCTACAAAGTGTATGGAACTCTCCCTTTCTCTCCCTGCATGGGACAAAGCTCATTAACACAGTCAGAGCAAGTTTCATCCTACAGATAAACCAGACACATTTCTCTCACCTACTCATTAGCAAATAGGAACATTACCTCCCATTTGATAATTTATCTGTGTTTTTATTAATAAATTTCCCAGATGACAGACAGACAACGTCTCTGTTCCTCAGAGAACAGAGGTTCCTTGAACCATAATTCTCCCTACTCATCAGTAAGTGTCAAGACTAAGAAGATTATTCAGGGCTTCAAGTCACTGACTCTGGCATTCATTTCTGCATATTTCTTTATCTACTGTTATCTGCTTCCAAGAAAGGCCCTACAAAGCATACAGTGCTTTCATGGGTAGTTCAAGGAAGGAGCTCACAGAAGACAGTGACAAAGGTATGCAGCAACTCCTCCACGAGAAGAGAGGATAACAAAGGACAAGCAAAATAGAAAGTGACCTTCTTCCCATTTCTGGTTACCTGACCACAACATCAATCCTTTTGCTGTTTATGACCAACAGATTAATCTCCCTTGTGACTGAAGCGTCTGCCTGAACATTCTAAGATGCCAGAATCTACCCAGCCACAGATACAATTCAGCCTAGTTATTTCAGAGATTAGGAAACATTTAAACATTAAGGTTTTATAATATTTAGATTTGCATCCAAAACGTAAAACATCTTCTCATTTAATCACTGCTATAGATCTACACCTAATTTTGCATATGCACATAAAAACAAAAATAAAGACATATGTTTAATATTATACAACTTTGTTTATTCTGTTTCTGCATTTGCTAAGATTTGTGATACCTGAGCTCTAGACTCATTTCTTTTTTAAAAGGCCGACATCATATCTTTCAGACTGCTGTTTGTTTCCCAAAATTATTTCCATTGTCATGAACTTGAGATTTACAGCTGAAGCTATCAGAACTGTTTCTGAGCACAGTATATCAAAGGAAGAAAAAAATGGTTCATAAAGAAAAGCTGACTACTGCCTTAATTATTGAGAAGTTGCTACTTCGCAAAAGTGGTGCAGGGATTCGAGAAAGTGACAAAGTCACAAAACTCAAATTCAGAGGCACTGGGCATATTAAAACTCACCAGAAGTTGCATTTGACATTGGCTATGTCTTCATGACTCCCAACATTTTTACAGCTGAGCTGACTGTCCCAGCAGTTTCATTTGCTGCTCACTTCGAGCTGATGTCATGCCACCCACCAGCTGTTTGCATTTTTATTCAGCTTTAAAGACTTAGGGTGACCATGTTTACAGTTCATCTACTTTTTTTTTTTTTTTCCCTGCCAAGGAAGAAGGAATCATTGTTCGTGAATTCTTTTATTCTGTCACTTTACATAGTTGTTATCCATTATCCAACCAAATTATAAAATAAATTGATGTTGGTACATGCTTCAAATTCAACATGATCCACATGCTGCTGGCTTGCTTCACTGCCTACAATGTTGGCTTTGTGCCAAAGGTAATCATGTGGTACCCTCTGACATTTTCATTCTGAATGAATCTGGCACAAATTTCACATACTTAACACTTCATTTATTCATTGCAGATAACAGTCTGTGCTATCAGTCAGCTCAGTTACAAGGGAAGAACATTCAAAGACTTATTTCCCAAATCATGAAGAATTGACATAACTCACTGTGTGTTCTATACTTAGTTTAAGCAAACAAAAGATTGAACACATCCACAAACACTTATTTACACAAAATATTTGCACGTTGAGGGCATCTCATTGGTATCAAACTGTTTATCTTCAGAGTTTTGCAATTTACTGCAATGAGCCTCCTCATGAAGGAAAATTTTCGCTGGGGGATTTAGCAAAAAAACGACCTCGTTCAAATGCACATCAGTTTTTGCAAACCAGTCACAACACAGCAATATGCTGGGTGCTGTGCAGACATGTTCAAGTCTGAACAAGTGATTGCTCAGCTTCAGCTGCAACAAAGCTGAGCAGTGGTTCTGCCATGCAAAGTTGGAACAAACTGAAAATTTACAAGCACAAGTAAATGCTCTTGTGGCACTGCAGGAGCTATGTGTGGCATACAGCAGCACAAGTGAAGCCAGACCATGATGAAAGGCAGCACCTAAGTAAACACAGTTCTCCTTTTCACCTCAGGGAACAGCAGGCAAACAGAACTCATTTGATGGGATTAGCTCTCCAGCATGGCCTGCAGTCACACAGAAGCTGGTGATCACTGTAGGGTTGTACCTTTGGTGAGATGCTGGCAAGCACAGTGCTAAGTCTTGCACTGCATGGAAAGCTATGTACTTTCCTCAGCCATCTGCAGACCACCCCATTTTGCAGATAGGCCTTAAGAACTGTCTGAAAAGAAAAGTGCCCATGACACTCCTCTATCAAGAACAAGTATTACAAAACAAGGATCTTTTTCATGCGGCCTTATTCTTTGCAACACAAAAAAGGTTACCAGATGCTGCCAATAAACCTCTGCTTGCCAAACAGAGCAACCGTCCTCCATGCATTTTGTTAAATATAATGTAAATATAATGCTGTAATAACAAGACTATATTCCCTCCCCTTCACCCAATTGCAGTATTAAAAAAACAAAGGCACAATAGACAAACGCAAGCAGGCAGAGAAAATATTGCTCTGGGAACTTAATTTTTGCATTAATTCAACCTCACTTTTGAGCCTTCACTTTCCATGCGTGAAAGTTTCCCACTGAAACACTGTCATCCTACCCTCATTATGGTTTTGCAAACAAAAGTGAAGTGAGGTGCAGCTCAACAGAGAATGCATTAAGGTTCACTGACCTCTTGAACAGGACCTGAAGTTACTTACCAGTTAGAAAATAAAAAGAAAGCAACTATTTATAATCAGTAGGAAATACTATGACCTAAAGGCTATGACTCAAGAATTGCAGAGAGCAGCTTGTTCCAAAGAGATCAATACACTTGCAAAAAAAGGACGAAATTTGAACTCTAACAAGTCTAGCACCACGACCACCACCCCCAGCAGCCTGTTCCATGCGCACCATCCTCACGTGAAGAACCTTTTCCTGATCCCCACTCAGACCCTCCCCTGATGCAGCTCCATGCCGTTCCCTCTGGCCCTGTCGCTGTCACACGGAGCAGAGCTCAGCGCTGCCCCTCTGCTCCCTGTGAGGAGCTGCAGCCGTCATCAGGCTTCCGCTCAGCTCCTCTGCTCTGGGCTGAGCCAACCAGGGGACCTCAGCTGCTCATCATACATCTTCCCCTCCAGGCCCTTTGCAATCTTCGTAGCCCTCAAACTGGTACATCACAGGAATTGGGATATCAAGTAAGCCATTTGGAGTTACATCAAGGGTATATAAGGAAAACTCAGAAGGACAAGGGCTCCAAGTTGAACAGAGAACCTGACATATCATCATGCCTTTGCATCTTCCACCAAGTGCTACAATAAGCAAAGACAATCTGTGTTTTGATGTACACTTATTTACACTTAAACATAACACCCCTGCAGAACAGCGATTGGAAAGCAACATTCTCCTCCAGCAAAGTAACGATCTACATACGAAGATACTCTTCAGTATGTTTGGCCCTGTACTGTACAGACGTGCCTACCATTACTAGGCAGTTTCCATTCCCATATGAAGCAGAAATTGACAATGCTACAAAAACACAGTTACCAGGCACTCTCTGCAGCCCTGCCACCCTTCCCCAGCACACTGAGCTGTGGCAGGAACTTGCTTGCCAGCCATGCTGTGTTGTCCAGCTGCCCTGTTGAATACTGAGGATAGTACTAGTCTATACATCTCAGCTTGCAATTTTACCTGGAGTTGTGGGTGCTTCATACCCTCAAAATCCTGAAGTTGTACTTTTAGTGATGCTCCAATTGGTTTATGCTCATCAAAAGCCACATGAACACTGAGACAAGCATGTGATACACATTCTCACTGCAGAAGAGGAAACCTTTCTGGTGTACTTGACATTTGGAGTTTACATCTTGCAGATTAGTGTTTGCTTCATATTTCTGGTAGGTTTGACACAAAATCATGTTAACCAATGAAGAATTCAATCAGTTTATTGCATTAAAAACAAAACCAGAGCAGTAACACTTCAGCAAAGATTTTGTCAGTTAACTAGAAGTAATTTTATTTTATAAAAACTCTTCCAACTTCAGTATCTCCTGAAGAGGCTTAGCAATCAGATATACAATGCACTTTCACTGGTATTTTAATTTTGCTTTAAGGTTTTATGTTAGCCTACAAAAACAGTAGTCAATAATAGCAGTAAAGACTAGTCTCTGGCACCTAAAGCAAGGCAAGCAAAACAATTCCATTCACAGCATGGAAATAACACATTAAAATGTCCAACCTATCTAGACATTTAGCAGAAATTAACAATACCAAATTTGTCTTTGGACTTGTGGCCTTAATTAGCTCACGACTACACATATGCTTTTTCTTTCTTTCCTTCCACAACTCTGACAGTAAGTCAGTATTTTCTACAAGCAATTTTAAATTCACTCTTAGAATCACCTTGGAGAAAGAAAAGAAATTGTGCCATTAAGTGCAAAAATCATATTTGGTTAAATATTTTCAGAGGTCTTTGTCTTTATTTATAAATAACCAGTAAATGGCTGCCATTTAACAGCCTAATACAGTAATTCTTATAATTTTATGTAATGCTTATAATGAAGCCGCAAGTACAATTCCTGCAGCAGAGGGCCAAAATGCTGATACTGGCAATGAAGCTAGTGCTTGCCAAATTTCATGATCTTATTCATGTGTGCCCAATCCTGGCAGCTGTCCAAAGTGTGAGGTTTTATGCTTGATTTAAACCTTATCCTGCAGTTCCTAGCTCTCAAATAATGCTGGGGGAAAAAAAAAAAAAAAAAGAGAAAAAATTGTGAATACAGGAGGAAGTAAGGGAGAAAAGGGATAAAACTGTATAGCTGCATATATAAAGAAAAAAAATAAGACAATTGAGGAGTAGTAAAATTTCTGCAAGGACAGCAAGTTGAGAGAGGTGATTCTACCCCTCTAGTCTGTGCTGCTGAGGCCTCACCTGAAGCACTGCATCTAGATGTGGAGTCCTCAGTACAGGAGAGTCATGGAGCTGTCTTTTAATGGGTACAGAGGAGGGCTGCATGTATGATCCAAGGAATGGAACACCTTTCCTATGTGGACAGGCTGAAAGAGCTGAGGCTGTTCAGCCTGGAGAATAAAAGCTTCCAAGGTGACCTCATAGTGGCCTTTCAGTATCTAAAGGGGGGCTAAAGGAAAGAAGGGAATAGACTTTATCAGGATCTGGGCTTATAAAAAAGAGGAGATGGCTTCAAGCTTAAAGAGGGTAGATTTAGGTTGGACATAAGGAAAATGTCTTTTACAGTGAGGATGGTGAGGCACTGGAACAGGTTGCCCAGAGATGTGGCTGATACACCATCCCTGGAGACTTTCAAGGAGAGGCTGGATCAGGTCCTGGGCAGTCTGATCTAACTGTGGTGTCCCTGTTCATAGCAGAAGAGTTGGACTAGGTGACATTTAAAGGTCCCTTCCAACTCTAAGGGTTCTATGATTCTGTTAAATATTTAGTTTGTTTCATAAGCTCACTGGACTGCCATATTTAAAAAAAAAAAAAAAAGAAAAAGAAACAAGCAGTTGTAATCTACTTCCAAGCTCTAAGGGGACTTCACAATAGCTGTACCCTCACACAACATTTAGAAACACAGAAGAGACTCTCTGGAAGTTTAGCATGCACAGGTTGTAGTGTACAACCCTTTGTTATCTTCAGTGGCATTGGCCACGTTTGGGAGACAATTGAGGTATTCACAAAATGGCTTAGGTTGAAAGAGACATTAAAGATCATCCAATTCCAACCCCACTGTTGTGGGCAGGGCTGCCCCCCACCAGATCATGTTGCCCAGGGCCTCATCCAAACTGGCCTTAATGCCTCCAGAGATCAGGCATCCACAGCTTCTCTGGGCAGACTGTTCCAGTGCCTTACCACCATCTGAGTATAGAATTTCTTCCTAATATTTCACATACATCTCCCCTCTTTTAGCTTTAAGTCCTTCCCCATTGTCCTCTTACTGTAAGACTGCGTATATTCTGCAGGTTGAGCATTATTCCACTGTAATTACACTGCTACTAATCTATGGGCAATTTAGTGTTGAGCACTAATGCTATCACTGTTTTCAACAGAGAGAGAGAAAAAAAAAAGTTGCTACACATTTACAGTAAATAAAGTTAATTTAAGATCTGAGGGAAATCTGCATTCTGACAGCTGCCTTCAAAGCTGGAATCCAGGTTCCCACTGTGCTGATAACCCTGAACACCTTGATGGCCTGCTGTTTAGTGAACAGCAAAAAACAAACAAAAAACCCCCAAACAACTGTTTTTCTTTCAATAAAACCGTTTTCTGGGTTTCTCCTCAAGGGCACCTGGATTACATTAAAAATATGATTTTTATTAACATTGGATTCAATCTTATACCTTCTTCCTATCCCTTCCCACAGAAACTAGGGAGAATATTCTCCTCCCCTTGAAAATTGCACAGGAGAGCAATTCTCTTTCCTAGCCAGCACCATCTGGATATAAAGCTTAAAATGTCGAGAGGGCATGAGGAGAGCTGCAGCAGGCCAGCAAGTGGATGGGGAAGGCTAATGGTAATTTGCATACTCATTAAAATTCAGTATGCTTCAAAGAGATAGAAGAAAATTGAAGGAGATAACGTATAAAAGCAGTAAAAAGTAACAAGCAGAGATAGCCTAAAACCAGGAAATAAAAAAAAAAAAAAAAAGAATCACTGCAGACATCAGGGAAGAAAATGTTTCAGTACTTCTAGTTGGAAAATTGAACACCTTGAGAAAGGAGGCTGCTGAAAAGCCACAAAGCTTGAAAAAATAATAATAATAAAAACCAATGCTTTATATGGAAATCCAGCAAATGCTTCTAATCAGAAGTTCTCAATTTATTTGGACTGGGGCTTCTTCCAGGAGCAGAAGTTATTTCCAGAACCTGATCCCTTTGTCACTACTGAGAAGATGGTCAATGCTTCTGAGGACTTGAGACCTGATGAATAAGTCAGTACTCAAGGTGCCCTGGGAGTTCTTCCCCAGTCTGGTTTTATATATTGAGACAACAAAGCGTGGTAACTGCAGATGAAGAGTCTTTAATGCAAAGATGCCCTGCACCTACTATGATTGGTCCGAGCAGGATTTTTCTCATTTCAGTGGAAAGCATGTAGCCAGCACATCCATTTTCATAATTACCACAGAGCACTAAAAGAGCCAAGGTGTCCTCCCCCTGATATGAGCATACAAGCAGACTTTTAACGTGATAGACACAAGTTCATAAAAGCATGTTATATAGGTTTTTCAATGTCTTTCTCTGGTATTTATACCAACTTGCTCTTGTGAGGCCCCATCTGGAGTACTGCATCCAGGTGTGGGGCCCCAAGCACAGAAAGACATGGAACTCTTGGAGCAGGTCCAGAGGAGGCCACTAAGATGATCAGAGAGCCGGAGCACGTCTCCTGTGAAGAAAGGTTGAGGGAACTGGGCTTGTTTAGCTTGGAGAAGAGAAAGCTCTGGGAATACCTCACTGTGCCTTCCAGTACTTGTAGGGAGCATATGAACAGGAGGGGAAACGGCTGTTTACAAGGGTGGATAGTGATAGAACAAGGGGGAATGGTTTTAAACTGAGACAGAGGAGATTTAAGTTGTGTATGAGGAGGAATTTTTTCACCCAGATGGTGGTGACACACTGGAACAGGTTGCCCAAGGAGGCTGTGGATGCCCCATCCCTGGAGGCATTCAAGGCCAGGCTGGATGTGGCTCTGGGCAGCCTGGTCTGGTGGTTTGTGACCCTGCACATAGCAGGGGGTTGGAACTGGATGAGCATTGAGGTCCTTTTCACCCCAAGCCATTCCATGATTCTATGAACCTCCTCCACTGGCATTCAGAATTAGGCACATTTTTGCTCTCTTTCTCCACATAACTACATTTTTAGGTACTATAGGAAAAAGATCAGTGTGCCATGTGTCAGATTTGGGATCTTAGAAACATAATGAAGCCTCTGGAGTTCATACAGCATATACTTCTTACTCTTCACATTGGAATCATTCCAGAGCATAAAGATAAGTACAAAACTGCATAACATTGAGCAAGGAAGAGTAAATTCATTTAATTCTTAGATTTTTGTGTAAACTCTGCTCTCTTAACTAAATCACAAGAAATCAGAAGAATATACATACGAGTTGGAAGGAGTCTAGACACGTGGTCCACCATCAGTGTCCAAACGCCAAGCATACACAACCATAAAAGCCACTGGTTACAAAAGTAGGAATCCTAATTACAGGAGGAGTAAAAAAATCCAGCCAAATGTGCCAATATCAATATCTTATGCATTGAACCACAGGATATAGCAGAAATGTTCCACCAGCTCTTCTTACCAATATCAACCACACATTCCTTCTAAATCAAAAAAAGGATTCTCTGCATCTGGAAAGTATTACTAATGTGCAGGATAGAGTAGCAGAGAGTACTTTGCATGAGCTGGCTACTGTGAAGCCTGCAATATACCACCCAAGATATTCCATCATATAGCCGGTCTAAATTCAAGAACTATTTCTACCTCAAATGCATTCCACAAGGCAAAGACTCTCATAAAGACATATTGGTACCACAACCAAGATGAAATAAATTGCTGGGTGCATGGACAGGATTATTTTCAGGTTTCACATTGGCTCTAGAATAGGCTTGATTGTGTCTTCAGTAACCATTTTCTATCAAGAAACACGCAGTCAGCATCTACTCATGAAGTGAGGCCTTTTTTCAGTATAATATTCAGAAAAGCCACCACAATCACAAAGACACTCTGATACTCCTAAGAAAATCATGTTCTGCAACAATCTTTAAAAGGTGAGTATGGAGAAGCATGGGATAATATCTAGGAGCAGCTGAAAAAGCAGCAGTTCATTAGTCAGACCTGCTGTCTGCCCAGATCTCTCCTCTTGTTGACATTCTTCTCCTTAACTTGCTTGTCTTTCCCTCTCTAGTGGTAAAATTATGACTTCAGCTTTATTATTAACTTTAAATCTAGTTTTAAATTAGTAGTACTGCGTTCTTATAATCAATATTAATGCTATCCAGTACATGAAAATTAAGAGTGATCTGCGTGGGGATTCGGAGGTTGTGATTTTCAGAGGACCATTTTTGTTTTGTGCTTTAACCTTTGCCATGAAAAAAAAAAAAAAGGATGAAAAAAATAAACCAACCCCATGAAATTGCCTGTCCTGTCAAAAGAGTTTTCACACTGTGGTTTTCACCCAGTTCCAGTGCAGCACCTTTGTGAAATTATAGGATCAAAGAACTGCATGCAAACACAAAAATGCATGCAAGCCAGTCGTTGATAACATACACCTGAGTTAGGCCACAGAAATGCAGGTATTTCACAATAAGTTACCCAGAGACAAGTGGAAACAGCACATCAGTTAAAGTGGCTGATGCAGAAGAAATGGCACCACTTTTCATCTAACTTCCTAAAGAGTTTTCAGGGTCAACTCCCTCCATCCCAGAAATTAGAATTTTCAGAGACCCTTATTTTATTGAAGGCTGCATTCTTTATTTACAGTCTATATTTTTTAAAGCACAATCACTATAACATAAAGCACCAGAATTCAAGGATGAAGCTTTAGCAAAAATTTTAAATGTGCTAGCTGTAAAGTCTGTAACAAGATACCACATCAGCAAGATTCAGATCAAATATACACAAGCAACTTCTTCGTTTACCAAGTATTATACTTCAGTCTCATACTGGTAAGAAACTAATATCCCTGCAACCCCATTCTGTCATCCAGATTTCATTGGTGCGCAAAGAATTTTGTCACCTTCTTGACAAAAGAAAAAAGTGGTTTGAATTGTATGAAAAACAAAAAATATATATGTCTCTTTCTCTCACTCCCTCTCCCTCTGTAAACATATTATTAAAGGAAAGCCCAATTCCTAGGAATTTTTTTAAAATCCTGTTAGCAGTCATGATCTCTTAAGAATCAATTACAACAGCAGAAAAAGGTGAAGGTGCTTTGTTTCACAAAAATGTGTTCTTGTCCTGGCTCCACCATCTTTACACTCTTCTTTCATGTATTTACAGACATTGACAAGATCCTCCCTGAGCCTCCTCTCATCCAGGCTGAACAGTCCAAAATCTATCAGCCTCTCCCAACAGGAGGGGTGCTCCAATCCCTTAATCATCTTTGGTATCCCTCTCTTTCTTAATTTGCAGATGGAAACAACTAGAGAAGCACTTTGAAGGGAGCAAAAAGCTCCCATAAAAAAATATACCTGGAAGAATGGGGCAGATACAGGGAATGTGTCTGCTGTGCAAAAGCCCCGGTGAGATCAATAATAATAATAATAAGCATGAATAGCACGTAGAAAGGAGATGGAGCAACTTCACTGTAAGGAGAAAGGATGAAAATAAACAAATTAGAAGGAAAGACCAAATGCATAGGTTAAGGCCCTCAGTGTCCAAAGAGTCTGTTGAAAAGACGATAACAGAATGGAGCAAGATCCTACTGTATCCATACAGACTCACAGATTAAAAACCAAGACAGCATTCCTTTGGCCTACAAGGGCGACAGTCACAAACAAAAAATAACATCTGCATTTTCCAAAATGCAGTCAAATGACAGAATTCTGTCAAATATTACAGGATAGGCGAGGCCCGGCCTTGCAGGAAAGTAGATGTCTTCCATGAGTCAGTCACTGAACTTCATTCAGGTTCTTAGACACGGACAGTTAAAAATGACCACAAGTTAAAAATGATAATAGGTTCATCTAAACTTTAAAAGTCCACATATATTTTATAAAATCAGTCATTTAATATTCCATTTCATTGTCCAAATGAAGTGGAATATCACACTCAGGGAGCCATGTTTCATCAATTCTCATCTGCTGTTGAATACTTTCAACCAACTGACACAACTATGGTGATGGGACTTACATGTTTTATTCTGGAGATTATTGTGACTCAGAACACTGTTTTAATCCTCGTCAAAAAACGACACTTTACAATTAAGATGGCAATGCCTGAATGGAAATAGATGAAAACCTCTGTCACATCTTTTCCTCCGGAATATTCATTGCTCCCAGGAGTTCATCCATACACTCTATTTACAAGATGAAACACCTTCTCTCATTTTTTCAATAAATATCCTGAAAATATATTAGATTGTTAGGATTTATACAGAGATATTTGGCAGGCCTTTCAGGGCTGCCAGAGAAATTGAATATGTGGTCTTTTACACAGAGTGAATTATCTGAATAAATGTGTATTGGGAGAGTTCTACTTATCTTTGTCTGATTAATTCTCAGACAAATACATATATGTTTTCACTAATGTCAGTGGTTGCAGAGCACAACAACAGAAAATATGTCCTTGGGCTGTTCTTGTAATATCCATGGTAGAAAACTGACCAGTAACACTGATATATTAAACAAGAAGAAAAAAAAAAAAAAAAAAAGGCAAATAAAAAAATTTTAAAAACACCTCTTGAGCTGTAGGAGAGAGTCATCTACTTTGCTTATTTCAGCTTTTCATTATACTTGGGTTTAGTTTTCTAGTTTTCTTTAGTTTTCTAGTTTTACCTTGCTAGACTTTAGCACAGGAAATACATAAAGGCAGAAATGAAATCTTTATCAACTGCATCTCACTCAACACTACAGAGCACTTTCTAATAGCTCTTTATTGTGGAAGGCCAACATTACATTTCAAAGGGTAAATGGCTTCCTACTATTTTGAGGAATACCTAAGGTCACTTTCCTGTGCAAACACATCACAGCATTTGCAAACCTACTTGGAGAGCCAAATGATATGTCTGACACATTTAGTCAGGTTTGACATAACACACATCTGAACTGAAAGAAAATACGGACGTGCTCAACTGCACTACTTTGAAGGAGAACCTCACAATACCCCACAATTTTGCTTTCTCTTTCAGACAAAGAGAATCACAAGAATCACAAGAATCACAAGAATCACAAGGTTGGAAACGACCTATAAGATCATCCAGTCCAACCGTCTCCTCATCACCATTGCCACCACTAGGACTAAACCATATCGCGCAGCACGTCATCCAGACGCGTCTTGACTAGGACTTATTACTGATATTATGCGTAGAAGATTTCAGCCTCAGAAAAAATAAAATAAAATACACTGCCCCAGCACTGGAACTACTGTGAAGCCAGTGGCAATTAAGTGTTCGCATCTTGAGAGGAAAAAAAAAAAAAAATTAATATTAAGTCTGTTCCCATTCAAAAGAAAAAAGCAGCAAGAACTGAAGAACTGCTTAATTCTAGTAGAGATGAAAGAAAATGGTGGCAGTGGTTTTGCTTCAACAGAAGATGCCTCAGTCACTAGAAAATTGCATCACAGGAAGAAGCCATGTACACATGCTTCTCTCATATCCATTTAATGACATATCCAGGCAAGGCTCAACTAATATTGAACCATACTGTACGCTCACCTTAAAAATACAACATGTAATTAATACAGAAGATCTGACTTTCATCAGTGAGAGAGTTCATTATCATTTTTAACCACAGTTTCCAGTTGTAAAAAGAAATAACAATTTTGCTTTAAATTTATCAAAAAGAAAAAAGAAAAGTATGGGTGTGAAGATGGTTTTAAAGAGTGTCTTACTATTTCTTAGAAACAGATTATGCTTTTTCAAGAAGCAAGTGAAAACTGAAATCTTCCCATCTAAAGGAAAAGCAGCATCAGAAAAAGACATGTACTGAATGTTTCCTGATGCTAAAAGAAAAGCCACTTAATCTCCTGTACCTGTGGAATCACAGGTAGAATTTGCTATGTATACAATTAAGAAATACTTAGAACAAAATGGAGAAATATCTCAAGAGCAAAAAAACAACAACCAAAAAAAAAAATCAAAGGCATCATTGAACAAAACAGTAAGAACTCTACTACTCTACAGTTTTGTAGAAAGAAACCAGCAGTTCCATCAGACAGCAAACTGAGGTCATTCTCATGGAAAAGGCAAGTCCAATGCTGAGTTTTCAAATAAAAACACATGGACAGGATGCAGTCTGCCACATCTGAGGACTTTGAGAGCCTAACTACAGAACAGCATTGCATTTTGGACACCTACGCTCTGAAAAAGTCATTAGTAAATTATAAAACTCCAGAGTTATCCTCTGGAATTATTAGAGGTCTAGAAAACCCAAAAGTGATGGGGAGAAAAAAAAAAAAAAAAACAAAAAACCAACAAATCAGTGTTTTTAACACAAAGAAGAATGCTAGAAGATTTCATAATGCTTTTCAAGTTCACCAGTAGATGTTTCGAAGAGTAAAGGAATCATCTGTTCTCCATACTCAAGTTGTTAGTTCCATGACATAAGTACTGGGATTAAATTGCAAATTCAGATTTGACAACAAAAAGCTCTGAACACACAAAGACAACAAAACACTAATGCAACAGAACTTACACAGACTGTTCGCAAACCAGAGGGCTATAAAGCAAAAAAGACAGATTCTCTGCCTGTGAGACTGCAATCTTTAATGCCCACCTTTCCCTTCCCCTCTCTGGAAAATAAACAGAAGTGATTATTTGCGTCAAAGGTTGATCATGGGAGTTTGCCACAGACTTAAAAGTAGTCTACATGTTGAATACCATTTTCAAGAAACAGGAACTATTAAAGAGATAAAACAACAATTTAGAATTACAATAATTTTATTTCAGATCAACAAAAAAAATCAGTCTTTAAAAAAAGATTGACAAAAGAATTCCCATCACAATTTCCAATAGCAAATTTCAAAGGAAAGCCTCAAGCCTCCCTACATTGAATATGGATTTAGAAACAGACATAGAGAAAATAAAGAAATAAGACTCCTCTTTCTTCTGTAGGGACTCAAGTTGTGAGATTTTAAAAAGAAACAAAAGTAGAGGAGATACTGACTACTCCTGGGCCAAGTTTCCCAGAGTAGTATGCTAAATGAGACCTTGAGCAATACTTCTCCTTTCAGAAGTAACAATACAGTCACTCAGATGCCTACACGTAGGCTCTACTGCTTTCAAGAAAACTACAATTTTGTTCACATTTTGAGAAACATTTTTAATTTTTTTTTTTTTTCTTTGCGCCAATGGAATAGTACGAGAAAGTGCTGCCACCTTCAGTAAAAACTCCCTGCAGCAGGCAGGGCATACCCGTTTTGGACCTAGACATTACGAATCTCAGCCAGCACAGTAGGGTCAAACTGTATTCTGAGAAACCTGCTAACCTCATCTATTCACTCGCAGCCATGGACTAGCCTCCAGCTAATTAACTGCCAGTGTGAGAGTGGACCAGTGCCAGAATCTGACTTGTATAATGGTTTGTCACTAAGAAAACCTGGAGAAATCCCTTTTTCTGCTGCCCCTTCTCCATTCCTATGGAAGTGGAAGAAAAAAAAACAGGGTGGAAATACAAGGTGGCAACCTGTCCATGGCAGGAGGGCTGGGACTAGATGTTAAGGTCTCTTCCAACCTAAGCCATTCTATGATAACAAATGAATCACCAACAGGAACTCGAAGATGGATTTTAATGGGTCAGCACTGATTAGGACTGCTCCCTACAGTACAAATTTATGCTTTTAAGAAGGCTACCATAAAAAAATAAATCATGACAACCTGCAGGTCTGTTTCCCCTCCTGCTTAGATCATTGTTTTGTCCATAAAGAGAAGTCATTATCTCCGCTTACTGAAAATGCAAAAACACAGTGCCTTAAAAGGAACAGTCTCTCAATCTGCTCAGTTATTTCCATAAAGGACACTATTGATTAAACACATTTTCTTGCAGCACTATATGGCATATGGTCAAATGACATTTACTAGAACTCTTTCTTTCCTTTTGGCTATGTAAGCCGGGCTGGCTGTCATATCCCCATTCCCATCTCAGCCCAGTAAGATGCAAATCCACAAGCCAGTTTGAAACCACCATGAAAGGAAACAAACCTGTGGCAGTGAGGGCAGGACAGATGGGATTACAGGAATTGGTCTGCCATCTGTATCTCACCTTCAGAGCTGTGGAGTGATTTCCAGAGGAGTAACAACAAACACCAGCTATGGCAACAGTCAGGTCCACATGGAAGAGACAGGGCTGGTGTTTGATACCTGACCCACGAGGAGAGGCCCAGAAGAGATCTTCAGGGATACCTAAACAGCAGCAGAGGGTTTCTTCAGCCCAGTCCAGGACCAGGGCCCCACAGGACAGGCAATTGCACCATATTGCCTTGCTGAACTTGTCCCCAGGATATTCATCTCTTTTTCAGATATAGAAGTCATGCCTCTCAATAAGACTAACTACAGAATAACTTGTTCTAATACATGGAAAACTACTGTCTATATTACAGGAAACTCCTGCTACAGTAAGCTAACTATAGTGTCTTGTTTCACACAGGTAATGCTTCACCGCCTGAGCTCTACCATGGGCTGCTATGCTGGCATGCAGCATCTCTGCCTCCTTTCTCTGATCTTGTGATTTCTTCTTCTATTTGTCTTATTGTTTTTTCATGCCTCTCCTCCTCTGCCTGTCTCCCTTTCCACTCTTTCTCATGTGTTTTCTGAGACCTGCAATGTTGGCTGTTGTGCTCAGCAGCAACCTACACTGGATTTTCTGTGGATGCAGAAGCCAGTTGTATCTGGCACAAGGCAGACCCTGACACCTTCTCATAGAGGCCTCTCTTGCAGCCTTCCCACTGCCTCTACTAACATCTTGACAGCTACAGCCAACATAATGGAGCACATCTTGCAAATAAATCAGCTATGGGATCAACCATCCATGGAAAATTTCTTTGAAGCTGGTTGAGGTCGGAGCAGGAGGCGGGACAGCACACACTCCAAAGAACAATTGCAACATAATTTTTTCACTGATTCTATGAAAATATTCCAGATGCACCTGTGCAATTTTAGCTACTGTTATCCCTATACATGTATGACAGCCTAGAGCTTAAAAGACACAAAGGCAGAGTCAATAACCTGCCATTTTCCTTGGTGTTGTGCAAAAAGTTTGGTCTCAACAAAGTACAATTGCCCTTGTATTGTACTGGATATTATACTTAAACTAACTGCTCTAAAGCAATCTAATTGAGAATGTTAGCTAGGTTAGAGACTTAGCTAGTTGTGTAATTAAGCATAATCGAGACTTTGACTGAGACACAAACTAGTGAAAATAAACCATGAAGATTCCTCCTTTTAAAGCTCTCTTCGAAGTTCACTAATGCCATAGACAGTTGGAAAAAAAATAAAAATCAGAAAATAACTAAGTAACAGACAAGATCTGATACTGAGCAGATGTGCCACTGTGGATTGTGCCAAGCTGAGCGATGAGAGGACTGTTTGCAGACTGAAACCAGGTTGTGAACCAGGAATCTGGTCTGTCAGACCCCTAAGCAGCCTCCAGTCACCCCTGTTCAGAGAAAGCTGAGAGGGCATTTTCTGAGTGTCTGGTTTGTATGTATTTCTTTAAATAAAAAGAAGGAAGAAAAGAAAGAAGAGTGCATCATTTGTTCTCTTGGGGTTCCAGTCCTGAGGAAAATCAGATGCTTGAATCTGTCAGCAGCAGTTCTTCACTCTCTAGGCTGACATAGAATGAGTAAACTGAGTTAAAACTGAGCAGGTATTTAACTGAATTTTTTGTTTCACTAGGCTTGTCGAGATAAAACATCAAAATATGATTTTAGCAAAAGCAGGTCAGTCCAGCCACTAGAGAAGGAAAACTGAGTGACTGCTTTGGCTCTCAGCAAATTTAATCTTTTTTCCCATCGCTTCCTCTTTTCTTTTTCTTGCAGTAGGCAAAGACTTCGTATCTGACCATGCTTTTTCTATGTGCTTTGATCTAGGCTATGTTTTGATAACATGCAGTTAAAATATCTTTAACTTAAAGAGCATGAGTAATGTACATCCATCCCAGCAAACTACCTACAGAATTTGTTCAATTAAATAAATATCAATAAAAAAGGTTTGTAGAAGAATCCAAGTAACCGAGATTTACTCTCTTCCATTAACATAATACTTTGCTTTCCTTCCTCCAATGTCAGATGCCAGACAATTTATTTTCCCTGAGAACAAGAATCTTAATTTAATTTTATGTTTAAACGGTCATTAATTCAAGATTTTTCTGCTCACACAGGAGAAGTTTTATTATAGGAAAAGGACCCTGCAAAAACTGAGGAAGAAAATATACAGCTATATAGATATATTAAAACAGATGACCGGAAATTGACTAGCACAGCTTTTTTTCCTGCTTTGTCTAAACATTTTTCTTTGGTCTGTTTGCTACCCTGCAAAAGTCAATGATTTTATCTGGGTTTAAATTACCGCATCCTAAAAATATGAAACTACTGAATACCCATTTCCTTCTAAAGCCATTTTGATTCTCAAGCAACGCAGATAGGATACTTAAAGATATATGCATTACCAGCTACATACGTTACTTACAAACTAATAGCAAGTCAGTGATTTTCTCATTTACTCTCACTTACCAGGAAAAGCAACAGCACGTTTATTAAGCCTTTGTGCTTGCACAGCTGATTTCAGCATTCAGCAGCACCCCTCTGTTGTTCTGCAGCTCAGCACCACACGCAGCATCTCCCAGATAAAACCATCTCAAGGTTTTGTTTTGTTCTGGAAACTCACTCCAGAATTTTCTAAGTCTGTTACAATAAGAATGGAAAACTGCCCCGTGGGTAAGTGTTCAGATATCTCAGGGTGACAGATCACATATCTCCATTCCCATCACACAACCAAAAGCCACAGTACATACACCACACGGTTAGCCTGCACCTGTGCAGCATATCAGAGCTTCTTCAGAGGTGCAGCATATGAACTACAGGTTATACTTCTGAAAAAATGGTACCTTTGAAAAGTCTAGTAGTCAGGAACAAAGCACGTGCACTGTCCTGTCAGAAAGGAACAAACAGTCCATGAACTACTGGCTCACCACACGTACTGCAAGGCAATTATTTGGCAGGTGACACCCATGTTATTTTGCAGGTGTGTATTTACCTTTTAGTGTTTTCTGCTTTCACTTCACTCCTCTTAGGTTTTGGGTTTTTTTCCTTTCTTTTAAACATGTGGATGTTCCTATGTTTTAAAACTAAGGAAGCTAACAGTACTAAGAGACTTGGGTATGGCTCTGGCTCATTCCAAGTTGAAAGAAAAAGGCTATGTGCAACAGAAGCAAATGGACAATCTGAAATTTGCCCATCATCACTTTTCTAAACCTGATTTGTCACAGGTAACAAATACATATGTATCAAAACTGTACTCTGTTTCCTTTGTACTTACTTATCCTAAGTGCAAGAAGTGTGACTGCAGAACTTGTGGTAGTGAGGATTACATTTGTACTCTCCCCTAGTAAGAAATGAGGAAACATGGAAAAAACACAGCTTAAAACCATAAAGAAAATAGTAGAATTATCTTTGTTTCCAGCAGTCTAGGATGTGGATGGGAAAGAAGGTAGATGATATTGTGCACAACAGAATGAGAATATTTAGACAGAAAAAAAAAAGAGTAACCTCCAACTTCTAGGAGGAGGATTGAGGAGAAGGGGAGGTGGTCAAGTCCCTGTCTTCTGAAAGAGCAAATAGGATAGTTCAGCTTAACACTCCAGAAAGAAGATACAACTACCTGTCATTTTTATGGCCAAACATGACAAATGATCAAGCAGAGGGTGTGTACAAACTCTATGGAAGACATCTCCTTTTCATGAAACTCCCAGACAGATTAGTTCTTTCATCACAGATGACTGTGAACTGTGAAATCCCCAAGTCTTTACAGCTAGCTGCTGTAACATGTCTTACTCTTGCAAACGTTTATTTAAAAGTAAAGCTTCAAGGTAAGCTTTGCAGAACCTTTCCTTCTTTCTCTCAGTCAAATGAAAAAAAAAAAAGAATTTTCCTTGTTTACTGGAAAAGGACTGATATTTTCCTGTGTTTTCTTACACTGATATTTGATCAGTAACCAGTCCCTATTCGGAGGAAAAAAAAGAAAAAAAAAGTTAAGATCAAACTACAACTCTAAGGATGTGTTTTTGTGGATTCTATGATATGGTCTAGATGATCTTTAAGGTCCCCTCCAACCTAAGCATTCTGTGATTTGGTGACTCCTATGATGGAAGACATGTTTGCAACATGGGGATTCACTTTCTGTGAAGATTGCATCCCTAAGTTCAGAGCAACTTCAGAAACAACCAGGAGCCACACGGTGCATGACCAGCTGCATGCTGAAGGCCCAGATTATTTTTTTCCATTCACTGCTTTGGAAGAAAGATCCATCTCATGCTGTAAAGACAAGCCATAACAACCTAAAACACTACATACTGAACAGATATACAACCTTACTACAGGGCAGACACATTCAAAGAAGCAAAGAGGGTTACAGATGTTTGCTTACTGCAACTTTTTCTTCATTTAGCTACAATACAGTCAACCTGCTAATTGATATTCCTAGCAGAGTGTCAAACAAACACATTTGATAAAATTCAGTTTGTCAGTATTTTGTCACATTTGAGGCTTCCTGGCATTAGTTACTGTCTGTATATCCTGGGGCACCAACAGATGTAAGGTCTGATAAAAGCTGTTTCCTCAATTTCATGTCAAAGAATAATGATGCAGGCTTTATTCTGTGCTGCATTCACAAATAGTAGATCATAAAGGAACTACACATAACCAGCCCTAGCCTCCTTGCCCAGTATAGAGTTCAAAGCCTGAAAAGGTTTTTAAGCTCCCCCACCTACCTCCCATCTCTCACAGGCAGCACAGACCTGGAAGAGTAGTTGCAAAGACCTTTGCCCTTGATGGCAGATGTTTTGGGGCTTTTTTTTTTTTTTTTTTTTTTTTTTCCTTCACAAAGATGTTGGAAGAATCCATCAGTTTCTTAGCTTCTCAAAAAGATAGTGATAGCGTGGGGAGGAATTATCTAAAATAGACAGTTGCTGCACTGAATACCACTCTGAAGTTGGTTACGTTTAACACACATGTACTCTTCAAGCACTGAATAACATCTGGATGAGTTCAAATACATCCAACCAGTGTTTGTTGCTTGTTTTTTATTTTGTAAATATCACTGAAACAGATGGCATTACAAAAAGCCAAGTAACAAGTCACCAACAAAAGTGCACCAAAAATTCACTAGTTGCCACACCAATTTAGAATCACAACCAAAACCAGCTCGATAGCTGATTTCCTCAGGACCAGGCTTCCAGTAATGTTTACGTCTCCCAGCATTACAACTTAGGAATGCAGATTTCCTCATTGCAGATAAAATTTGAAAGGTTCTCTGAGAGTCAGAATTTGGACACATAGGATGATTCTTCATATACGTGACCCAAATTGTGTTATTCTGCCACTACTATTAACCTGTTAAAGGACTGAATACTTCAGTTTCTAACCAAGTTGTACTTTCAGCCCTCCAGGGCCCATGAAACAAAAGAGTGAGAAACAAATATATCACTACTTGATGTCTAAGCCTTACACAGAAACCATCTGAAATACTGTTCAATCCTCTGCTTTCATATTCTCTCTCTCTGCTTTCCCAGCTCCCAGGGACTCCTCTTTTATTGTATGCTGTGAACATAACTGCGCTGAGCCATTTTATTATAATAAGCTCATTTTGTAACCAACCACAACAGCAACAACTGTTCATTCCAGAGCCGGCACAGAAATGCTGCACCCAGGAGGCATGCTGTGAGCTGGCACTTAGCTACCTAAATCAAAAGCAATAATAAGACAAAGTATGTGTTGGAAAGATGTCAAAAATGTATCTCCCATGATTCTGAGAGGCCCAGGATTGCAACAAACCTTAGTGCCCGTGACTGTAACAATAAATGAGACAGGTCTTTGCTCAAAACGCTCACAGGAATTGGTTATGACAAAGGCATCTGTGAACCTTTCATACACACCACTCAATATCCTTTTTGTATGGCATAATTTCAAATTAAGGTACAATATAAAAAAATTTGTTCAAAATAGGAGGACAGAATGAGCCATAAAACATGACAGGACAAAAGTAAGCAGAAAATAAAATTATTGAAAAAGAACATGAAGAGTGCCTTGTAAGCAGTCAAAATTAGGAATAAGTAGTTTCTTAGCTACACCAGAAGCTGGAAGCCAGTCATAACTCTGTTAGGATTACTCAGTGACTATGATGAGGCCACAGCCAAGAAGCTCCATTCACTGTCAGTAAGCACTACAGAAGGTACTGGAGAGATTCCCACACCTTATACTTTCATCGCAACAAATTGTTCTAGCTCCTCTGACCTATGCAGAGCAAATACACAGATCAGTAGACTAAATAGACAAATAAAAGTTTTGCATGCCGGACTGAATGACATTCACCCAAAAGCTCAAAGGAAACTCAAATGTGAAATTGTAGAACTGCTGCTAAAGTTTGTAGCTGATAACCACAAAGATCCCACTTACTAAAAGGACTGCTAAAAAGATCACAGAAACTACTGTGGAGGAACTTTTAGGACCAGTAAATGTATACAGTATGTAATAAAAAAATTAAGATACCGAGTACCCAAGGAAACTGTTTGCCTCAAGAAGACACCAAGGTTTCTTCAAAAGGCAAGCCCACTTCATCAGCTGGCTGTAATTCTACAAGGGTGTTAATAAGCACACAGATAAATGGAATCTAGTAGACATAATAAATACAGATTTTCAAAAAGTAAGATTGCCTAAGTTAAGATATCGTAGGATGGGTAAGACAGATTTTAAAAGAAATAAAGGATAAGGATTACTAATTAATTTTCAGGGTGAAGAAGAATAAGCAGAGGGAATATTGTCCAGTGCAGTGGACAATAGTGTCAATGGAGCTGACATAGGTTTTACTCAGCATCTTCATCAGTGACCAGAAGAAGGGAATGAAAAGTTAGTGTCTCCAAGCTTGCAAATGATAACGAGTTACTTCAAGCAGGTAAACGCTATGCTGCTTGCAAGGAATTTCAAAAGGATCTTACAGAGCCAAGTGAGGAGGAATTAAGAAAATAAAAGGAAGGTGAGAAAAAAACAGGCGTCATTTTTCCACTACATAACATCTCTTCATGCCCACACCTTGCGTACAACATGCAACTCTTGCCTCAAGAAGAATGCAGTCAAGTCAGACAGAATCACAGAATTGCTGAAATTTGAAGGTATACCTTGAGATCCTCTAGTCCAACACCTCTGCTCAAGCAGGCTCAGCTACAGGACCATGCCCAGTCCAGTTTTAAATGTCTCCATGGATGGAAATTCCACAGTCATTCTGGGTAATCTCTATCTGTGATTGACCACTCTTACGGCAAAAACAAATGCGTTTGCTTGCATCAGATAGAATCTCATGTGTTTCAGTTTGCTTCCATTGCCTCTCTGCAATTAAATGATCAAGGAGGGCATAGAGGGGAATAAGTTCTTTCCAAGGAGACAGAGCATGGAAGAGGAGATGGCTAGTAGGAAGTAGTACCTGAGTTTTATAGCATAATGAACATGATGAAAGAGTTGAACAGAAAACTTATATCTACCTAGTCTATAGGCTACACAAACATTCAAGAACATGCTTAGTTTTAACCATGGTATCAATTCACCTGTTACTATGGACCTTCTTGACAGAACAGACATCAGTGAGACAGAATCCGTGGAACAATGGCTGATGACTCAAGACAAACAAAGTTTTGTTGTTTCCCAACTTGACAAAAATAGCACATTTCTATCACCTTGCTCATTCCACTTGCTTCAGACTGAATAAGTGGGAAAGTAAATTCTTTTCTGGCTTTGACAGTAACCCACTGGACTAATTCCTGGCATGCCACAGGAAATATCTCAGGTGGCTGACACCCCAGGCTACCCACTCCCACAGAAGCATGCACAGGCTACAAAACATTCACTCTACCTTGATACACCACTATCTTTTAACCCTAGTAAAAACTTTTAGAAAAATTATTAAAACAAGTCTCCCGTCAGAGGAAAGGTATTTAGTCATATTCAGATTACACAATGATGAATTCTATTTACAAAAATGTGCAGTTCTTTCTAGTATTTAGATTGAGAAAACTAACTTTTCCACTCCATTTTCAGAGCTGAAGAGACAAACAATGCTCTTTGCTTTATTCTCTAGATTAACATTTGCTTTTTAACTTCTACCACTCACCAGTTTCACTGACAAAGCAGTAAACCATTCTGAAACTAGGACACCACAGAGATTCCTATATATCTTATTAAACCTTATATAGGCTGATCCAAGATTAATACTGATAGCAGAGGACACTCAACATTAAAGTTATACAGCACTATTAAGGAATACACCCAATAGATCACTCAGCGTCAGTGCTACCAGGCTTTACATGGTGTAACACAACTCTCGTGCCCTCCATCTTTACATTCAGGCAGCCCAGTGCTGCACCATTTTGGCAACAGTGAGCTAACAGATGGTGATCTGGAAATACTTCTCAATGGAAGTCATTAATAAAGTCAAGTTTGCTTGATGCTTGAGTCTAGCTATCTTTTCAGAAGATCTGTGGCCATTTATCCTTTTCCACAAGCAAGAATACTGAGGGAATACAGGCCAGTTCTACTCTCCTAATTCAGGATTTCCTGAAACAGTGAAGTTTTGTGATGAATAAATTCTTGGATTTGCCTTCACACAGCATCACTCAATGAAAGACTCTAAGAAATGTCATCAGAACAAGATAAAAATATCAGACAGTTTAAGCTGGATGCAAACAATTTCTTATTACTCACGTATTTTGTAGCAGTAATATGTACCTAAGTGCAACAGATTAATTAGTTCATATCTTTGACAATCCCAGTTTTTCTCAACGTTTGTATTTTGTTACCAACTTTAGTCTCTCTTTCCAGATTCTAGAATTTCTCCGATTACTCATTTTAACTCCAAGTCATCATTTCCTCACACTTCATAGCAGGGAAATAAGTACAGAATTGATCCTACGTATTTCTTCTAAGTGTCCATGAATTCATCTCTGCTCTAATTACTTCACAAATGACATGTAGAGTCATCATTCAGTGCAACTGGAATTAAAGCATTGAACAGCAAAGGTCTATTAACGATCAAAATAATTATGTCTTTATTTTATGGATAGTTCTGAACAAGGAATTCATGGCTTTTCCAAGACCAAGAGAAAAACAGTGGCAGGGACAGAAATAAAACCCATCTTTCAGATTCCCTTTCCAGTATTATAAAAAGAAGAAAATTCTACTGGAAAAAAAAAAAAAAAAAAAAAAAAAAAGCCCACAACTTACCTTTCAGAGACCTTGTTTTTACAAGGGATTTGGAAGGAATGTAGAAATGAAGAAACTTTTCTGACAGCGCTCCTTCACAGAAATGTTGTTTTATTGTTGACAACATTTAAATGAATGAGTATTTCCCAAACAAATCTTTCGACATAAAAGCAGCACTGCATAATTGACTGTGAAGCTCCGATTTATGGTAATACTCGCGAAGCATCTGTTTCTCAGAAGAAATTCAAAGATCTTCAACCCAGTCAAATAAAGACCCTTCAAGATGAGTGCTACCTATACCACCTAGTAGCTTTTATATATATATATATATATATATATATATATATTCTGATTATACAGGTATTTCATGCTACAATTAAATCACGATTTCCCTCCTGAAAGGTTCCCATCTTATTCACCTTGCCTGATCTGGTGGGTCCCACAGCACACCTCATTTATATATTTATTTATTTTTAAGCCCATTCACCCAAAGGCCAAAATTCCACTGACCTGTCCGTCAGTCTCAGGGTCTTTTCTGATAGAGAAGGAACAAAGCAAAAAATAAATAAATAAATAAATAAATAATCTTCAGCAATCTTAAGCCACTAAAATAAGTATTTCAGTTTAATCAGGTCCTAAGTGTATGAAGGTACCCAGTAGGGCTGTTTGGGTTTCATATGGTTTGATTTGACAAAAATAAAATAAAAGAGGGGGGAGGAGGGCATGTGCAAATATCCAGTTATTTATCCTCTATACTTCTGAAGCAGATCAGGTCATTTCTCCCTCCTATAGAGGATGGCGAGAGGACAAATACATTCCCTTTCAGAACTGCAAATTTCTGTAGCTTTCTCAACAGCAACAGCTATCAGGAATTTGACTATCTTGACAGTTGCAGAGAAACAAGAAAAACAGAATGCAGTTTTACAACACAGTTAAATTGGACCCATTTATTTCAAAATGGAACTTAGCCCCAGGATACAAGAGCAATCCAGAAGTATCTCAGAGAGCAGGATAACAGATAATCTCCAAGACAAGAGAGTTTCACTCAGCTCCCAGAGAACTCTACAAGGTATGACTGCTTTCCACGGTGTCCTTCCAATGATATGGAAATCATCTAAACAGAACACAAAGATGGGAATAACAGCAAATGCCTAAGTATCAAGATATTGGACTCCAGATCTTTCTGTCAAATGCCTCAGATCCATCTAAAAGGATCTTAACTTGAAACGTCATTCATTTAATTCATCTCCAAAATAACCCCTACAGCTCTCCTAGGCTAGTTTCCTCCTTCCCTTCCAGCATAACAGACATATTTGCAGTCACGACAGAGCTGCATATATATTAGTTAAGCACAAATGTTTATAGCAAGAAGCAAGTCATCCCTTTGCTTGAGGAATGAGCTATGAAAAAATTGTTGGGAAGTGACAGTACTGCCAAAATATAGGTCTCTGCACTATAGCTGCATTTGTTATTTCAGAGTATACAAACCACATCAGCAAGTTTCAAAAAGCAGAAGCCGCCTTGGCACAAGGTAGTTTTCCCTACTTGTGTGCAGGTACGCTTTCAAGGAAAAGAGATTTGGTGGCAGGGAAATGGGTAATAAAAAGCACAAATGCTATCTTCTTCCCCAGCAGCATGCAAAGTCAAACAGAATCGGGGACAATGAACAGACTCCTGGGAATGTCACAGGGCACCTTATCAAATCTTGCAGCCTACAACGAAAGCAATAGAAACTGAGGCTAACTATACTTTCTGGAGCTACAAGCAACACAACCCATGGTCCTGACTTCCATACAACAGGTATCTGTGTGGCTGTCAAAAAATTAGCTCCAAAACTTTGCTGGACACAGATCTCAGCTCCACAATCAGCTATCCTTTCTCTTATTCCAAAACAAAACCAGTGCCTGAAACTCTCAGGCATTTTTATGTGGCTCGGAATAGTGTTGAAAAATTACAGAGCTGGTCAAATATCCAGATAGGAGATCAGTGTAATGCCTCATAAAAACACACCATTACAACTATGGAAGTTCTCCTCAGTGGCTTGCACAACTGAGACTGAGGGCATAATATCAGAACAAAGGGTCTCATTCTTTTCTTTCTGAGGAAATTTTTGTAAGCAAAAAAAAAAAAAAAAAGGTGACCAGTAATGCTTTCTGGTGCAATGTCTCTGTTAGGTTAGCACATTACCCGCAGCAAAGGGAACGCAGGGAATGCCTACAGAACTGCAAGTATTTTTAGCCCTCTTTTAAAAAGCCATTACAATCTTTTGTACTATTCTCTGAAACACAGTTAGTATAGCAATAACAAAACTATCATAAAACCATAGGATAAAATACCTTAGCCTTAAGGGTTGAATTGCATTTTCAGTATTTTTATTTAGAAAGAAAAACAACACTGAGTCAAACCAAAGTTACACTATGGTTTCTATAATGAGATTTCCTTAGATCTCAAAGCCATGAAGCAAAGGTCACCACACTGATATTTCATGAAAGCCTGCATTTAAGGCATTTTGAATACTGTAAAATATATCTGCATTTGTACAAAAGTCTCCCCCAAAACTCCTAATGACACTGTCAGCAGGAGATGGTCAGTCAGTGTTTCTAAGATCTGTGCAATGGTCAAAGCAAATAAAATATGTTGGAAATCTGAGCCCAAGGGCACTCTCTGAAATGTAGTTTCAATACATCAATATGTACTTTTTCTTTCTCATATAATCACCAGCACTTTTTCACCATAAGCCTGTTGTTCAGAATTGTTCAAAAATGTCACCGTACTGGTCATTGATGTCAGTTGCTCAAGAGTGATTTATCCAAGTGTTTGGCTGAACAGGTCATCATCCAAATGGTACATAATAAATCAGAAAGCACTTGACAATACTGCTGTTACAATAAGTATCTAAATGCTGGTGTTGCCAAATATGAAAGTTACCAGGCATTTCCGTAACAAAGTCCCATTTCCAGTTACTTGCATCTTTGTCCATCTGTTCAAGATGAAGCTTCCATGCTAGAATTCTGAATTACTTTTGCACCAATTTTTATTTTAACAGTAATTTTTAGCCAGCGCAGCTTACCTGTTGCAAGTGCAGGCTGATGTACAAAACATACTCTATCTGTTAAGAAGAATAATGAGAATGCAGGCTGCGAGAAACAAACACTCATGTTTTTGAGAAACCTTCGCAACCTTTGGTGAAGACAGGCTGCACTTAAGGTTGCAAAACACACACCTAGATTAGTTCAAGGGTACAGCTTTAGAAGAACTGCTAGTACTACTGTTTGTTGGATATTATAAGCACAGAATCTGTGTTTACTAATTAAAACAAAAACCCCATGGAATCCTCCAGACAGCTGAGGTATCAAACAGGAGAAAGAATGGAGAGTTTTTAAGAACCCACCGCTAAAACAGAAGCACCATTTAGGCTGACTAATGTGGCAGTTCTGGGCATATTACCAATCCCAAAGATCTTTATATAAACTGACGATCAGCTACAGTCCAAGCGCAAAGTTCATTAGTTTACATCTCAGAAAATAACAGGTGAGTACCTCCGGGAATCAAAGGCTACACCCTAACAAACCTACAACAGCAGAGGAAGTAACTGACAATCTCTGGGAGCTTGGAAGTTGGGTTTTTTTTGTTTGTTTGTTCTTTGTTTTAATCACATGTCAGCTAAAAGTGTTAAAAGTCTACTAGCAGCACTGCTCAGGCACACAAGCATTTCCTTTCCCAACTGCACCAACATCAAAACTGCCATCCCTCACGCAACTACACACGATGATGATAGTGAAGACTTCATCCACCATTAAAAAGAAACAAATATGAGGATGAGATGCAGAAAGGAGCCATCCTCATTCCTCTAGAAAAGTCTGTAACCTAGATACTTAAAAATATTTATTTAAACCATCTTAGCGTGATGAATAGCCTCAGACAGCTTGCACACCAACATATCGAGAGAAGCCAGCGAACTGTGGCAGGTATAAATGACTCATGCCTGAATTCAGAACTAAACACAAGCTCTGGCACTGTACGGTGTTCACACTGTCATTCACATGCTTAGAAACTGGTTACTTTGAGCAGAGAAGGCTTTTTGTAAACAAACATTAGTACAAAGACTCAAAACCAGGGAAACACACACTCCAAACATACAAGAAGAACATTATTTGTTGCACTTATGGAATGCAGAATAAATGTGCAACATCTTAAACAGCATGTTAAACATCAGCAACTGGGAGGGCACTCAAACTGAGGAGATGGTGAGTTGAACACCAACAGAAAGACAAAGACTCCAAAAATAAAAGCAACAATTAAAAAAAATCAGCACAGTGCCTCTGCAGGTACCAGATCCTGAGGTTGTTTTTAAATAAGAAATTTGGACCAAAAATCATCTGTCTTCCATTCCCTCTACGGAAAACACCAGTGAGCTCACATTTTGGATCAATTGATTAAATGTGCTTCTCCATGTCTAGTAAGAGCACAGATAATTTACAGCAAAACAGAGAGAAAATTCTATACCAGCAGTGAACATGCTTTAGGGTTTCCTTCTCCAAGAAAAGAAAAACAACAACAAAAAATAAATCTTCAGTGTCTTTTTTTGCCCAGAACCATTTTGAGTCATTCTCTGTAGAGCAACATGCATGTCTTACACAGGCAGAGCTTTCTATTGCTGGCTTGATTAACAACCAGTGTCTCTCAGTGACTGCTGAGCTGTTGCTCATGCTGGTTTCTTTTTGCTCTCCAGAAACGTGGAGAAACCTACGCTGAAGACAATACTCCACAAGAACCCACTACTTAATTGCCCAGCTAACTCTCAGTAAAATCCCAAGGCCATGACTGTGCAGCACAAGTCAGCAAACACAAACACATAATTATTTAAATACCAAGTACTGCAACTCACACAAGTCTATACTTCATCTACACAGAAAAATATATATATATTAAGTTTTGTTGTATTTGTGGTGCATTTCTAATAGTGAAGAGGGTAACTTACTGATGGGCATATACCAGAGAAGCACAGTTAGAAAGGTATCTCAAGCCTCAGACATTTATCAGAACTACATTTCAACAACTTAACATAATTCAAAGTGGATGTATGTGGGTATGCACCAAAAAAATACTTCCTCCCCTCTCCCCCCGCCCCTTCCCAAACAATACAAAGGATTTTTCAAAGCTAAGCAGCCAGGAGAACTGCATTAGCACCAAACGTGTTTTTTTTTAAACCATATGGGGTTTCATAACCATTATCACTAAGTAAAAATATTAATTACAACAGGCCTGGGTCCCCCAGCATGGGAAGGACATGGAGCTCTTGGAGCAGATCCGGAGGAGGGTGGCTAAGATGACTGAAAGTAGATGATCATTGTGGTCCTTTTCCAGCCAGGCCATTCTATGATTCTGCATGATTATGATTCTCTATGATTACCACTTATTTTCCTGTGAACACATTAAGACATTACTCTGTTAGATATCAAGTACTGATATTGCTAACGGGACTGCTGACTGTCCAAGATGATCCCACAAACATGTCAAACATTCTTGCTGTTCCAGTCAAAAGCACTTTAGGAAATGATGCTTCAATTAATGATGCTTCAAACTAGTTGCCTGGGGCTTTTGTGTTCCTCACACTTTATCTAGAAATTGAGTGTATGTGCCCAACAACAGATTATCCTCTATGGCTTAATGTGTATGAACAACGCAAGAACAAAAAGCTATCTAGTTTTGATTGGTTTTGTTGTTGATGGGTTGTTGGTTTTTTTTTTGTTTGTTTGTTTTTGGTTGTTTGTTTTTTAGCATCAACACTCCACCTCTATTTAAATACAAGAGAGTAACAAAAAAATCCATGCTATACAATGCTTACCTAGCTGCCATATTTTCACCTGACCACAAAGAAGGAAGTCTGCTTTTCAGCGTTTTCATACCAGCAAAGATATCAGCATCATCTCAAATACCACACAAGCTTCAATAACAACATTTTACTGTGTGTTACTGCTTATTGCTAGGCTGTTCTGAAGAGATAGCTGCACAGTATCAGTTGTGCTTAATTTCCCACAAAACATTTTCTCCGGGATCCACTGTTCTCTACAACCACTGTTTGAAGGTGCACTTGGTTCCCACAGTCATAAAACAGCTTGGCTTGGAAGGGACTCTTGTAGACCATCTAGTTCCATCCCCCTCCCATTAGCCCAGGTTCCCCAGAGCCATCCAACCTGGCCTTGAACACTTCTGGAGATGGAGCATCCACAGCTACTTTTCCCTTCCCTGTTATGTCACTACACTCCCTGGTAAGGAGTCTCTCCCTATCTTTCTCCAAAATGGGCAACCTCAACCATCAGCCTTTCTTCACAGGAGATGTGTTCCAGCCCTCTGATCATATCTGTAGCTCCTCCACTCCAATGAGTCTGCTTTTCTTATAATTAGGGCCCCAGAGCTGAACACAGTACAGCTCGCGGTGTTCCCATAAAGAGTAGAGCATGACTATGACCTCCCTTGCCTTGCTGTTCATAGTTACCTTGATGCAGCCAAGGATATATCTGACTTTCTGAGCTGTAAGTGCATGTTGCTGTCTTCATGTCAAGTGTTTCATCCACTTGTAACCAAGTCCTCTGCAGGGCTGCTCTCAATCCATTTATTCCTATTCCTGTACACAGGTGCAGGACTTTGTACTTGGCCTTCTTGAACTTCATGAGGTTCACACAAGCCCATCTCTCAAGCCCTGTTCCCAGGTCCCTTCCCTGTGAAAGGACTACACCACTCAGCTTGCTATCCCATACAAACTTGAGGGTGCACTCAATCCCACTGTTCACAACAAGATATTAAAAAGCACTGGTCCCACTATGAACCCTTTGAGAAATACCCCTAATTACTGATCTCCTACTTTGATTTGGGCTGTTGACTGCTACTCTTTAAGTGCTGTAATTCCTTTAATTCCTTGTCCATCGAACAATCTACCCATTAAATGGATGTCTTTCCTGTTTAGAGACAAGGATGTTACGTGGGTTTAGGGAGTGATGTTTGGATCCACCCCAGCTGACTGAACCATAATGCATTTTTCACAACCTCTGAAAAAACTGCACATTTGTACTTTACCTGGCTGCTAGAAGTACTGTTCTCATCCTTCCCTATCACAGTTGATGAGGAAGTTGTAGCACTACAAGACTGGCACCAAGTAATTGCTTCAGGAGCTTCCTTCTACTTTAATGACTTAGATCCCCATGACTTCTTTTATCACCTCAGTCTCTGGAAAGCATCTAGCAGCAGCTATCCAATGAGCACCATCCTAAGTTTCACAGTTCTTCAATTATTTTATGTCAGACACTCTCCCTACTCCACCAGAATCATGTTGGAAATTCAACAATTAGGCCATCTTGAACTACATCAGCTTACTTCCAACCGGATTAAAAAAAAAAGTCATGTCACATAGCAGTGTCTTTCTGCAGACTACAGTCTCCATTTGGAGACTATTTAAATGCCTAAGAGGATATCTTAGGCAGTCTCTGGCATGAATGGACAGCCTTACCTACACTTTTAGCCAAGCATTATTTTGGGACTGCAGATTTACTTGTATTTTTAGTGCTAAAGACATGAATGTTAATTCACACTAAGAAACCAGCCACCTCATTATGGAGTATTGCTCCTAGTACATAAGGTTTTCACAAGCATCTGAAAGGATAAGCTTATTTTCCCCATTTATTGTGTTTCTCACAGCAGAGATTTTCAACTTAGCTTGAAAAAGACAAACAGCACTTACAGACTGCCTCGTGCAAGCAGGAGATAAATAACTTTTCCTATTATTCTTTAATATGTAACTAAAGAGTAAACAATGACTCCAAAAAAAAAAAAAAAAAAAATCAATCTGTGAAAAGACAGCATCTCCTATAAACTGCTCTATTAGTATCACATGCCTCTTTCACTATGACTTTTTTTTTTTTTTTTTTTTTTCCCAAACTCTACCTGTAAAAGAAAAGCATTTTCCTGCAAGGATGACAGTCTTGAAGAGGAAGAAGTCTTGAAATAAAAACATCTTTATTAAATCCACAGCAGAGGCAAAGTAATTCTCTACGAATTTGGACCTACTGAGGGAAAAGGTTGAGTGGGGAAATAAAGGTGACAGGTGGGTGGTTGGACTGGATGATCTTAGAGTTCTTTTCCAACCTTGGTGGTTCTATGAAAATGAAATGCTGATGAATGAAAACTGTTGGCAACCTGATCACACAACAGAACAGATTATGTGCAAAAGAGCAGAAAATCTTGCATTCTTTCTCAAGCTTCTCAGATAGTCTTCTATGGAAAATAGTTATTACAATATTGCAGTCCTGTATTAACTGAATATTAAGGCAGGACTACAATATTCCAGTGCTGCAAAAACTAAGGCTAATTCTATAAATTCAACTCTGTTTCTTTGAACATGTCTGTTAGAAGGCAGAATAACCATATGACAATGTACTAAAAACACCATCTTCAGTTCTATAAAAATACAGAGCAGCTTTCCCCACATCTAGCCTAATGTAGCAGCCAGCAGTCCCAGGTGTCTGTCAACTCCTGTCATTCTGCCATGCCTCAGTAATGCCAGCAGTGGAGTTCAGCTCTTCTTGCTTTCTAGATTTTCAAACAGATGTGCAGACAATGGCATTCATTTTCTCTTAGCTTCTAGTCTGACACACTCACTTTACCTTTTGTGCTCTGACATTTTACCTCCGTAATCTCCATCTGTTCCTCCCCTACCTCAGCTATCTATGCCTGTCCTCTTTCTTACTAGGCTGAGAAGCATCTTTGTTTTATTAATGTATACGTCTGACTTAAATGCTCCTCAACACCTGTCTGCCTTTCTCAACTCCTAAATTAAACAACTCCTGACTAACAGTCTGTTTCCTCTGCCAGAAGTTGCACCTTGGCTAAGTAAGAATTTGTCATTTAAAATGAATGCAGTTATATTTCAAAATTACAAATATCCAAACACATTATTATTTCATCTGCTGCTCATTTCTTCTACCCCAAATAGTATTTTTATTTAAGGGAAAAAAAAAGAAAAAAAGAAAAAAAAAAGAGATACGTTAGAGGTCAGCATTAAACAGGAATAGTGATTTTACAGCTGAGTTCGTAATGCAAAGAGTAATTGCCAATTAAAGCTAAAAGGCTTAGAGAAGTGTCAGTCCTAAAGAGAGTAAAATCTTGATCAAACAAGTTTAGATAAGACGAACTACGCTGGCATTAGACCACCTCTTCATTGATTAGCTTTCTCCTTTAGAAATGTCCCATTACAGACTCCAGCTCTACAGATAATATGTCCTTTTTCCCCTTGCTCTTCTATTTTGTAGCAGGGCATGCTGAAACATCAAGCTTGTTAAAGACTTTTATAACATACATCATCATAAGTCGCATTGCTATGATAGGATAGATTTCTGAAACACAAGAAAAATTACCAAGTTTTCTTCGATGAAGCAGCTAGTAATGCAGGGAGTAATAATGTTTCCACATGCAGTTATGACAAGTAATAGCAGTAAAACGAGGCAAAGAGTTTGATTCTGTACTTACAAGACACTTCCCAGTACACTACTAAACATAATATCAAAGCATTAAAAAATTGTACTGAATTGCTAAGCACAGAGGCTTCCCTCACATCTCCTATTAACAGAACATGCTATTGTACTGGTCAGTGACAAAGATTGGCACTTTCCTGTTTAGTTAATCAAAAAAAATTGTGAACTATGTGTGACAAAATATTTTTACAACTGACAAATGGGTTGGAAAAGGGGACGATTCACTCATCCTACAGAAGACTAAGGGGCAAACAAAATCAAATTGTTCTGAAGACATTCCTTACAAAAGAAAGCATTATGAAGAAGCTACAGAAATCACAATCACTGAAGACAGCAAGTCAGACGTTTCATAGAAACGTATGAGAACTCTGACTAGTGTCATACAAAGAAGGACAGGCAAGAGCTTTACAAGAATATGAAAAGCCCTATTCAGTAAAGACAAATCATCTGCAACCACTTATGTTATAGTCATACAATCACAGAACAGCATAAGTTAGAAAGGACAGTAAAAGGCCTATCCAGTCTCACTCCCCTGCCGTGGGCAGGGCTGTCCCTCCACCAGCTCAGCTATCCACAGCCCCGTCCAACCTGGCCTGAGTGCCTCCAGGAATGGGGCACCCACAGCTTCTCTGGGCAGCTGTGCCAGCGCCTCACTGTCCTCTGAGTAAAGAATTCCCTCCTAACATCCAATCTAAATTTATCCTCCTTTAGTTTAAAGCAATTTCTCCCTTGTCCTGTTATTATCTGTCCAGGATTTGCTGACCAGGATGGAAAAAACACTGATTCTTTTTCTTTTTAGTCAATACTCAACACCCTCAGTGACAAAACTCCAGGTGCTAGCAGATATCTCCTGGAAAATCATCCTAGGGTTAAATAAATGCAGTCTTGCCTGTACACCACACCTTTGTGATTGATATCAGCAGTAAAGAAAATACATAACTGTATAGTGCCACTTTTGAAGGCAGTATGATAGTTGCTAATTTCAAGCAGTTCTGAGGAACAATTAGAAGTTGCAAATTTTTATCAGCCCCTTTCAAAAATTGCAAAATATTAATATCCCTTGATATTCACTAACCTTTGAATTTTGCAACCTTAAACCCTTGACAGTGCAGCCTATAATGTGCCCCTACACCTCTGTTAAATGCAGAAGATCCTGGATCAATTACTGTCAATGGCTCTCACTTAATGTCCCATGAGATATGGGAAAAGGATAACCTCCATGCAGATGCCATAACTTGCCTCTCCCTAACAAACTCCCATTCATTATGGCTAAGCTGTAACAGTGGAAGTCAATGAGTGAGGTTTCCAGAGCAAGACTGAAGCTTTTCCCATAGAAGAACAGCACAAGATAAGGGAGGAGCTGATAGAGCATCCTTCCCAAACTGCAGGGATACTAGAGCCAGCGAAGCACTCTTAAGGAAAAATGTAACTACAGAGCATATACAACTGAGTATCTAGCTGTCAGAGCAGGTGAGGCAGTTCAATATGAGACAAGAACAAATAGACTTGGTGCACCAATCTTTTAGATAAAAAAGTCTAATAAAAGAAAACACTCATTTTTCTGTTGCTGGATTGCCACAAGAACCAGTATGTGGCCAGGTATTTGCTTCTAACAAAAACCTCTTTTGTAGAAAATTCTAGGACTGAAGGTACACTAACTTCTGTTATTAAACTAATCAGCAACTCCAGAATCATTCTGACCTCTTAAGTACAAGGGGCTTCTGCACATTTAAACCCAGATCTATGGACAAAGATAAATACCTTTTAGTCTGCAACCCTTAATACACTCAGGAGAGTCAGCCAGACATTTTGAATTGACCTACAGTGCCCCAAAACACCTACCATCTTTAGGAAACACTGACAAGCACAAAATAGAATACTTTTAAAAGACAGCCATAAGCTTTTCCTTGTAAAAATCCTGTGATTCAACTGAATAAAATCACTGAATGCTAGGTACTATTATATATGACCTGTGTAGATGATGCTGTTATATTAATTATGCTATACTAGAAGTATGGACATCTGCATTAATATCAACTCAGAGAGTTGCTCAGGCACCAGAGACCTCAGGAACTAATCAGTTCACTGTTTTATCAAAGGCAATTAGCTCTGATGAGAGGCAAAGATATTGGCTCCAAGCAATGCTGTGCTAACAACATCTACTGCTTCCAAGACCTGATGGATTATGTCTGCAGAGAACGGTGATGAGCTGTGTGAATATATAAACTTACCCAGGAAGCACTGCATTGTACAGTACCTGGCGTTTAGGCAGACCTCTGAGGATACTCATCTTTATGATTGTAACTCCCTTCAAAGCAACCACCCACCAAACCTGTGCAAAGACACTGACGAGCAGAAGAATGGAGCTGGCTATAGACTAAAGAAATGGTAAGGAGCTACCAAGAGTCCCCATGGGAATAAGGGTTTGTCCGGTCTTACCTTTCCCTTAAAGTTCCTTACATGCATATGTACATACATATGCCATCCAATGCTCAGATTTAAACCCAATTTATGGATAATGGCTGCCTATTTTTGGAAGAGCTTTCATCTTTTCTCTGTGCTCTATTGATTAAGAGAAAGACATGAACGTGTAACTTTCTCCTCTTTTCTCCTGCTAGTCAGTAGAATCACAGAATTACCAAGGTTGGAAAAGACCTTACAGATCATCCACATCAACTATCCACCTATCACCAATATTTCCCACTAAACCATGTCAGTCGGTACAACATCTAAATGTTTCTTGAGCACCTCCAGCAACGTGACTCCACCACCTCCCTGGGCAGCTGTTCCAGCATCTAACCACTCTCTCAGAGTAGTATTTCCTAATGTCCAACCTGAATCTTCCCTGGTGCAACTTGAGGTCATTCCCTCTAGTCCTATCGCTGGTTACATGGGAGAACAGGCTGACTTCCACCTCACCACAACCTCCCTTCAGGTCATTGTAGAGAGTGATAAGGTCTCCTCTGAGCCTCCTCTTCTCCAGACTGAATCTCAGTTCCCTCAGCAGCTTCCCATAAGGCTTGTGCTCCAGACCTATGACAACTTTGTTGCTCTTCTCTGAACATGCTCTAGTGCCTGTCATGTAGGGAGGGACCCAAAACTGAGCACAGCACTCGAGGTGGGGCCTCACCAGTGCTGAATACAGAGGGACGATCACTTCTTTGCTCCTGCTGGCAGCACTGTTTCTATTTCTCTATTTAGCAATTCAGAGACCTAAACTAACTGGATCTATTTCTTCTAACTATGATTGCTAGACTGTATTAACAATGAGTCCTTTTATTGATTTACTGTAACTTTAAATAAATAAATAAAACAGAATGAATGTACTGCACATGAATCTTTGCCTGGAGCAGTAGAAGTTAGGATTCAAAACAAATCTAGAAGAACAGTTTTTAAGAAGTGGGAAGACAAATGGACAGGAAAGTGTAAAAACAAGTCTAAGAAGTCCTCTCTTATTTCCAAAACAAAAAAATAACTTTGAGTATATACTCCAAAATAATAAGTTACAGATAATAGACTATTTCTTATAAGGTTTCAGGGTTGTTTGTTTGCTTTGTTTTTAAATTAAATTAAACCAGAAATACAATAAAAGAGCATTTCCTTCGGTCCTCATTCTGCATTCTCCAAAGACTGAAGTGCCAGGTGGCACTGCCTATAAGGTCAGCAGAAGGGAGCAATATGCATATCTCAGGCTTTAGTAAGACATGCATGATTTGATGCCATATGTTGCTCACAAAACAGCTTTCTGAGTACGGTATTAAGTTCCTTCTTACAACCCCAGATTTCAGTGAGAAAAATGTTGGGTGACCCAGAGCTTTAAATAAAGAACCAAAATTGATTATCATTCTGATATATATATTCATGTATATACGTGAATTAATATCTTGACTCACCACTCTGTTCATTTCTTTTCCTTTACCTTGCTCTGTGATGCTCTTTTGAACTTCATGCATCCACTCATTTCTGAAAGTAGAACAAGAGTCCTTGGAAATAAAACTCAAAGGCAAAATTTCTTCAAATAATGTGTAAAGCAAGAAGGAAAGCCAGTGACTTTTGTATTTCTAAAGGCATCACACCTGACCCAAAGCCTCAAGCAGGAACCAGGAATCATTTTCCCCTTGATTGTTTCCTCTGATTATAGCCAAGTAATTTCTGCAGCTTGCAAGAAGAGAAAAAATAAAAACGGAAAAGTTCCTTGCAAAAGCACAGAGCTAACGAAAGCTAACACTCCAATTATTTTCACGCTCACACCAGCTCACCAAAAACAAAAAAAAAAAAACAAAACAAAACAAAAAAAAACCCCACCTCTGCTACTGAGTACTCCATATTTGAATGGGAACACGCCACATATCTCCTAAAACTCTTGTTATTCACCTGTATTGGTTCAAAAACCTCAGCTCTGGATACAAAGCAGACAACTACCCTACAGCAGATACTACAGCAGACATGACAGCTGACATGGTTTATTCCAGAAGTTTCTGCCTGCACAATCTCTTTTACCTTTGATTATGAGTACCTGGTTGAATATTTCAGACTCAGAAACATCTTCAGCTGCTTCCCTAAAAGCAGCCTTAACAATTTATTCTACCACATCTGTCAGCCATACCAACTAGAACTACCATATTTCCTGCACCCAGCCTTGCAATCACATCTGCTGAAAACAGATGGCTGAACTGAAATCCATAGCTCGGTTTCTGAAGACCACCTAAGGAGTTTTCAAATCCACTCAAGAGAGCTATAAGGGTGTGTGCACACACAGAGGAGCAGTGGTTATGATGATTAACATCTGTCCCCCTGCCTGTTGCAAGACTTCCACCACTGTCATTCCCATTGCCGCTATCCCAGCTGACAAACCAGTGAAAGATTCCTTCATCAGAGCCTTTCAGTATAACCTCTGCAGATCAGTACAGACACGAGCATGTAAGCACCCTCACACCGAGAGTTTATACACACAGTACTCGAATGCGAAATTACATGCTTGTAATATAATGCAAGCAAACTGTCTCTGATGCAGGGAACACCTACATGAATGCAGTAACTAGCTATAGCAAGCTTTTTGTTTGTTATTGAATACAAGGTGTATTACATAAATATCTTAAGATTGAACACAGAGAATATTCCCAGATTCCTTCTACTCTATCAGTTAAAAAGCAAATAAAGAGCTGCAGGCCCTGGCACACCATGGGATATCTAGCCCTGCTAGGAAGCCCAACCAGCGTTCCCACAGGATGCTAACATTACCTTGAAAACTGATTCTGAAACAACAGTGCTGCACTTGAACTAATGCTCCCTCTGTCAAGGAGCAAGGAAGGAAAGAATTTCAGCCCCATATTGCCTTTGCCTACCAGGTTTCAGAAAGCCTGGCATGCATAGAAATACATTTTATAGAACAAGATATATAATAATAAAAGTTTTCTTGGTTTTGGTGGGGAGAAGGAATTTATTTATTTATTTTAAATAAACACTTTCCATTTAATCCTTTTGGAAGTTGGTTCATCACACAATAGAAGAGCTTACATGGCCTGAAATCTAAGCCAATAGATCCTTAGACTTCCAGTAGAGGATCTATCAAGACTAAAAGAAAAAGCAAAAGAGCCTCCTGATGCTGATAGTACATGACTTGTACACTAATTAATCCCTTAAAAAAAAAAATCAATAGAGATGCAAAATACGGCAGCTACTTCAGGAAATAATATTACATTTACAGATAGTATGTACTCACTTGCGCTGTAAGAAACATCCCATAGCCTTGGAAGAAGTCACAAGTATGATAAGACATTTCACTACTATAACAACAGCATAAGTACTGGTCCTACAAGCATGAAGAGCTCCAGATTCTGCTTCACCTGTGGAGTTTGGCTTCTGCTGCTATCAGGCAAACTTCAGGCATTTACCTGTTTTTCTGCACCAGGCATCAAGGGATAAGGAATCTCAACTTCATTTAAACTCACTGTGGCACTGGCATGACCCATATTCCCAGGACAGCAATTCCTTCCCAACTTCCTGAACCTCATCCTCCTGCTGCACAGTCTTAGGAGAACTCGAGATAAGCCATAGTGCTGCCCTAGAGGCTTGAGAATGGCACAGATGAGGAAGAAGGACAGGAACACCTATGACCTGGCCTACCAAAATTACTAAGCTATTCTTTAATCAACACGCACACAGTAGCAGTCTGGCTTTTGATTACATCAGGCAGAGAGTCTTAGAGCCAAATCCATATTGCTCCTGGGACACTGCAGGAACACTCCAGATTGGAACTGATTATCTGTACACGCACAGGACCAGCACTCAGTTTGCATCTTGTGATGCATATGCAGATAGGTATGTGCATGACTCCAAACAACACCTTCTAAATGGTTCTAGGTTTAAGTTTCTCAAAATTACAACTTCTATATTTACACATTCACAAGAGAAGTTTTTATTTCCCCCTCCTTAAAGCAACCAAAGATTGCTGGCCCTTGTACTAGAAAATAAAGGCATAAAAACATGACCCAGGTATATCTCAATATTCAAAATAAAAAGGCAAGTAAGAACAACTTGATTATTAAAGTATTCCGATTTATAGCCTGCTGTATCGTGACTAAGTTTTTCAAATACTGTGTTAACTGAGATTTCCAGTGTAATTATAATCAGTTCTTTATCATTTCCAGAGACAGCAATATTCTCCATGCCAACCTCAAAAAGATAGCTTGCATCACAGATAAACTGCATTAGGATACACTGACAATCATATCACAGCAGCAATACTGCACAGCATACTTGAGGAGGAAGTATTTTCACCCTTACCAGATACCACCAAAAAGTTGCCAAAGAAAGCAAGAAGAGTCTGCTAGTGCCTTCATAGGTCCTTCAACAATGGTGCAACTTCAACCATTAAACAGTTTTAACATCCATTTCTGCACAGAAGTAAGATTCAAGTAAGCAGCTCCTCTGCTCTGTCCTCATATCTTTCATTTCTCTGTGACTCTCCATCTTCCCCCATCAAATGATAAGAAGCTCCCACAGAAACTTTTTTAGGTGGGTAAATATCAAGCAGAACACAAGTAAAAAAAATCATATGATAAGCAGTCTTACTGTCTGCCAACTTCCCACCTTCGGGAGGAATGTACAGAAATTCATCTGAGTAATATATATTACAGAAGCTTTCACTACCAGAAACAGTGGAATCAGCATTTTATTTTGTTGGTGAGTTTTGTTTTTTACTTTATTTTTTCCAGTTTTCAACTTACTCCTGAGAGGAAACCCTACCAAATGGGGACAAGTTATATGTCAAAATTGGCAAGCATTACAACAACCAGCTTTTCATATACCTGACTACTTAACGATGCCTATTCGCCAATGGACAGACAGGAAAAAGCTGAGGATAAGTGATTGCTTACTTGCTGCTTATCACCCTTCCTTATCCTTCATTCTTTGTGTTGCTAGCTGCTCAGCAGCTGCCCCGGACATAATGCCACAGTGTTTTCATGAATCTCACAAACGAGGATGTGCAGACAGTGTTGCATAGCAGCAGTGTCGAAGCTCCTTGCTCTCCTCTCTCCCACAGGCAATGAACACATCAATCCTCTAACCTACTTTGCTTTTGCTGGTCTGGCAGCTTGAGTTGGTGTGCTCTCAGTAGGCATTACAACAGCACAGGACTTGTTGAATAACCAGGGAATAATAGTCTGGGAACTCACCCAAGCCTCCTATCCCCTTGCCTCAGGGAAGACCAGATAGATATAAACCACTCATGACAGATTTGTCTTACCTGTTCTAATCAGTCTCCAAAAACAGACTCATGGCTTCCCTAGGCAACTAATCTAGCACTGAGCTATTTTTCTCAGTATTTTTTTCCACCTAAGCCTGGGGAAACATCTCATGCTACAATGTGATCCCTTCGTTTCTCTCCCAGTCCACCACAGACACAGTGGAAAAGAACAGGCTGTTTTCTTTACACATTCCAGTCTTTTCCACACAGACTGAACAAAACCTCTAAGTATCCTTTGCTGGTTATACTGTGGACTCTCCACATTTTTCTCCGGGCTCAGGGACCCAAACAGAAGCCTTACAAATGCTGATTTGTGAGATTATTATTCATGCATTTAGGATGAGAGGTAGTAGCCTTAAGTTGCACCAGGGGAAGTTCAGGATTGGATATTAGGAACCATTTATTCTCAGAAAGAGCAATGAGGCACTGGAACAGGTTGTCAAGGGAGGGGATGGAGTCATCATTTCTTGGAGGTGTTCAAGAACTGTGTGGACGTGGCACTGAGGGACACGGTCAGTGGGTATGTAGGGATGGGTTGGCAGTTGAATATGATGATCTTAGGTCTTCTCCAACCTTAATGATTCTATGATTCATAATGTGCATCCTATCCCTCCTATCCACATGCTCAGAGACTGCCGCACCAGAGCTTAAAGGTACAAAAGAAAAAAAAAAAAAAAAAAAGCATTTTCTATTGTTTTGAATAGGTTTGGGATAACTTAGAGCCAATAAACATGTTCTAGTTCCTCAGCAGCTACAAATACAGCCATCACGCTGAGCTTGTCAATCCAGCATTCCAGTCAGATCCCTCCCCACCCTGACGGATGCATTTCTGACGCCTCAGTTGATGCTTCTAAAAAATGCAGAACACAGCTTTGCTGTGTAAGCTCAGTACCAAGTCCCACACTATTACCAACTTTTCTCATGATGGTCAAAATCTCAAATATCTGGGCATGATCAACTCCTGGATTCCAAGGCAGCCCCAGAACACATGCCACACGGAGAACAACTCAGTGAAGTGGCAAGGGGACCACAAAACAACGTAAGGACAGAGGAGAGGGCAGCAGCAGAGGAAGACTGTTTCTAGTGCACTTAACATCAGGATTACTTGCTATGGTAATTGCTGTTATGCATTGCTGGTGATAACAGACATAGATCCCAATTATGGCTTCTATGTTTTGCCTGAGTATTTACTGAATGGGATGCACAACATTTGCCTGCTAGGCAATATTTTTGCCTCCTGTAATCTTAAGGGTAATTACAATTTTTTAAAACATCTGCATACCTGAAGAACTACTGTATGTACATGCAGGTGGACTTAGCTACTTCAAGAAAAAAACAAAAGGCTAAAAAAAAAAAGGAGATGGTTAAAAACACCTCCTATATTAAAGATTACCTAACATTTTCCTTCTTCATTAAGACCCTGCGAGTTCTTCTGTGCAGGGCTTGCTCTCAATGAATTCTTCTCCCAGTTTGTACTCATATCTGGGCTTACCTCGACCTGAGTGCACCAACAGTTGGGTGGGGCTGAGGTTCTTTCATCACTGCCCAGTGACAGGACAAGGGGCAACAGGCACAGACTGGAACACAGAAAGCTCTATATAAAAAAAGAGAGAAAAAAGTTCTTTGAGAGAGACAGAGCTCTGAACAGGCTGCCCAGAGAAGTGGTGAAGACTTCTTCTCTGGAGATATTCAATACCTGCCTGGACCCTTTCCTGAATAACCTACTGCAGGGAACTTGCTTTAGTAGGAGGACAAACTCAATCTGCAGAGGTCCTTTTCAACCCGTACAATCCTGTGATTATGTGTCTGCACAGAATTATATGGATACTTGTATGTTTACATATATGTGAAAGTACATACACAGGCAGATACATTTATACAACATACACATAATTAAAATTTAAGTGGAAAAAAGCCAGAAATAAAAATTAAGGGATAGAAACAGAGGAAATCAGCTCTCTAACAGTGTTAGTAATGTCATAACATAACAAATATCAGGCCACAACTAAAGCTGATAACCAAGGAGTTAATGGTAGTAAGGCATTAAAAGATGCGCCTAAGTTCTTGTCATATCAAATAGTCCAACTCCAACATAAAATCGTAAGCAAAGGGAACTGCATCAGCTTTAGCAAAGCCTCCTGATTTCTGCCCGCTTGGAGTGGAAATAGCTGAAAAGCAAAGTCCCCAACCAGAGGAGCTGAGCAGGAAGCACAGACTGCGGCTTGCTCCTTCCTGCAGCAAGCAAGCTTAAAGAACTTGCACAGAAACAGCTCACAGTTCTTCCAGCAGCTGCTGCTGCTTATATAGCAATTAAAGAAGAATTTTTAGGGATAAAAATAGGGAAAGAACATTCTCAGGCAATGAAAGAAACACGCAGCAACAACACCGCTTCGTCCAGCCAGAACAACCCAGAATAAGCCAACATAAATAGTACAGTTCTGATTTTCAGGTATAGGATTTGAAAGTGGACCTTCTAAATTTCACAGCTAGTCTCAGTTTGCTTGTATGGCAACAGCACTCAGAGGCTATTATTTAGCTTTGAGGGGAGACAAACCGACATTATTTAAGAAACAAGACAAAACTTCACTACACTGTATGTACCTAGAAGCATTAAATGTGGCCAAACTGAAATATAACAGAAGTTGGGTACAGATTTAAATTTTAAATTTTTATGTTGAATCCTGCCCAACTCTAGGTTAACATTTTACAAGAGAAGCTCTTAAAAGAGGTTTTCAGAACCTTCCTGAAGTAATAAGACATCGGCTGCAGCTTAATCTTTTATTTTATTGCGTAGATCCTCATTATGCTGCATCAAGAAAAGACTCGTGCTTGATTTTAACTGCAGCATGATGAACAAGCTTTCAAAACTCAGAGTCATTCAAAGGCTAATTGTAAAGTCTTATTTGACTCAACAAAAGATATCTCAAAACACTCCAAAAAACCAAGCTGCCTAAGTAGGGCTTCTTACAACTTTTATAGAACAGGAAAGTGATTGATTGGATGCGCTTTGTGCCTTCCAGTACGCACATTATTGTCAGCTCTTTAGACAGGTGAAACAAGGAAAACTAAAAATGGAGAAGAGAAATGGTAAATACTAATACACATCTTGCACTCCAATTTTGTCCCTTGAACTTCACCACTGGCCACCACAGAAATGACAAATGTTGTTTTTAAGATAACTGTGTAAATGAAGAGAAACTGGGGGAAAAGGGGGCAAAAAAAAAATTAATAATATTTTTCTAACACAGGTCACAAGGTTTTAGTTCCAATTACATTTCAGAAGATCATTTCAGTTTCTCAGTAACTAAAAAGAACTGTAGCTTAAATGTTAGTTAAAATGGGCCTTTTAAGGTCAGTTCTCCTCCTCTAGAATTAATCCTAATTTCCATCCTGTGAAAAATCACTAGGAAGAAAGTCATTTCCAAACACTTAAGTATATTTATTGCTCTCATTTCCACACTAATTATGTAGATTAAGGACTAGAATAAAGCAATTTGGTACATATTCCAAGATGAGTGATGTTATTTGCAATCTACTTCAACTGGAAGATTTATACTGGCACCTTGCCTGCAAACTGCAGCAAACTTGCACATACGACAACAACAAAACAGGAAGTGGTTGCTGTCACCTTCCTAGCACAAGGGCACAGCTTATAGGTGGCACCCACCTCAGGGCACGCACCCTGAAATCCAAGTTTGCCTGCAAACTTATGGCTCAGGCTTGCACTGTCAAACACGTGCGATCCTCCAGTTCATCCAACACAGCAAATGCTCACAGTGGAAGATCAGGAAGTTTCTGACTGCAGCAAGAGGTGGAACTTGGTTGGCTGGTGAGGGAATTACACATTTCACTATAATTGAAGCAGCAAAGATCTCAGCACCATCATTATTATCGCAGATGGAAAGGAAATGAAGTGATTTAGTTTATGCCTGAGGGAAAACAATAATTAATCAGCTTGATACAGGGGAAAAAAAGAAAAGGATCAAATTCAGTTTAGTGAGATTTACTACTTAGGGTAATTACACTTTCGAGAGCTGAACTCCTGTACAGTGAAGGATCTAAAGGAACCTAATGGAGAACTGAGAAAGAGAAGTTCACATTTCTCCTCTAGAAATGCTCAATATGACTTGAGGCTAGAGACACCCCCAAAATAAAGCAAACAGTGAAATATCTCGTACACCAAGAGCTTCTGCCTTAGAGACTATGAGTTTCGCCAGTTATGGACTAAGCATAATATCCTCACAAGTCAGCAAATAGCTAAATAATTCATGATAGCATAAGCAGTTGACTCTGTGTCATTGACAAAGTTACACAATTGCAAGGAGGCAGGATGGACCTTGAATACACATTGTGATTGCAGGATTCAGGCTTAAACAAATCGGGGAAATGGAAAGCCACTTCAAAGCTAAACCTCGGAGGAAGCATTCCTGGGAAAAAAAAAGTAATATTTCTACCATACGTCATGGCAGTACAGCCAAGGGAAAAGCAACCAAAGGTCTATAGTCTGTTTGTTCCTGAATGTAGTTGGAGAGAAAAAGTTATTTTGCATTTAACACACAATTCACTTTGAGAATGATCATTTGAGAAAGCATTAATCAGATCTCTTTCTAGGTACACGCAGGCTACCTAACATTTCATGGTCAATTAACGCATTCTAAAAACCAGGAGGTTCAATAGCAGCTGCTCAATTTTAAATTTGCAACCTTTCCCCTCCTTCACCTAACAGTGTTTCAAAGGCATGCCGGTGTTCAGTACAAAAAAAAAAAAAACCACAGTGACCATCAGCAGCAGCTTTCTATAAGTGACTGAAAAACAGACTGAGATCAGAATGTCAGAAAGAGAGCGTTACCATCCTCTGGTCTTACCTTGTGCTCCTTCACGTGTTTAAAACCAAGATGGTTTAGGTACTAAATAATCCCTAATTTGAAGATACGACTGTGGAGGAACTACACATTTCACTATAATTAAAGAAGCAGATATCTGGAGAATTTACTGCATCACAAACAAAAGCTACTCTAAACTGAAAATAAAACAACAGATGGTGAGCAAGACATTAAGAAAGCTGCCTCCTTAAGCTAATGAATTTCACTGGAGATTATCAAAATAAGTGGAGTGGAAAGCATGTCAAAAGCTGAGGAAAACGTAACAATAAATCCAGAGTAAAAACTGAGAGTAGGAACCCTCAATACAACCTCAGCTGAGCGTGAATGCAGTCCCTAATGAATGAAAGAAATATCCCATGGCAAACTGTCTAAAACAGACACTGACTGTAAACCCTTTCCCACCATAATCTGAAGTGTTCAAAAACAAGAGAAGTAAAAGGAAGAAGAAATCAGCTGAGAAAACAAAATCCACACTGGCCCCCATTTAGTCACAAACACTACACACTGCACATTCCCCACACAGCCTACCTGGTGATTATTTGCTGTTTTCTAGAAACAAACATCCATTTACATGGTATCTACTTGGCTGGACAAAGACCTCCTTTTACAAGCCAACGGCCAGTCTGGATCCCACTATTAGTGCTAACGGCTTCTGCCAATTAAGTTGAAATGATGAAAATGGAAAGAACACACAGGCAGGCACAAAGTTAAATCCAACTAAAACCACGTTAGTAATAATCTCTGAGCATTTCACATTGTACATAACCACCATTCACGTGCTGAAGTACACCTTGCAACCTCTGTGTGTCTGCGCTGCATCTTTTCATCCTCAGAGGATCTTGCCCATCTCCATGCCTGCACACAGTTTACACTGGGTGGCAACTGCTGAGCTGCTAACCCAACTCAGATAGGAATTTTTAATGTCAAACAATACCTTTTTCTTAGATAACCTTCACTCATAGAAAAATGTGGAAAGAAGTCTCTGTTTAGAAAGTAGTCTCAACCCTTTCCACACACCCGAAAGTCACAAAGAGAAATGAACAATCAATGGATTATCATCCTTACTTTGTGCTGATAGCAAACCTCAGACTGGACATTAGCAGGAAGTTGAGGTGTTGTTTGGCAGTGCACAAGTGTTGTGACATTGTACTTCAAGGACTACTTTGTATTAGTAAGCTGACATTCATTTCCTACTCTGCCTATATGATGCCCAGTTTTGTAACCTGAGCCTTATTAATGGAACAGGTCAGGTTTGGTCCCTGCTGCCAAAGCAGGAGGATTTGAATGCAACATATTTTTCATTCCTGGCATTTCAGGGAGGTTAGAAACAGACTTTTAATGTTCATCAAGGAATGATGAATGACATTACTCAGAGGCAGCACTGTGATATAAATTAGCCCAATCTATGATCTAGAAGCCAGGCTGTTTCAAATTAGAAATTGTGACTGTTCATATCACAGCTGTGAATGTCTTACAAGCAGGGAACTATATTCCTTTCAGTTATTTCTGATTCCATCCTTACTGGGAAGTAATAGTGAACTTCCTTAGCAACAAGTAACTGCACCTGGGGAGTAATTCAACTCTTCCTGAGGCAGAAAGAGGGATTCAGTCTATCTCACCCAGGCAGCTAAAAGGCATATAAACTTGAGCTATTTCCAAGCTTCTCTTTATAGCAAAAGGAGACAAAAACAAACAAACAAAAAACCCCACATCATAAAAGTTCTAAGAACAATCACTGAATCATGTTACTTTCAAGGTAACATCAGTGATGACACCACCCAGAAACAAAGAGCCATAAAAGATTTCTTGTGCAAATGCTGCCACTTCAGAGCATCTCAGAGGTTTCCAAAGCACTTTTTCCAACTTTGCTTCAAAGATTCCACTTCGATGACAGCACCAGTTGCTCAAAGCAAGTACTACTTAATTTATCATACTATAAATTATTTTAATCAGACCTTATATATACGCGCGTGTGTATGAAGTACATCAGAGTCAGTGTGGTGGAGTTACCAACCCTTGAGGTGTTCAAGAAAGAGGTAGATGTGGCACTGAGGGACATGGTCTGAGTGGTCACAGATGCGGGTTGATGGTTGAACTAGATGACTGTGGTGGTCTTTCCAACCTAAATGATTCTATGAATTGCAAGGAAAAAAAAAAAAAAAATGAAAACCAAAAACAAAAACCTCCTTTTCTTGCACTTTGCTTTAATGATGACTTGCTAATTCATAACTTGCTTTAAAAAGCATATTATGTTTCAATTTGCTTGTTTCAAAATATTTCAAAAACAGTAAGATACAAAGAATGTGCGACATCAGTACTGCATGTAATTCCTTTGAAGTATTTATTTTGCTACTGTTTCTCTGCAACACAGTAATTGTTCACATTACTAGATCTCCTCAACACTGCAACCACCTTCCTGAGCCAACCTCTAACTGAGAGTGAAAAAATAAATCAGAGACTAAGTATCTTGGACTTCAGAGAAGCAAAGCAGGATACTTTATGTTACCTGAGAACTTTGAGAACAAAACATCTTTAATTCTGCCAGAATATTTTAATGAAACTAAGCAGGCTCCAGACAACTTCTGCCACATTTTCTCCACTGAGAGTATTTTATCCATAATCTGTAGCATCCCCATTCTTCAGTTAAAGAAGTTAAGAATCAAGCTTTTGTGATGTTTTTCAGGCATTTTTGAGACACACTCCCTATTAGCTTCCATACTCCGGCAACTACATGAGAATTACTTCTCACTTTATGGTGAGAGGGCTGAAAACCACGAATTTAAAGCTTACATATTTGTGAATATATTTTAAAAAATCACAAACGTACAGAAGTTGGCTATAGATTTTGGCAAGCTTGAAGAAAGAAAAATTAAATGAATTATCCAAAAATCATACCAGATAGATGTGCAGATTCCCCAGAGAAACCAGTTCTCCATTCCATTCTGCTCTTTAAAAAAGTTGTCCCAGGACTGGGACTGAATCTTGCTAATTGGAAAAGCTTGAAGTCCCAGCCAAGGGACCAACAGAAGTAGTAGTCTATAAACATGGTGTGTTTTAGAGGCAACACCTTGAAAAAAAATGATTATAACTCTGTTCTTTCCCTGTCACTCACAGACCATTCAAGAAGTTGCAGTTCAAGCTATTATACCACCCACTGGCATAGTTCTACAACACAGTGAGGAGTACATGCTACAGTTTTGCTTACAGGCACCTCAGCCAGTTTGTAAGCACTACTTCAAACAGCATGCAACCGGACAGCACAACTATTACAGCTGTATCTTTGAAAGGTTAAAAAGATGTATCGTAGAATCAGTCAGGAATAATGTTATGGAACCGTCACACTAAGCATAATGTTGTGAAGCTGTCACACTAGAGAAACAAGTGCTTTCCAATCATAAGAATCAGTTGGAACAGACTCTGGTGAAGAATGTTTATCTCACAGATGCCCCACTCCTCTCCTTGTCTATTTTTGCTTCTCCACTAGCTGTAATAAGACCTCAAGAAAACAAAACCACCCAAACCAACCACAGCCTCTAACAACTGAACATTCACTACGCTGATGCAGCACAACTTTTGTTCCGACCGTGCTATGTTTAAATAGCTTAAGTGTGAAAACAACTCCCAAATCTTCCTTCCTGTAATAGCGACCAGCAAGCGCTGCCTACACAAATAGTTCTCATAGTCACTACCTGTTCAGCCTGGAGAAAAGAAGGCTCCAGGGAGACCTGAGAGTTGCCTCTCAGTAACTAAAGGGGGGCTGTTAAAAAGAAGGGGACAGTCTCTTTAGCATGGTCTGTTGCGACAGGACAAGGGCAAACTAAAGGAGGAGTGATTTCATTCAGACACAAGGAAGAAATTCTTTATGATAAGGGTCTCTCCTGTTGGAGAGGTTGATAAGCAGGGATTATTGCAGAAAAGAGAGCTTCATTAGATTCTAGCATGCCAGAGTAATTGCATAATAAAAACCCAAGCTACATCCATTCAAGTATTCATCTTCGGTCCGATAAAACATATTTAGAGATTATGATTTTTAAAACTAGTTTGCTATATTCTGCATATCTCTTGATGCCGCAGCAAAGTTGATAGAATACTTACCAGCTCCAGAAGCCCTACAACTTTACAGCATTTAAGCAGCAGGTTTACATTGGAAACATCTATTTGTTTTAACAATTTTGACAATAACTGCAAAGAGCTACATTGTTGAAATAGCTACTGAAACTGGTCAACTGATTCCCCAATACACAACATCAATATTCTTCCATAAACCCGAAGAAAGTCAGGGGATTATGTATTAGGAAATGCAATTCAATCTCCTGCCACCATGTTATTAAATAGCTTCAAAAAAGAACAGTGAAACATGGCACACAAAAGTAATTAACCAGTCCACTCTTTCTGAAAAATTAAGTGTTAGAAGTGGAGAAACTGCTCTCAGCACTTCCAAGTTTTTCCCTAATAGAAGTACTAGCATCAAATAAGGATGGTGAGGGTAAATTCCCCATGCTACTGTACAAAACAGAAACAGATTTCTGGGAATTATGCAGCATATTTGAGTGCAGATGTCAGAAGTACCAAGTTGCTAGCGTGACCACTAAAGGAGAGAGTGGGAGCAGAAGCATATCTTTGAAGGAGATGAATCACACACTGGAAGCTGTCTCTTATTACCATGTGCTATAAGAGATGTGACTGAACAGCTCCAACTTACATGTTTGACTTTGAAAATCATCTTTCCCTAGCTTGGCAAACAAACAGACAAAGGAGTGGTATGTGTCTTTTCTCAGAGTATCCATGCTTTGTTCTGCTTCTCAGTTACTCTTCAAATAATTTCGGGTGGGATCCATCTGTCTCTATCTGCTTTAAGATTCCCAGGTTGAGCAAAAGTTAAGAACGTGACCAATTAAAAATGAGATATGCAGGTTTAAGCTGTTCACCCTCAGATCCTTCATAGACAGTGCGAAAAAAATATTCAACCAGCATATTTCTTAAAACAAAGGCTGTCCTAATACAAAAATGCAAAATCATCACAGGCCAAATCAGAAAAATTAATTTGGCAGATACTGCTTGGTTCTGGCACATAAGAACTAGAAGTCCTATCCAGACACGTGGAGAAGGAGATGTGAATTGTGATGCAGGCCTATTTTCTTCCTACAGGGTGGATGTAAATATTGAAATATTCAATAGATTGTGGAAAAATCTTACACTAAAAATAATGGATGTTGGCAGCAGGAATCCTCCCTGGCTATGGAAGGTTAAATAAAACCAAATTTGGCTCGGTAGCAAGTCTGGATGATGACTGAGAGAGACCAGAGAGCAACAAATCAGATTAAAAGTAGTGGAGGATTTACACAGCTCAAATACAGGTGGGGTAGATAGAGCAGCTGGAAATTATCAGTAGAATTTTCAAAAGCACTTTTGAGCAGACACAGCTTCTTCAGTCATTTGCATGCTTATGTGGCCTCCATAAGAAGCAGCAATTTTAGTTAGAGAAGAGGAGCACCAGATAAAGATGTTCCAAATCAGGTGTAACACAGGTGGTACAAAGCACAGCCTACTTTCTCTGTAGATTAGGCAGATTTTTAAAGAGATATTCTTGAGGAATTGCTGCTGGACCTGAATTAACCCAGTGCTAGAAAGTTTTCAGTCACTCAGATAGTTTATCCTCTTTGAATCTTTCAAAAATAAATTGCAGGGACAATTTCTATTGTGTTTATCTGATATATCAAAGAAAAGAGGAGCCCTACAGAATTTCAAATTGAGTAAGCGTGAAGTTATGCAAGCCAGCAAAATAATGCAGAGAATCCCCTCCTAGAACTCAGAAAACCTCTACAAAACAGACACGACTGCCGAAGACTGGGAACAAGACCAAGACAGCAACTGAGCCTGTGGTGTGTCACTGTCTACCCAAGGAGCAGAAACGTAGCAGCACAACAGGATACTTGTGGGCCTGAGCAGCACTGGGGTGCTTGCAGAGATACAGAGGCACAGTAATAATTCTGAATGTGTACCTCAATTGGTCATAAGCAGATTCTTGGAGTGCTGGCTGAGGACTGGTGCTGATGAAAAGGATCCATAACTTAACACAAAAAAGTCACATACCCAAACAGCCTGAGGGCTAGATTTAATAGTCGTGTGCAAACAGATTAGAGATTGGCTTCCAAAGCAGGGCTTCAAGCAGGATACAGTTTGAGAAGGGACTTAGATTAACCCCAGATCACAACACTGTACAACACGCTGCCCTTCTACCACCCTTCGCTAGGCCTCTCCTCTGCGCAGTCAGGCATTCATCAGGCACGGACCAGCTCACGAGAGAGCTGGCAAACCTGTGATTACAGTCACGTGAAAATTCACTCCCACTGCCATCTGTGATTTGGTTTCTAGTCAAAACAGGGAGATAATTCTGCACACAGTAACATCACTGGCACCACTATGAGAAGGGAAGAAGCAAAAACTCACCAATGCAGTGTCAGGGAGGTGAGCCAAGGGTGACCGCGGTGCAGGCAGCAACCTCACCAAGCAGGGCAGCAGGCCCAGAGCGTCTCACTGGGCAGGCCAAGCCAGGTGCTAACAACAGATTGCACCAAGCAGACCCCAGCACAGCCAGGGAGCAAACCAAGCATGCTTCCTGGCAGCCCAGCCAAAGATGAGACAAAAATAAACCAGCTGTACCTGCAGCATAGCTCAGAAGAGGATCGACTCAGCATGGGTACACTGGGGGAAGCTTCTGGTGGAGGCCGCAGGTGAGGCTGGTTAGGGAAATTAATGACTTGTGGTACACTGAGTGCCCTGACAGGGACTTCTGCAGGAAGAGAAGTTCTGATTCAATGTTCGGTTTTGTTTCTCACTACTCAGACCTATTTTAATTAGGAACATTATATGTTGTGTTTTTTTTTCTCAAGTTGAATATTTTGCCTAAGAAAGTGATTTTGCCATCCTCACTCTAGCTCACGAGCTTTCCCATCTAATTTTCTCCTCCATCCTACTGAGGAGGAGGATAAGGGAGCAATGGGGCAGACGTTTGGCTACTAGCCAAGGCTAACCCAGCACAGCACCAAAAATCAGTCACATAACCATCCCCAAATGCTTTCCAAATTTATCAGCCCTGTTCCCCCGATCCTACAGTTTGTACAAAAAAAGCTGAAAAAAGTTAGTTTATAGATAAACAGATGGTGGGGAAAAAAAAGAAAAAAACAACGATTCTGAATTCTCATTCCATTGGAAAATGAAAATTAAGTTGAACAAGTGCAACTAATATTTTAATAATAATAATAACTAGTTAATGTAATTTAATGAATATATTAATTAGAATAAAATGAGGCAGTAGAACAGTATGTGTGAGCAAATATCTTTCCTCTCAATCTGTCAGTCCTAACTTCTCTCCTGCAAATGAGATATACCTACTCACTAAGGCAAAGGAAAAAAAAAAAAGAAAGAAAGAAAGAAAAGAAAATAGAGCTAGAATGACTGTCTTTTGAGAAAGAAGAAAGAAGGTGTTACAGTGAGCTACCTTTAAATTGCCTCCTTTTTAAAACAGTAAACCAGCAAATAGGAGAGTTGAGGTCAATGCTGAACTGAGCCTGAAGGGATTATTATTAGGGATTATATAATTATTATTATTTTGTTTTTCTTCCACAAGGGAAACCTTAATCGCTTGCTAAGCATGGTTAAATGGGGAAAGTTTCCATCCAGGCACTCTGGGCCACAGTGCAGAAGAGAATAATCAGTTTGTTAAGTCTTGCTGAGTTCTGTTTCTTCCTCCTGTAAGAGATACTGAAACAAACAGGAGGCACAGCTTCTTTTTGCCAGCTGAAGGTCTTGATCACTACAGAAAGGCTCCCTCTCTCTCTTTTTAATCAAAGATTCTTGCCTTCTTAGTCATACACTAAGAAAGGAGCATGATTTAGGCTGGAAAAACAGCTTCCACTCAGCACTTACTCTGGTATGGTAGGTTGGAAAGAACAGTTGAAACCCCTTCAGGCTGAGGAAGGAATTTATCCTGGTCACACACACTCTCAGTATGTGTTCAAGCCAATTAGGCTGTAATACAAAAGACATGTATAGGTAGAGTGTCACACTACTCCCACTGCTTTAAAAACGATGTGGTCAAATCCGCTTCTTGTGAACGATTCTCTGTAAGCAAGCATTAACTGAAATCTATTTAATCTGATTAAGCTCCTGGAAGTTGGAAGGATGAATGCACACTTTCTGAACCCTTACTACACTCAGGGGACATCAGTGCTAACAGATTCAGTCTGGTAAGAGCAAAGTTCAAACGCAACTCCAAGTCTCTGCAACTACAACAGCAGTAGGGAGCTACTCACATGGAATGATGCTTGAACTCCTAGTTCTCATGGACTGTGCTTGCTTTTGAAGAGGAACTGACCCTCATAATTCATGCTTCTTTAGCACTGAACTGAATGATCCTGGCCAATTTTCAAGCTGAAAAACAGTTTAACTTCTTTGTGTGGTTTATTAACCAACCTCATTTGCAGATTTACTCGAGTATGGCGATTGTTTATCAAATTTCTTATCTGTCATGTACTCATCCTTCTCCTAGGCAGTTTGACTTCTAAAGTTCTTTTAAAAAATGCAGAGTCGCAGAGTCCTCAATCAGAAATTAAATTACACCATGTGTGCGTTCATGATAAGCAGCACGCCCACCTGCGTGCAAGAAATCCCAGGGTTAAACAAACAATTCCTTTACTGAAAGAAAAGAAGTAACAACAAAAACTTGGCAAGGCCAAATAATAAATCAGATACTTCAGCAGCAGGACTGACCCCATCCTCTTCCTCAACATCTGCAAGTTGCTGCTAGGCCAGCATTAACAGTTCTTTTTTCCTAATTATATCCTATTAACCAGGCTTGAAAGAGTCTAATTGCAGATAGGTCTGTCCCTCCACTCAGTGGAGCCACATTTTGAAGTACTCCCTATCTCAGAAGAATCAATCACAGCTCTGACACTGAGCAGGGCCTTAAGGATGCCAGTTCTTAGTGATGCCAGTAAAGGCAGCTGGCTAAGGTCTTCAAAGTAACGCCAGACCCCTCATGCTATCCTCTGCTTTAATCAAAGCCCCTTCACTTCAGCTTGTCAATCACAGAGAACACCTTCTTTAGGGTCCCAGGCTTTCAGCTATGCAGAACTATCATTGGCTTTCAACTGTGTGTCCCTAAATTGTGGAAAGGTGCATTCCTTTGGTATTCCCAGCAGTTCTGACTCCCACAGCTGCATTTATCCTCTGCTCAAACTCACAACCAGAATGAGACCAGGATGCATATCCTTCCCTCCTGCTTCCTGGTATCCCTTGAAGGAACTCGCTAGCACAGGCAACAAAGGAGCCACATGCCTTCCAAGACCTCTCCCCCAGTCCCATGCAATGTTTATAGGTCTGTCAGTGGTCAACCTTACACATGTTACAGAAGACAGTCCAGGACACTACATCTAACATGTCTACTGGCTTGGAAAGAAACTTCATCACACACTTCAGCCTGAGGCAAGAGAGCAGTGCCCTCCTCTTTGGTATGTATGGAAATGACAGAGTTGTACCAACCTCATTTTCTGAGTGAAATAAAGTTTTAACAGGAGTGTACCCAATTCTATCAGAATCTTCAAGGGGATCTGGTCCACCCACTCTGTTCCTAAGGTTGCTCCTTCAGTCTGTACTCATCTAGGAATCTCTCTTGCTCTTGCTCATATTCTCAACCATGTCTCAGGGCAAGTTGCTGGTGAACTAAATATCCCTTTTTTCAATCAGAACTGAGATGTATAAATGTTCCTAGCTTTGCATTTCTTCAATTCAGGTTAACTTCTCAAGCATGCACGATCAAGTCCTCATTGGTTCAGTAAATTTTATATGGAAATCAAGGACCATAAAAACACGGAAATCCTGGGTAACACAAGACAGAAAAACAGTGCAGACACTGTGATGTCAGTACATATGTCAGTAGGGTTTACTAGCCTGAGATGTGCACTGAATTCTCTCTTAGATCTAGACAAGCCAGGCTTGTCTGCACCACAGACTAGTTCACCTCTCTGGTTTCTAACAAGATCTTCAGCTTATACACAGTAGTAGAAGAGACCCTTAGCTAACATGCCAACCAGACAGCCTACCCAAAGAAAATAAAGAGCTCCCTTTAGTACTTATAGGCAAGAAATTCTGGTAACTGAACAGTTAACCCTGATAGTAACTCACTAACTAAAATTTGGGGGGACTTCTACGTGGCTAAATATGAATATATAGGTTTTTTGCTTTTTTTCCCCAGGCTTTCTATTTTAAAAAAATAATTCATTATTTGGACAGCGTTCAGCAGAAATGAGTCTCTGTCTTTAATTAAAATTTAACAAAATACATTCCTCATGCTGGTTGTCTGTACTTCCCTAAACAGTCTCTTTATCCTTCCTAATGAAGTAAACAGCACAGCTACAATTTTCAGGAACAACTGAAGATTTTTGTTTTTACCACTAAGCATGTCTTCATGTTCGTTTCCTAGGTTGGAACTAATGTCTGCATCAGGAAAACAACACAGCTTTCCTGTAATAAGGTTAGTAATGCCTGTGATTAATTACTTTCAGCTCTTAATGACTTTCAGCATGAGGTTTCTTTTCCTCTTGCTTCCCTGCCTGAAACATTTGAATTTTTTTCTTGTTCATCTTATGTCAAAAATCACCAGTTTGGTTCTTAATTAAAGCATTCAGTTGTTAAGCCAAATTTGTTCCTTGCCAAGGTGGGACTGGATAATGCTGGCCTGTTACTACGTCTTTGTATTCTTTCCATCTCACACCTTCTAAGAAAGAACTCCCTCACTGCAGACCTTCATACTAGCAGATTTTTGTACTAGGGGTGGTTTTCTCATTTTATCACTTGCTCATTTAGTTATTCCAAGTGCATGGTCTAATCTGCTACCTGACACATCTCAATCCTCTATTCAAATCACTTCAAAAAGGATTCTAAGCAGACTATTCAATTAGCATGACATGAATGAAAAATAAAAATGAAAGTTTTGTGATCTAGTTATATTCCATGACTACCTTCATTGTATTATCTTCAGTTCTGATTTCATCAACAAATCTGTATTCAATCATTCTGGCCAGAAATATTCTTTGTTGCTGTCATCCCTCCATTAGGTAAATATATATAGATATATAAAATGTATTTTTTTTAATATATATATAAATAAAAAGCAAGGTATTTCATTGTTCATCAGACAAGAGGCTGCCCAAGACAAGCAGCAGCACAGCCAGTTGTGAGAAATGACAATGACATAGGGAAGGGGACTTCACATCGATCAGTGTTTATGAAACAAATGAGAGTTAATTCCTCACTTTTCACTGTACTGGCTCTTTTAAATCAGCACAAATGAATCGCTCAATAGTCCCTGTCCTAGCCCATGACTTAAGAGTCACTGCCTGGCTTCTAGCTACCCTTAAGAATGCAAGGGACTGAAACACTGCTTGCCAAAATTCAAACAGATGGGCATCATCTCACAAATTATTTCCTTCTTGCAATCAGCAGCCTCAGAAGATGTAGCACACGGACACTCTGACCTGCTTATCACACAGACAGCTGACTGTCATCTTTCAAGGAGGTTATGATGGTCTACCAGATTACACTCTGGCATCAAACTGGAATGTGAAGCTTCACATCTAAATGTCTTCTAGCAACACGGGTTGCAATGGGATCACTAGGAAAAATAAAAGCATGCACAAATTAAAAAAGGAGGAATTTCTCCCAGGACTAACTGAATTTCTTACAAATATTAATCTATAATTAGAAGATATCAATGTGAATACTCAAAACGAAAACAGAAGGGTTCAGTGCAAAACGAGAAAAAATTCTATTAAATGAGTTGGCTCTTTAGAGAACAGACGCAGTGAAGAAATACACATGAAATGAGGGAGAATTCATTAAACGCCTGAGACAGGAGAGTCGTCAAGTCTGTACTGTGTTTCTGAGGCTTCGTGTACAAGGTGGAAAAAGCCTCAGTTAATATGAAGTACTGCCAGGGCCTTTCGCCAAATACAACAAACAGTGAAGGCAACAGTGGGAAAATCATTCCTCAACAACAGGATATGTGCAAAATGTCCAGGGCATGATACCAAAAAGCTATGTGTGACCAGGAAAACCACAGGAAGTAAAACAATCTACCTTGCTAGATGGTGCTAAATGTCAGCCTTGAAAAAAAGTGAGGGAGAATGGTTATCACTTAAGGGCATGAGAAATCGCTTTCTCCCTCTGTCAGTCTCACTGACTTTCTCCCAGTACAGGGACCCTACATAGCCTAGTGAGTTTCTTCATTTTTGACACTAGTAATTCACAGCAAACTGGCAGAAATGCTGCTTAAGGCATTGCAAAGATTAGGATTAGAGGGGTCCAGTACATATACCAAGTCCAAACCACCAATGCTTTTACTAGAAGGGGTGTAGGACCATGCTGGGGAGCACTGAAGGTAGTGAGAAAGTCCAAATGTAGAACAGTACTTTGCTGAGATGATAGCAGTAGTGTGATGAACTTATTTCTTCATTTGTTTATTTAAAACACTTATTTGAATGCCATATGTTTGGACAAAAAACAGCTACATCACAAAAGTCAGAGAGAGGAAAGAAAAAATAATTTGAAAACTTTGTCATTCATGACAAAAATCAATTGGGATTAACTACATGTTTCTCTCAGAATATGTTCTCTCTGTGTTTCTGACAATACAGAAATGTGCACCATCACATCCAACAGCCATACACTGACTGGGACAATTCACCATCAGTTTGGGGATACAACAGTGTTTAATATACATTCAAGTCATTTTTTACAAGACAGTTTCCTGTCCACTTGAGTTTGAACCCCAAAATGCTACTTAGAAAGCAAGGACGGCAAAACAGTTTTCAAAAGCTCCTGCTGAATATGCAAAGTAATTTTGGCAGGGAGAGGGGGAGAAGTAGCTCATTCTGAGCTCAGTTTCTGCAACAATTTTGAGAAATCACAGCACAGACAAAACCTTGCTCAAAATAATCTTTGTTTTCCCTCACAGTAAGGTTTTGTGATTTCTATGTTACTGACACCCTGAAGTCAGTAAGGCTTTCAGAAATGAGCTGTTAATGTGTTAACATGTAGGCTACTTCTGTGTCTGCTAAATGACAGAATTTGAAATACATATTTGATTTGTCCAGCTGTAGTTCTCTTGCTGGAATCTTTCTCCAATTGCTGCAAAGCAGAGCAAGTTCTCAGACATTGGTGAAATACCTCTGATTTTTACTAATACTTGCATTCAGAGGGGAGAGGTCACTCTGTAATGATAAAAATGAGCTATCACCTAGGAAGCCAGCTATGCTGGAATTAGAATTCATGTTCATCCTCTCTGGAACAATCTGATGGCTTTTCTTCTCCTTCATTAGCAGAGAGGCTGTGAATGTAAGTATGCAACAGTATAATTTAAACAGCAGATCTGAAGAGGAAGGAGGGTGATAAATGCAAGTAACCATTATAAAAGATGACTGTAAGGAAGACGCCAGCATTGAGTCCTTTCACTCTTAACATATTTCCCTGAAGAAAAACAATACAAAAATTAATGTTGAAAGAATCTGCAGTTACAGAGGGAAAAAAAAGTGCCTTTTGGAGTATTTGCTCAAATTTTTCTCTGTCCACACCTAAGGGAGACCTGGGAAAATAACAGTAGACTTTTTCCTGTGTAAATCACTTATTTAGAAACCAGCACAATGTGCCTAGTTAGCAGCCACAACAATATTTAGATGCCATCTCTCTTTCTAATGAGAGCTTTTCCTTAAGAAAAAAGACATTTCTGAATTAGGTTTTACTGTGAGCTTGAGACATCTCTGATCTCTTTCGGTGTATAGTAGGCTGCTTACTAGGAGTAAAAAAGATTGCTTTCAAATGGAGAGAATAAAAAGAGTCTGTAAGCAGATCTGGACATAAAATGATGAAGTCCAAGAGGGGATGTATCCTTAAGAAATTCTTGAGGGTCTGCTAAAGAGTCAACATACCTGGCCTCCGCAAACCCTTATCCTTGACATTGGTAGGGAGCTCAGATGTTGCTGGCTCCAGTACAGCATTCTGACATTAAGTCTCACTGTCAGCTATGGGGTTCTCACAGAGCCATTAGAATTTGGCACGAAGCTTGCTAAGCACTGCACCAAAGGCCATCCATCAGCTGTCTTATCAGCAAATGGGTCACAGAGGCTTCTCATTTTGGAAAGAAAAGAATAAAATTGAATTTAAAATGTAATCTGCCACAAGGCTTTTGAGGAAACATCTCTGATCTGCAAATCAGAACTAGAAGGATAGCCCTTAAAAGTTCATCTTCTGCTCTGCTTATTCCCTGAGAGGACAAACTTGTATCTCTGTAATGTCACATTGGCGTGTCCCCATCTGTCACTAGTTTTCAACATCAGCAGTCCAGGTTAACTAAAAGGTGACCTTCTGAGCGTTATTTGAATACATGTTTCAGGTGTATGTGTCATTTTCTCACTGGAAGAATGGCTACTTCCTTCAGAAATACCATGGATACAAAGAACTGAAACATCTACAGTAAGAGTTGAATAGTAATATTTGCATATATACATTTTTAGCATGAATTTAGATATCAGTGTGGTGTTGTCACTGAACAGCTACAGCCTTTTCAACTTCATAGTACTTCTCGGACAAGAAACAGGATCACTGTCTGTACTTCACATGCAAAGAGTTATAGCTAAGCATCTGCCCAAGGTCATGCACAAAGCCTGAGTCAGAGCTGAGAACTGAACTCTGAGCACAAAAATATCCTTTGTCTGTTGAGAGAAAACCCAGAAAATTCATTTTTCTAACTCTCAGTGAAAAACAGGTGTTTCGCTGATGTGGATTTGATAGCCCAGTCTACGCCAGGAATTACAATAAGATTCAGATCCAAGGCAGGACAAATCATGTTCTGCCTGCAGTTGTCAAGGCAACAGCAGCCCGAGGTGTTCTAGCTACAGAGGAGCTCAGTAGCTCCAAATCTCTCCCTTCAGGAAGCACTTCTTGGCTGCTTTATGGCCACTCTGTGACATTCTGATTAATCCTGCTGTGAAGAGACTAGATATGCTCAATTTGCCAAAGAATGGCAGCATCGCTTGAAAATAATTCACAGAACTTACAACACAGCTCGAATATCTGGCATGCTGAAGCCAGGAGTTACTCATCCATTTGAACAGCAAAACAAAGGATTGCATTTTTTGGCCAAAATAGCCCTCGGCAGGGCCCTGGGTCCCTTCTATGTATGCAGTGCCACAGAAGGTTTGTGGAGCTGACAGAAAAACTTCCATTTTAAAGTTGGTCCCCTCTCAAGTCAAGAGGGATCAGAGACAGATTTCTTGAGAGTATTATTCAGAGATGAAGGCAGACTAATGAAATGGAGGAATCAAACAGCAGGTAATGGTGCCGGGATACCAAGAACTGCCATTGCCTGCATTTTTCTAACTCTATAGCTCTAAAACTGTTACCAAATATTTCAGTACTTTGAAATTGAGTGCTGTGGCCCTGAGGTACTTCAAAGTTTTACTCACCTAAAAGTTATGGGACAATTTGTTAGAGCAGGAGACCTTCAGGTAAGGGTGAGGTCATAAATTGGTAGACGGGCTGCATCACTAGGTGGTGGCTGAGGTACCCTCTGAAGCCTCCAAGTCTTTCTGTTGCACCTGCATCTCCCTGGTACTAGCGATACCCACTGTGACCCAACCGTCAGCACATCTGCTCAGGAGAACCCCCCACAGGTCTGGACCACAGCACTGTGCTCACCTTGCAGCAGGATGAAGCAAGACCAGGGCTAACTGTGACATGACACAAAACCTGCCCCATCCAAACCACATGGGGCATCTACACCACTGATAGGACAGTTTGCAGGAAACAGGTTTTTAATTCATAAAGGTGCTGTAATCTTGGCACCCATACAGTGATACAGGACTCAGATACTACTGCAGAGCAGCAGTGGTGCTCAAGGCGCACTATTCCCCTAAAGGAAGTGTTATTTTTTTTTAATTGGATTGGGGGGGGGAGTTGTTATTTTGTTTCTTTTTAAATTCATTTCTACTAGCACAGATAGCAATAAAAAATTAAAAAAAAAAAAAAATCAGAAAATATCTTTCAGTTCTGTTTGCACTTATTGTCAAGATAGAATCAATTCTTTGAGCTTTGAAATATGGGTTTTCACACAGTCCAAGAAAACATCTCTGTATTCTGTATTTAAAAAGAAATGATTTTTTTTTTTTCTATCAGGTTTAGTATTTTTACAGTTTATTTATAAGATGTTAACGATAGGTGAGATTTAAGCTGACAGTGTCTCTTCAAGACTAGTTAATTGTACAGTCTAATAAATGTAAACATTCCCACAAACATGAACTTCTTCACATCTGGATTATCTTAACATGGTTCTCTTTAAGAAAAGGTCATCAGATCTCTTTACAAAGCTGATACAGGAACGGAGAGCCATTCAAAAGCTGGAGCACACTTTGTATCTCATTATTATGATGGAAAGGAACTGGCTTTCCAACCAGCATAGTACATACATATACATATACATACTCCCCATCTATTGCCAGTACAATGGCATTATTGCTAGAAATCAAATTCTTAAAATGGAGATACTAAAGAAGGTTAACGGGCAGACAAGCCCAAGAAACGTGGCTTACAATATATAGCGAGAGCATGAGTGATTAGGCAAAGTTGCTAAAATAAAGTGATTTAAATAAGCCTGAAGTGAAACTTTGTGAAAGAGACAGGAGAGTCCCTTTCAGCTGCTTTAATGTTAAAAAACTCTTTCAGTTGACTGCCATTATCACTTGCAACAATAGTATTGCATTCATCTTTCTTCCATGAATCTTTTGAAGGGAATCAATGCCATTTCTCACAGAGGAAGAAATAGAGAGATTGGTCATGCGAGGCCAGCATCAACAATGTAAAGATAGCCCAAGCACCTGGTGACCTCACTCTGTGCTCTGTCTGCCCGGTACACTCCATGCCCCAGGAAAAAGCAAAGAAGGGGCCTGAATAGCTCAGAGGGGTCATCATTCTCTACATCCTGTCACACAGAGCAGAAAAGCTACATTGCCTGTTACTTCTTGCCAGCTAAATATTGAGTCACTATCCTTTGTTGTTTAGGTATAAACTGTTCAGGTGACAGTGCCCTTTGGCTAGTTCTAGTGTTTTTGCATGCAGAACCTCCATTCCAGCCTAAACCTTACACACAGCTGTCTACATCAGATTGAGCAGTCTATTTTAACTTTCCAAAAATAAGAACTCACATCCTTTAAAAACACTGACGTTATTTTCACTGCCAAGGTCTTTCCCTGCCTCCTTGACATCTCTTCCTGCATTGGGATGTAGTATGAAATTCCCTGCTCTTTTGAAGGGACTGGAAACAGCTATAATATACAAGGAGAGGAAGGGAAGTTGCTTCTTGCAGCTCTAAAAGAATGTCCTCCAACTGTCTGTAATTTGTCCTCAGAACTGTCCTTGCTCTTTGCTTCCAGTCCCCTCTGGCTTCAGCAGAGCTTTGCTGGAGAACATCCAGTCATTTACAGGAACAAAAAGTTTAAAAATAAAATAGGAGCTTTGATCAAGTAAAAAATTCAGTGAGGAAGGAAAAAGGGAAACACAAGTAATGACAACTCAGGTGGAAAGCAAAGCAAAAAGCAGATTCATTTTGAGCTGACAGACATTTCTATGCCTGCTTGCAAAGCCAAAACCTTCCCTGGTGCTCCTTCTACTCCCAAAATGTCCTGCAATAGCAGTGAAAAATATGTTTTCTTTTCATTTCTGACTCCTCCAAGTTCGAGTATTCTTTGCTTTTTCATTTGCAAAATGTTTTTCTTTTTGTTGTTTTTTGCAGGAGCTCTCAACTGTACTAAATTGTGCATGCACAGACTCACATCAGAAGTATCAGTTCTTTAATTCCTGTTTACTGTCATCCAATTCTCCCTCTCTCTCTGCCCATGTATTTACTTACGTCTTATAATGCAGTAGCCATTTCTAGCTGCTGCTAATGGAGAGATACTTCATTATTTTTCTATTATTAAGGAGATAAATAGGCTGATGTGAGAAGTCTGAGTGCCAGCCTCAGAATGTTGGATTGTTTTTGTTGGTTTTTTGTTTTTTTTTGTTTTTTTTTTTAAGATGCACCCAATTTTGCATATTTTGGGTGACACACAGTTGCCTCTCCTAGATTCTGACCATTCTAAGTAACTTCTATGCAAACACCTCATTTACATCTGTAGAAAAAAAAAACAAAAACAAAAATGTCTACTCCATACATGTGGTCAGCATCATTCAAAACATCCAAATATTTCAGTGATCGGGGCATGCCCTACAATACAGACAGGGCAAAGACCACAGTGGCTCTGGAGTGCACTTCAGCCAGCAATCTGGGTATTCATACAGACCTCAATATGTGGATGCTGCTTAAGCCAAAAAATTTGCAAATGAGTTCTGATCACCTCCTTTTGAGCCATTTACTAGATTCATAGAAAGTAACAGTAAAATCACTGCTACATCACTGAAATGTAGAACTGAACAGGAGGAAGATTTCCCTCTAAAGAACTACAAAACTACAAGGCTGGTGTGACTAATTCTTTTGCTTGATAAACTTTCAGATCGTGTTTCACTACTGAAAGGAAAAAAAAGCACAAATAATCCAAAATCAACATGTGGCCCTGGAAATGTCCCTGGGAGGACACCCTTTTTTCAGGTTCAAATATGTTATTTCACCCGTGGTGATTGTGGGAAAGCAAAACTGTGGCAAAAATATCAATGAAAACAAATGCAGATGGTGGAAACACAGGTGCTTTTGAGCAAAACCGTTTCCATTTTGATAATTACCTTTATATCCGAAAGCAAACTCTTTTTAATCCACATGCCAATTATATCAAAAGAAGTTGCATGCCGGTTTGCTATTCAGTAATTTACAAAAATGTTCAGCAAAAAAGGTTCAGCCAAAATGTTTATTTTTTTAGAGCTATAATCTAGTGGCGTAGATTAATACTTACTATTTAAAAATGTCTGCATACGTATGTATATATGGATGAAAAAATCCATTATGTCTGTAGAACTCTGTTTTATAAAACCAGAAATGACTACCAGATCATTTACTTCAATCTGCTGTGCCATAAAAACCTGTCAAGCCTGCTTCAGCCCGACAACTTACATTTTGCTATGGCACATCTTCCAGTGAGGCATCACAGTCTTTACTTGCAAACTTCAAGAACCTGTCAGCTTGTCCCAATAGCTAATCACTCTCCCTGTTTAAAACACGTGCGCTGTTTCTCTTATGAGTTTATCTAGCTTTCAGTTCCACTTATCTTTCAGTTTCAGCCTTTCCTTCTCGTTATGATTCTCCTGCAAGATTAAAGGGCCTTTTCAGAACGCATCATTTTCTTCTTGTAAAATCACTTGCAAACTTCACTCACCTGGTTAACTCTCCGCAATAGAGCTCAGCAAATTAAGTTCTAGTGGTCTCCCGTTGGAAGGCATACGTTACCATTTTTTGGTCTTGCTTTGAGACTCTTTCTCTATGTTTTCAACATAATTCTTGAAGTGTGCACAGGAGAACCATGTACGCCATAACCTTCCATATGCCAGTGAACTCCCATATACCTTACAAGTTACGAAACCAAGACACTGAACTTGGATTAGCCCAAAGAGCAAGAACTCGCATCAGGATATAAGCACATAGATTGCTCACAGACTGAATTCTCATGTCTTATACATGGTTAAAACTCACAACTTTACTATAGCAGCAACCAGGTAATCTAGTACAAAAACTATTTCCAACATTTGATGGATTTGTATTAAGGACAGGAGCAAAGGAACGATGGAACTAGTGTGCATGACTTTCTTCCTCCTTGCTAAGCTGTCCAACAGAAAAGTGCTACTGTTAGTGAGAGACCAGGTGCACTGGGATGGAGTTCAGGATCAGATTAAAAACAGCAGCCGCTCATTCCAGCCTCCAGTAGGTTACCACACACACAGCCTTCCCCCTCGAGCAGTGCAGCTCCCCAGCAGTTCCCCCATATTCCTACCACTCAAAGAAGCTGGAGACATGCTACCCCTTCTCATTCATCTCCGCACTTAGACCTTGCCAGTGTCACTCATCTGTAGCAACAGACAACTTCAACATGCAATGAGAACAGACCATTTTCAAGTAGATTTCAGTGGCAGTGATTCAAATCTCACCCTTATATGGACTTACACCCAGCGCAGATAAAGTCTTTGTCTGTTTTTGTCTTTAATTCATAAGAAACATCTTCACCTTGACTTAAAACTCAAATGTCATAAAAATTTCAAGTATAAGCAAGGAATTAATCAATGAGGAAACCCTGAATTTTCCACTGTATATATAAGTAAGGTGGCCACAAAATCTCACTGACTGTCATCATAAAATTCAGGATGAACGATATAAGACAAATGTGCCTATACAGGTGGGTTGTATGCAATCCTTTTTACTGCCTGCACGCGCCCATTTAAGACCTGGCTATATTCACCTACTATTTCTATTCAGATCTGGTGGCTTTCACAGGAAACTGGAGGGCTGCTGAAGGATGCTTTCATAACTGAGGGGTATCACAGATTTCCTGCACAGTGAGAGTTAGAGGGTTACAAATGCTGCTGCTTTGTGCTGCACTTCAGAATCCTTGAGCAATCACCCCAGAAAACCACACTGCAAATAACAGTGCTCTAATGCTGGAACAGACAGTATGTCCACTCACAACAGCATTGCTCTCTAGTTATCTTACAGAAATGCTCATACTGAATCAAAATCAGTTGACAGCTAAGAACCTGTGTGCCAGTTACAATATATTAAGTTCTCAAGCTGAGCAACTCTAATTCAGTTTTTAAAAGCTCGGCCAAGATTTCATTCCATATCCAACAAAACAAGAATGTACATAGGCATTAGTTTCTCACCACCTTTTTGCTACAGGCATTCACAGCTTGCATCGGTCTTGCTGGCTGCAGTCCAGGAATTGCTCCTACTGCATAACAACCATACAACTCCTTGGAGGGTTGATATTCAATTTTCTTTCAGCCCACTCTGTTGGATTCTTTACTCACAGATATGTTAATTGTTGTACAAAATCTGGAATGGATCTTTGCTTCCCTAGATGTCTACCCCCTGCATCTCTCCCGGGTACATGCAAAGAACATGGCTGAATCCTGCAATTTAGAAAAGGTTATGAAGTGGGTTGTGGTTTGTGTTCCTTTTGTTGTACATTTGTTTTCGGTTTTGTGGAAGTACATGTGGCAGCGGTGTGAAAGACATCTGTAATGTCATTAACTACCTCTTCCCTTTAACCAAGAGGGTAAGAGCAAAGAATCTCATGAGTTCACTGCCTATAACCCAGGGATGGGAAAAGCACTCCAGGACAATAACACAGTTCTTCGTAAGGCAGGAGAACCTAAGGCAATTCAACCTTCTGCCAAACATGACAAATATTTCCTCATGGGAAGAGGAACCACAGAGAAAAAAAAATTGTCACTGAAACATGTTAGTCAGCTTATAAGAATCAAGAGAAGTTACAAAGATAATGTCATGACTGTAATGATGTGTTAGAATGCCTCACTTTCAGTTGAAAGTTTCCCATTAAGACCTGACTCTGGAATGTTCAGGCTTCTTTTGTACTTGTTTGTAGGATTTGGTATCATTTCTAATTGTCTACAGGGCTTAGTAATCATAATGCTCAATGAAAGAGAACAACAATTTTAAGAAATATGTTTGAAAATGTCTTCCCAAATAACTGCTTCCAACATAAGGAGGAAGCCACGTCTTCTTACCCAGTTTACACTACAGACATATAAGGACTTTTGCTGTGAGAATGTCTATAAAGACATTCTCTTGGAATTTACATGAATAAGGGCTTGCATCCTATTCTCTAATAGGGTCTCACAGATTTTCTCACAAACATGCCAAGTGTTCTGTGTATAGATGCAGCTCTAGTCACCACACTACACATTTCTAGAAAGACAATCTACTGCTTATGATACAGTGCTGGCAAACTGGCACTTTGAGCCGAGGTTGAGAGACATGCCCTCTACAGGTCCTCACACATCAGTGAGAGACCCTTTTCTCTTACTGTAATTATGTTAGCTCAATAGAGAGAAGACCAGGACAGCTACCCCAGGAAAAAAGTGCCACGATCTCCTACATCTACTGGCTATGACTATTCAAGTCCATGATTGAATAAGGATAAGTAGGCTTTCCTTTTTACAGTTTTCAACTGCACAATTTCAATATTTTCAAGAAGTAACTGTTTTTGTCCCTAAGCCGTGGCTAATCAGCTCAAAATCAACAGTTTGTGCTTTAACCGTTGGCCAGGATTAAACTAAGGATTAAACTTAATTTTGATTTAGGCCATGGGGTGCCATGTGGGTGCAGTAAACTTTCTGTCTTCTAGATTAGCTCATCACTGCACTTTTCAGTAATTAGCAGACTGAGGAACAGGCCAGATCTACATGGATTATGGAAATTAACCTAATTACAACTTCTAAGAAAATTCCTTAAACTTCCCCTCTCAAGAGGGCATGACTGTGCAATTATGTATGAGAGTTTTTACTCTAGTTAACCTTCCACAGAGTTTAGCTTTACATAGAATCACAGAATTGCTCAGGTTGGAAAAGACCTTAAAGATCATCGAGTCCAACCATGACCTAAGTTATACTACCCTAAGTTCAACAGCCCACTGCTAAATCACGTCCCTGTACTATAAAAAAGAAAAAAGAAAAAAAAATACTATTCATGAACCACTCTTTTTTTTTTTTTTTTTTTTTAGTATAGAGCCAAAATAGCAGGATAATATTACAGAACACAGGCATTGTTACAAATCACAGATGGACTGAAGCAACAGTAAGATGTATACAAACACCAGTTCGATAGCACAGAAATTTCTGTATGCTTGGGATCTCCCTCTTCAGGGCAACACCTGAGAAATGTACAGAAAAGCAATTCCATGACCTCCTATAATGCTCACAATGTCAGTATCTTTAGGTATTTTCCCCAGTGGCACCTGCATCAAGACATCTTTTACCAGCATTACATTAATGCTGTTATATAAAGAGGAGCAGACTGTTGTGTTTGTGAGCATTATGTTTAGTGCAAGATGGATATTATCTTCTGATCTGCATACATTTTCACCTTCATATAGACCTGTACAGTAGTTGACTGCCATATTATCCCAGGAGTATTATGTGGTTAGAGTGGTCACAAACAGTCCTGAGACCCCTCTAATCAGCTTTGGACAGGTTCTTGCGAGACTTAATCAATGAGAAACAAAATAGAGAGTTTGTTTTCTTCAGACTCCTCCAAATAAGAGTTCTCACCACACTACCCAAACTTAAGGTAAAGGCAAGGACTGGCATAATGAACCACCCACTGTAGGAAAATATCAGGTTTGAGACCATGTGTATGAGCATAAGTCCATGGGACCTGACAAAATTATTGAATGGCTTGGGCTGGAAGGGGCTATATGTTCATCTAGTTCCAGCCTACTGTGATGGGACCACTCACCAGATCAGGCTGCTCAGGGCCCCGTCCAGTTCAATGGGGCCCAGTTGGGGCATTGAACACCTCCAGGAACAGGGCATACACAACTTCTCTGGACAACCTGTTCCTGTGCTTCATCACTAGAAGAGAGATGCATCCAAGGAACCTAAGGGAGATGGCAGATTAAGTTGCTAAATTGTGTCAATCTGATGAAGTTTCAACTAACTGGAAACAGGGAAGTTTAAGCTCTTATTTTTAAAACTAAAGAGGAAGATTTGGAGAACTACATGCAGTCAGTCTCATCTCTGTACCAGGCAAGATCATGGAGCAGATTGTTCTGGAAATTATGCTAAGGCACATAGAAAACAAAAAGGTGATTGATGATAGCCAACACGGCTCCACCAGGGCAAATTGTGCATGACAAAGTTAGTAGCCTTCTGTGACAGGGTTACAGCACTGTTGGATAAGGAAACAAACTGGTGTCATCTACCTGGACTTGTGCAAAGCATTTGATGCTGATCTTTAAAACATCTGTGTCCCCAAACTGAAGACAAAAGGATTTGATTGAAGGACCACCTCGTGGATGAAGAACTGTCTGGGTGGTTGCACCCTGTGAGCCGCAGTCAGAGGCTTGATGTCCAGGTGGAAATCAGTGACAAGTGGCATTCATTAGGGGTCAGTATTTGGACCAGCATTACCTAACAGCTCTCTTTTTGTATGGATAGCGGGATTGAGGGCATCTTCAGCAAGTTTATCAATAACACCAAGCTAAGTAGCACATTTGGCACACTGGAGCAAAGAGGTGCTAACCAGAGGGACTTGCATAGGATTGAGAAATGGACCACGTGAACCCAATGAAGTTCAACACAGCCAAGGGCAAGGCCCTGCACCTTATCTGGGGCAAACCCAAACATGAATATAGTCTGGGAATGAATGGATTAAGAATACCCTTGCAGAGAAGGACTTCAGGATGTAAAGCAGCAGTGTATGTTTGCAATCCAAAACGCCAGAAGTACCCTGGGCTGTATCAAAAGAACCGTAAGGGGGAGATACTCCTCATCTACCTTGCCTTCACGTGAACCCACCTGGAATACTGTGTTCAGTTTTGAGGCCTGCATCATAAGAAAGACATGGAACATCTGGAACACGCCCGAGGAAGTTTATCACGGGGCTGAAGCACCTCTCTTACAAATAAAGTCTGAGGAGGTTGGCATTGTTCAGCCTAGAGAAGGTTCTGGGGAGACCTTGTTGCAGCATTTCAGTACTTAAATTAAGCCTATAGGAAAGTTGCAGAGGGACTCTTATCAGGGATTGCACTGTCAGGACAAGGGGTAATTGTTTTAATTTAAGAGAGTATATTTAGATTAGGTATTAGGAAGGAATCCTTTATTTAGACAGTGGTGAGATGCTAGAACATGTTGCCCAGAGAACTTCTGGTTGCCCCTTTCCTAGTGGTTAAAGGACAGGTTAGATAGGGCTTTGAGTAACCTGGTCTAGAGGAAGGTGTCCCTGGACATGGCAGGGGTTTGGAACTAGATGATCTTTAAGATCCTTTTCAACCCTAAATATTCCATGAGAGTATGATATGAAAATCAGAAAATACATTGCCTGGTAAAGATATGCATGAGTACAGCAGGTTCACTTTTCCTGTAAAATCACTGTAAATAGCATGATCCATATCTTCATTTTTTTCTCATAGGTTCAACAGGAGACAGATCTCAGCACTGCAAATATATTCATCCTTCTCTCCAGAAAGTAAGATGCAGTTGAAAAAAAAAAAAAAAAAAAAAAAAAAAAGAAATCTGCAGATTGTAAAGAAAATTTTCAAGAACTATCACTTTTTTACCCAAATATTTTTCATCATCCCTAACCATGAATTAGACTATCTGCCATCTTATCAGTGATCTTTATTCAGTCTGAAGTATTCTAAGGACTCCAGGAATATATGGTTATTGTTTTGCATTTAGTGTGCATTTTTTATCATTTAAGCTTGAAAACAGAGAAGTTCTATTTTGACCTAGAGGTACAATTTGCTTAGAAATGTTGTAACACGTCAAATACAGACAGCTCTCAGGTAGACATGATTTAGAAGTAAAATTAGGTTCATTTTCTCACTTCTTCAAATGAATGTAAGTACATGAGAAAAATGAACATATTTCAATGACTGACTGGCAAGTGGTTCACTAAGAGTTGTTGTAATTTAACTGCAAAAGCTCAAAGTTAACTCAAATTTAGACGCAATAATTGAGAAAGTAAACAGTATTGATTTTAGCTCAGTATCTTCTTTCCATCAAGGACAGAGAGAAGTGAGTCTTGAAACTTTCTGACTGAATCAATTCAGTGGAACTAGCCTTAAAAGATCTCCTTTCAATCACAATCACATACTGTTAGTGAGAAAATAATACTATAAAACCAAAGCATATTATAGAAAAAGATGGCCATGTAACATATATTTATTTGTGGAAAAAAAAACAACACATCACTCATGCATGCACTTTTCAATAATCACATTTCATCAATCTGTCAGTCCTGTCCAGAAGTGTGTCACAAATACCTCTACAAGTAGCACAAAAGTATCGACAAAAACTGTTTCAGACAACTGATGTCACACACGTGAAATCTGCAAGTCTTATAAACAACCTCTTTAATACATGTACATACCTCTAAATACGAGACAATAATTTATATCCAATTGTGACCTCAGGAGGAGGCCAGTGGTGTCACAGAGCATTATTTCTGTGGCAATCAAGGCTTACAGAAAAGTATGTGAGCAATTTTCTTTTTTAAAAAAGAAAAGGTCTTGTTCACCAGGGAAAATAACAATTTTCTAGTAGAACTTCTCAGAGGCAAATCAAAACTAATGGTCCCTGATCATTCCAAAATTTTTGTCTAAATAAAATCCTCCCCTAAGCCGGTGAACCAAATAACTAAGAAACATATAAACAGCTTCTGAGTCACCCATTATGTAACGAAACACAAAAAGGTGAATTTGGTAAAGGTGACATGGAGGAGAAATTATTTGGAGTTTCCAGAAGCTTTACATAATGACCCTCAGGAAAGATTTATTTGGAAAAGTCAGTTAAACTACTTTTTGTTAGCTCACAGCAGGAACCAAAAACTGAAGAGTAACAGAAACCAAACAGACAAGCAACCAACTTCCTCAAGTTGAGCAAAAATCGATGGCAAGTCACACCAGGATATTTTCAGAGACAAGTAGCAGCTCATATGTTTATTAGTGAATCACAAAGAACATTAAACCAAGCTTCTGGACAAGATCAGTATTTTCTTGTAATTTATAACAGCTAGAAAGAAGTTTTGAGAAAAAAAAAAAAAAAAAAAAGCATTTGGGAATCCAGCAGAAAAATGGCAGAAAAAAATTGTGATTTTTTTTGTTGTTCTTACTGGTTGTGGTTTTTGTTGTTGATTTCATTTGAAGTAATTTGAGCATCATCAAAAAAATCAGCACTATTCTCCCACATGTGCATACATTCGGATGGTTTTTGTTTGTTTTTTACTATCTCCAAGACAAGACTGTGATGGCAATGGTAAATCAGTAAGACAATTTTGTGGCAGCAGATGAAGATATTAGCCTGGAAACTACTGGATAGCTCCAGGTGGACAAGAACACAACCAATGCAGTGACAAGCCAAGGACATAAGCAATGAAATGGATGCCACGAAATGTATCTACAAGCCTGAAAATAGTGAACTAACATTCATTGAAACAGTGAAACAGATCATTCAACTAAATAGCACAGGTGGACAAGTACTGTCTTTAACACTTCTGGACTCACTGGATCAGACATGTTGGAAGGGCAGCGAATAAAAGAAAAAGATAAAGCCCGAAGAAGTCTCTCAGCTGAAAGAAAAGCTTCTGACAGGGCACAGTACAAGTCTGAATAGCATTAACAGTATCTGCCTCATGAGCTGCCGGCATTTCTTTCAGCAGGAAATAAGAATGTTGGGGTGGCAAGAAACATGTCAGGGCATTACAAGTAATTGAGGCAGAGACCAGCAAGACAAAGGCAAATCACTACAATTTGGAGTCCTCTGAGTTGCCAGAAAGTCGAGTGAGTAACACCAAATGTGACTTGGAGAGGGAGCAGCAGTTGCAGAAGTGAACTGAGCCACCCTGTAGATGTATCACCAAAAAGGTCTGGGGAATCCGGTAACAACCCAAGCTGAAAGCTAAGACAGATCTAAGATTCATAAAGATCTCAAGCAACAGCCAGGCCTCGTGAATATATAAACAAATAGGAGTAATGCTGCTGTTTTTAGAAGCCTACATGGAACACAGAGAAGCACGTGAGCCATGTTTCAATCTGTATACAGTGATTAATTTGAGGTCTGACCATTATAATTCCTGTATTTTATTAACATTAATGTTGCTTGTTATAATACCCATTATTATCACTGTTTAGGAAAGGAATTCACAGGACTGTGCTTAAAGATCCTCTTTGCAGTGACCTGGAAGCAACCATTATATTATATATATATTCCCCAGATATATGTAGGTTGCTCCAAAAGTAATGCCTCCTGTTTACTTCCATGGAAACTACAACAGACACAAAGAGCACAATAACACCATTTGATAGAGAAAATTCTCAGCTACAGAACACTATTTTTCAGCATAGCCACCACCTTTAGCTTTGCATTTTCGCCATTGATGAAGACAAGCCTTCTTGCCATGCTTGCAAACATCTGCACCAGAGGAGGTGACCCACTACCACTCTCACCACTGCTGAAATACACCACCCACTGCCTCACCATGCTCACATCCATTGGTTGGTCTCCATTAACATTCAGGAAATGCTGATGAATATCAGCAGGTACAAAATTTTTCTGCGTAGAAGAGTTCAGTGGCAAACTGTAGCTTCATTTGCACCTCAACTCAAATGCCATTTTGACAGACTACCCTTCTTCTGCCATCTCTCATATGATAACAAAATATAACAGAATATTGGCAAGAAGGTTCAGCCTCAACTGCCACATCACCAATATCCATCTCTGATGTTGTGGGTCAACATAATAAAATAGGAGGCATTACGTACAGAGCAGCCCTCATAGATCAAACATGAAGGAGAAAGTAGACGGAATGACATATTTGTAAAAAAAAAAAATTAAAAAAAATGGGAACTATTACCTAGCATTCACCTAAATTCTCCAGATTCAACTAGTCATTGTTATACATACACTCAGTGTTTACACAGCATGCTACCAAAAAACAGGAAGATTTATAAATCATAGGGATGCAGGCTACATCTACACTTGTGAGAAAATTGGAACTAAAATTCATTTCCATTTTCCACCCTCATATCTAGATGCTTTTTCATCAGAAGGCCACAGGGCATTCCCGAGCTAGCCAAGTATCATTATTCTCATTTTGGAGATGAAAACAAACAAACCCTATGCAGAAAATTATTTCACCAGCATCATGTACCAAGGCAATGGCAAAAATGGAAATTAAGTTAGAGGAATCTTGGGAAACCAACACTGTGTCCACAGAGCTATATGCCATGCTGCCAACTTAAGTGCTTTAAATCATCATTAAAGAAATGTTGGATGGTTTTCCATCCCATGCATCATAAAGTTGGATTCTATTTCCAACTGTCATTACCCAGGTTTCCTAGGTCACTTAAAATATACTTTCAAACTTCTTTTTTTCCTGCTGCTGCTGTTTTCAAAGAAACAGCCATTGCAACATAACAACCACGAAAATGGTTAGCAATACCTTCCTTAGTAACAGAAGGGACACAACTGCTTTGGTTGGATTTTCCTTCATTGAGTGCCTTTTAGCTTGGATCTGTTCTATTCTGTTTCCATGACTATCTGTATTTGTGTTAACTCTATTACAGAGATCTTGTACCTACCAGATTTTTTTCATTATAAGGTCACAAACTCAATCTGTTTCTGTGAACACAAAGAGCAGTTCAAAAACTGTCCAAGGCCTCACCCATTCTGAGGTGCTGCTGCCTCTGTATAGGTGTATCAAGTGACATTTCACAGCATTCCTCAAGGCAACCAAGTCCTTCTCTTGCTCAGAAGTGGAAGGTTCAGACACTGACCGCACTCCGCTGCAGCTATGATCTTGTAGGCAAGGACTAACTCAAACTCCCACCTCCTCCCTTGTTCTCCTTTCTCCATTAGCAGGTCTTAAACATTCTGAGTTGCAGGATATAGTAGCTTTTTGATGGGTCTACAGCATCTACCTTTCTCTCCTCAGCAGCAAGGTAGCTGGATCCTTCCCAGGATTTTCTGAAATACTACAGTTTATGACAATTTTTGCTTGGGGCCCAGTATTGGCCCTAGCAGCTGATCTCAATGCAGCCAACCATTTCTGACAATGCTATCTCCTGTAGTTTATAACTAAGAAAACCTTTTAACCTACCACATAAAACAGAACTGCAAAATACAAGATTTTTTTTTTAGTGAGGTGTTTTCTAGGTAATTGTCAGTTTATGCTGTTGCCTAAGTTATAAAGCAGCTGCTTTTCTAACAAGATGGGTGTTTACAACTATCCCAGACACAGTTTGTAAGCTATTCATGCTCAGCTCTACTTTTAAAGTTCTTTGACATTTCTTCTTTCCCTCTCTTTAAAGCACAGAACTGTTGAACTGATTCTGAACAAAGAATTAATCATCACCTATCCTCCCTCCTTCCCTGAGAAATTCAGAAACCTGGAAAAGTTTACATTCATCATCCTGAAACTTGCCCTATACAAAACCTGAATTTCATTTTACTCATATCTGCATATCACCTACATCAAAAATATAGGTATCATAAAGGATATAAAGCACCTCTGCAAGTTTTGTCTCAGAAGACAACTCCAAAAAAAAAAAAAAAAAAAAAAGATCTGGTATGACATTTCTCCATTTATAAATCCTTTGTCTCTTGCCCTGCATATGCCTCATTTCTGATCTTCACACCTGTTCACCTTCTCTCCCATCTGCCTGGCATGCTGAAAATAATCACACACTGTCTCCTACCACTGCTGCCAACATCACTTCGTCCTTTGAATTTCCTTATCAAAGTGCTTTTGCAATGTATCTAGTGTTAGCTCCTCCTTCAAGGCTCTCCAGTTGCACCAAAATGGTATCAAAACTCATCTTCCAGAAATCTTCTTACACTACGTTCAGGTGTTGCTCACCTCTTTCAACCGTGACTCCTTATCTCCCTGCTGCACCCTCGTGCAGCGCTCCTACCAAAATCCAGTTCATCTTCCCTCACATCCCATGTACTCAGGTCTCTTCAGTTATCTCACATGGGGTGGGTGTGATCACCACACCTGAACACACAATCAGTTTGATGTATTTTTGCTTTGCATTCCAAACACAACAGCACACATGTTCAAGAATAGACAATGCATTTATGCAGCCGCAGCTATGTTTTGCATTTGTATTAAAATCAATCTGTGAAAAAAAACCCACAACTTTTCATGAAAGACATACTGAGTAGTGATTTGCTTTTCTTCCACAAGCACCTCGTAAAAAAATCCATTTAATTCATCCACAAAAGGGTATCACAAAATGCTTTGGGATAATGTTTCGCCCCACATTCTCTTTCAGTACAAGGATAGCACAACTCTTAAGAGCAGGACCAAAGCTGAGAGAAGTTCTTTTGTGCACCTGAAGAGCTACAGCACTTCATAGGCTCAGAACCACGGTTTGTTAGCTTTATTTCCCTCATGAGCATGATTTGTCTTAAGAAATCAATACCAGCTCCATCTCCCTTGCTCCTCGAATTGGAACATCAGTGCAGATAGCATTTACATAGCTGCTAGCCAGCACAGCATCTCTTAGCACCAGGCAATAATTAGTATTTCATCACTAACCAAAAACTTCTTTAATTCATCGCCTGCACCTTGGATTCCTCCCTTTCCTCAAAGTTGCTGACCCTCATTTGGAAACAAAGTAATTTGTAGGCTCTGTTGTAACACAAGGCTAGTAAGTTACTGTGAAAGGATCACTTACATCACTGCAAGATGAGAGGCAGCTCTGGGCTCAACGGCCTGTGTTAATAGAAACCAAAGCAGCCGAGGGAAGAGGAAAGAGATTTGAGAGTTATACAAGTAATAGTATACACATGTGTGTATATATATATATATACACACACACAATAGTTTTCAAAATATGCAGCAGTGGGGAAAAAAATAAAGCAAGAGAATATGGAGCAGAGGAAATTCTATCATTTTATCCGTCCTTCATCAGCCCCATTATATAATATCTAGTGAAGGGGTATTTATTAATCGACCTTGAAATGTTCTCAAAGAGCTAACACTGAAAATCTCAACACAAATTTCATTATGGAGATGCAACTTCAACAACTCAAAAATAGGAACAAAAGATTTTCCTTTAAATGCACTGATCTACTCCTTCGCTTCAAAACTCTTTCAAATACAGACTCAGGTTACATAGCAGATAGGTTAAGAGAATGTCATGGTCCCTATAGAGAAACAGTGGGGCTGAAGTAGTCATTGGTGAACATTTGATCAGGCAGCACATAACTCAGTTCCACAGTGGCAACCTGCATTCCTACACTGTAAAACATGCAGACCCATCATTACACTGATTCAGAGAAAAGATTACAAATTGGCAGTTGCATGCACCAGCTTCATTCACCAAAATGGAAAAATGCGCAGATGTTTGATCAACACACGGATGTAATTACTGCTTCAGATTTTTCAGCTGCAGATGAAGAAATGATTTCACTCCCCACAGTACTTGCAGAGACAAAAACACAACACCTACAAAACTAGCTGGACACTGCCCTCCAGTCCTTTGCTCATCCAATAAAGACGATTTTATTATTTTGGATAAATGTACTTGATATTAAAAAAAAAGTTCTTCTTATTCATTTCACCGCAAAGAATGAATAAATCATCTGAGTCTTGCTGTCCTTAGCTGTAGTGAAAGATGGCAACTGAAAACCAAGATAAAATAGCATATGCCAGGTTGGTTCCCATCTCTCCTGCACCTCAGAGCACTCCTTTGTTAAAATACAGGCTGAATTGCATCCTTCCTGCAACTGAAATCTCAAGATGATCATATGCTTATACCATAGCAACTCCATGTTGGCTCTCTTTTACTACACAATTTCTAAGAAGCATTGCCTTCTGGCTTCACGGGGAACACTGCAAGTATGATTTAGAAAAGTGAGAATGACTTTTAGAACATGAAGTAGATGCAGTGGTTTCTTAACTTTTCATCTTTTCTGCTGTTAAAACAAAGGTTATAATGGAAAGTTACAGCATGCAATATTTATACTTCTGTGCTTTATCATGCATGCAAAAGATTTCCTTATCTTTTCCAGAGGTGACACCACAGGGCTCAGACATGCAACCAAGTTACCACGGATTAGATGAGCACTAAAAATAGCTGGTGGGCATGCTTTAATAGCAGGGTGCAAGGTTAAGGCCACTCTGCTGAAGCAACCTTTATTAAATCAACGTCCCTTGCATTTGCCTCGGGCTGAGAGTACACAGAGAGATGTGCAGAAATGTCAGAACTCAGTCCCATACCTCAGTCCTCAGTTTTGACAGTGTGACTGTCAGACAACTGCTTGTTAACTAGAGTCAGAGATCAAGGAAAAAGGCAAATATCTACAAACCTTCCTCTCCCCCTCAGTAAAGCCATCCAAAGGTTAATAGTGGTAGACCACTCAAAGAGACTGCTTCCTATACGGTATCAGCTACCAAACAGTTCATGTCTTGTGTCCTTTGAGTCTCTTCATTCTTTTGGCCAAAGACAAGCAAGATGGCAGAAGAGAGCAGTAAAAAGTTACAGAAATGCCTGAAAAAAAAACAATAAAAACTTGAACAGTTGTCTGTTCTATTTCATATGGAAGTTGTAGTGTAGATTTTCATAATAATATTTTTACAAAGTCCAGAAATAAAAAAATGAATCAAATGCATGTCAACTCTGCTAGATGCTGAAGTAAAGCTTTCAAGTGACCTTTACTTTTAAATGTTAATTATGCATCAGAAATCTTCTGAGTTCTGAATTTCTGGTAAGACCAGGCAAATCAATATAGATACTTTCCCTGAGAAATAACAGCCTTACTTCACAACAGCGTTACTCTGTTGATTGGACTGCATAGTAAATGCTGAAATAATCCACTGGAAGAAGTAGTTTCTCCAGTACCGTTGGTTTAGGAGTTAACCAGTAATTGTATCTGATGAGCACACTGCTCCCAGGATGAAACTCTTTGCTCACACTGAAGATCATGAGATTATTATTGTTTATCAAGCGTCAGTGAAGTATAACTGTAATATATGCAGATACAATACATTTGTCCCAAGGGATTTATGGTACACTTTAGAAAGATAATATGGTTTACCACACCACAGTGAGAAATTAGATAAACTCAGTTCAAATTAGAGATTTTTCTTGGAGTCACTATTTGTTCTAATGATAGAGTGAGATCAGTTTCACAAAGCTAGCTTCCAAAAACCAAAAAGAAACCAGAAGTACCCAAAGAAATACCTTTATTTGCCAAGGTTGTCAGTGGACCCCTATTACACAAAAGCTTTTAGAATAAAGAATATTAAATATATAGGAGAGCTGGAAACTCCTAGCTTGTTTAAACTACTACAATAGTTTATTTTAACCCATTCTTTCTTCCAAATCATCTAATTTCAAGCTAAAGATAGGACGTGTAGCAATGTCTTTACATTAAAATACTTCAGTTTGAAAAAATTCAAAGTCTATCTGTTGCTTCGGTTGTAGAGTGCATTTTTGACTCCAAGATGTTGGTGCCCCTGGCAGCACCATTCTATTCAGGAAAAACATACTGCAATTGCAAACCAAGGGCAGCCTTTGGTTAAGGTTACCAGCAAGAGATTATTTTGGCTGGTAGTGCATATCAGACACAATTCTTAAGAGAATTCTTATGACATTACCTGTTATATTTTGATTTATTGAAGTCTGCTCATATTTCTCAAACATGTACTTCTGTAAATAATCACGTTGATGTAAAACTACACTTGTTTGAACTAATCTTCACACTAATCATATCCCAAGCCTACCTTTGCTTGTAAATAACTCACATAACTACTCATATTTAATTCCTAATTTATTTTATTTTAGTATAGTCTTCCCCAATACTTATTTCAGCTACTATTCCAGGCTGGTTTGAAAAGGTAGTCTCCAGTGAATTTTTGGGTCCTTAAAAGGCAAGCATTCCTCCTTACCATTCACTACATTCCAGAATATCACATTTAACTCTTCCTTTACCTGATCACACAGTATTAATCCATGTCAAAGTTACCAAGATGAACATAGAAAGTTTAGAGTCTTGGAATTGCTACAGAGTTTGCTTTAGACTGCTGTTTAAAGACAAAATTGTATTCAGGTCACCTCTCCTGCAGTCAAAAGCCACTACAGCAGTATCTGCTAAAACTGCCTGAATTGGCATCAATACTGTTCCCTTGGCTTACAGAAACATTTGTCTGACAGAATCATCATAAACACACACGAAGCCCAACAGTCCCAGAATAATCCTTACAATCTTCCTTACCAGAAAGGATTTTTCAGAGAAGAAAAAAATATCTATTTTGATTTTTTTGCTTTCTGAAACAAGAATACTACTAAGAACATACCTCCACATTCCATTTTCGCCTATTACTGAAGATAACCCAAAATTTGTATTTTAATCTAGCACAACATGCCAGCAATACTTTCTGTTCGTGGATTTTTTTCAGTTCTTTTTCTTCCTCTGAACCAAAAGCTTCCCAATTCTATCTTCCTAAAAGGAACAACCCAAAACTTTTCAAAGGAAATTCTATCGGAAGTTTCTTAACCGATTTTGTTTTTTTCCTCAGAGAGGTGAAAATTCCGCACCAACGTTTCAGGTAACTGATGAGGAATACTCAAGTGAAAATTACTGGTTTGATATAAACATCGCTTATTTTCTGAAGTGATCAAGTTCTCTATGAGATGATCCCCTTTCTAAGAAACTACAGCTCCTAGAAAGAACATTATTATCAGTACAGATGTAAATGACAAAAAAAAAAAAAAAAAAAAAAAAAAAAAAACACTGCTTTCACATTTTAATTTATCTAGGAACTGTTAAATTAACAAATGTACATTTAGAAGAGTGGTGTGGTTAGGATGGTATTAAACGGGTTTATAATTAAAAAGATTATCATGGTGGAAAGAGACAGGTGAAAAATGAAATGCTCACCCATGTCCTAGTCCGACAGCAGAAAACTCCAAAAGAGGGATCTCCAGAAAGAGATCCTGCCCCAGTGGCAGTCAGCCCTTAAATGGGTTCTACGAGAGGTGCAGCCAGGCTCCACCCCTTCTGGTCACACAGCTGAATTGCCTCCACCCGTGCTCCCACAGCTGACTTAGTGCTTGCCTCAGGTGATCAATCAGATCCCATTACTCAGTTGATGTTCTGGAAACCAAAGAAGCACAAAATGGCTTGGGTTGGAAGGAGCCTCAAAGATCATCCATGGGCAGGACTGCCACCTAGCATCTCAGCACCCAGCCAACCTAGCCTTGAATATCTCCAGCTTCTCTGGGCAACCTGCTCTGGTGCCTTAACACCCTCACTCTAAAAACAATTCTTCCTAATACCCAATCTAAATCTATGCTTTTATTTCAAAGCTGTTACTCTTGTTCTATCACTACATGCCCTGATGAAAAGTCCTTCTCTGGCTTTCCTGTAGCTCTCCTGTAAGTACTAAAGTGCCTTTATAAGATCTCCTTCTCTTCTCCTGGCTGAAGAACCTCAACTCTCTCCAGCTTTTTGACAGCAAGTTAAACTGAAAACTCCTACAAAATTTTTTTCTCTTGTTCTCTTCCAGCAGACAGACAGGCATTCTTTGAGCACTACCCATAGGATATCTCTGGTGAAGATGTGTTTTACATCCATTTTCCCAAATGCTTGTCAATATTAGGGAAATATTATTTGGCTTAGAACTAAAAGCTGAGGACTCTGTCCTAGAATCAGGTTTCTGACAGAAGCCAGCAGGGAATTACTCTTTTCTTATAAATCAGACAATTAAGAGGGTTGCATCCAGCATCTTTTTTATCTATCTGTTAGATATTTGAACACCTGCTTTGTACCTGAGTAGATTTGGCACTCTTTTCTGACACAACAGGGTGGGTCTCTTTCCTGCTCACTGCTTCCTCCATCTACAAAAGGGAATATAGCTTCCTTTCTCAGATGAATCCCCCTGTAGTAAATCACTAAGAGTGAGCAGCACTTTCTTTATATCAAACTGCCACCAGAGCAGGGTCTTCCTTCCATCCAGGCTTCATAAATGGAAGAAGAGTAAACTGAACTTGTATCCCAGAGGAATATTTAAACCAACAGGATAGCATACAAGAGAAAAAGAAAACAAACATGTAACTGATATTGGCTGTCCTTCCCACTAGAATGGCTCTCTTGGGCTAATAGACCAAATACACACATAGAGAGTAAGCCTACTTTGAGTACATACACTTAGAGAGAATCCAAGGAACAATACCGAGTTACAGACTTGGAAGAACTCAGGTGCACATCTGTTACTGAGCTGCCTGTGTCTGCCAAGCCATTGGGCTTCGAGGCTCATCCAAGAACAAATTTTGGGAAATACAGAGGTATTAAAACCATCAACTCCTACAAATCTTAGCTGCCTCTTAAAATGATCTCAACAGTGAAACCAGGCATAACAATCCTAATTCGCCTTCCAGATCTGACCTTTAGTCTACACTTCTATTCTGAATCTCTTGCTTGAACATAGACCAATGCACACAATTAACAACCTCCATTGCTTTTCAGTACCTTGTGCATGTCAAACAAAGCAAAGGGTGAACTGCAAAGGAAGAAAGAAATGAAAAATAAAAGAAAATTTAAACAATCAATGGGTTGGAATGAGAGCCCAAAATTTCAAGCATCTGTCGTGACTTTGAGGAAACCCCGCTGCCACAGCACCATCAGAACCACTAACAGAGCCATAGGTGATGTTTTAGCAGGTAAAAGACGAATACAAACTGCAGCAGGCAACAACAGATGTTCAATAGTTCACAACCATCATGAGCATAACACCATCCTAGAGGAGTTACGAGGGTGCCCACTGTGCCACAAAACAGCACAAGCCCAGATCTGGGATGGCAACATCTGCTCCCAGATGCTGCTCTCTCCTCAGGGCCCACAGCAACAAGGCCAAGGAGAAATATGGCGGTCAGGGAAAGCATGGCAGTCAGGGAAAGGCAGATCCTTGCTGTGTCTCCACTGATGGTCTCATCCCTCCTGCAACACATTGGCTCCTCGTTGGCTGGCCCTGCCTAGTTAATTCAGGTAGCAAAACCTGACAGAAAGTCTTTGCCATCCTGCCCTGGTCCCTTCAGCTGGTGTGTTGCTGGGTTTCTTAGTTTTCGTGGATTATGAGAGAAACAATTGTTTTAAAGACAAAAATTATAAGAAGTCTTGATCCAAATATAGGCAGAGTTCATGAAAAAAGTCAGCCTCTTCTGAAAAACAGCACCAGCACCTATGTATCACTTAAAGATGCTGCAGCCAGCAACAGTTTACCCTGTTCTTCTTCTGAACTAGATTTCGCAGGAAGAAAAAGAAAAGCCAACAGTTTGTTCCAGTAGGACTTTCCCACACGTTAATTGATTTAATAAATTGACAAATTAAGTTGGCAAAGCTACAAGGTCATCTCTGCGCATCCTTTGGCACTAGATTAGACTATTCCTTCACTGATGGGCATTTTATACCTGGAGGAGAGATGGACACTACATGTCAAAATATATTGACTCTAGTAGAAAATGAGGGAGCTCCTACATACGCCAGAAAACTTGACAGCATTTTCCAGAACCACAAGTGACAAATGTTCCTGTTAAGGGAGATCAGGGCATGGCATCGCTTTCTTGAAAACAAGACAAAAAAAGCAGAATGTTTTTCACTCAACATCCCAGATGCTTATTTGGAAAACATAAAAGTCAACAAGCTAACATCAAAGTAAAGCCACACAAAGCTGAAAAATATATCTTTCTTCAGCATGACTCATGAACCCATTTCCACTCCTAAATCCTTAGGTATAGTAAAAGGCCTTTTTGCAACCACCATTTTTATGTTACAATAAAAAGATACAATAAAGGACAAAGACCAGTACGATGCAAGGAACTACAGTGAAATCAAAGGTGTTGATCTCACAGCAGGCATTTTTGTAGCTTTGCAGGAAACTACAGATGCTTTTAAGTATATGAGGAGGTTTAACTGAACAAAATTACAGTTTTCAGCAAACATTCCCCATACTGGAGCACTCACAGATTTTTGTGCTAAAGGGATTGCTCTAGCTCTTCTTTTCCATCCTATATAACAGAAGCTATAGGTATTTTTCATTCAGAAACTCAGTTGCCCTGGACACAGATTTTAGTTCCTCTGTGATAATTAATATCATAATCAGTGTGACTTTTGCATTTGTTAATTAGTGTTAAAACATGTGCTATAATTACAGTCCAAATTTATTTAGAAATAGAGTCTAGCCCTCTGATATTGCCATTTTTATACTACTTGAAAAGAAGACTCTTTGTATTTTAAATTTAATTTGTTTCCCTGTAGAACATCATCAACCTACTACCAATAACTCCCCTCCCCCTTTGTCATTTTTGCTTATCTCCAAAGATAGTGTTTTTTAATCACACATTAGAAGGAAAATTTGCCAAGCCTGAATCATTCATTTCTTTTGCTTCGAAACATTTTCTACCAGCTAACATCCTTTTCAATGCATGAGCCTCAGGTCTAGCTCAATTTTCTCCATTCTCCTGTTAGTGTCAGAGACACGCACCCAATATTCTCATTTTTACATATTCAAAGATTGCATTTGTTTTAACTGTCATCCAACACCAGTTGAACCATCAGGTCAACAAAATCCTTTATAGTCAATCAAAATGGAAGTATTTCCAGAGACAAGACTTCTCGTGTGCATGACGGTTCAGACAACAGGAATATCCTTTAATCAAATGATCATTTCAGTTTAACCAATAATATCTTTCTTGTATTTTATTTAATACAATCACTTACAATCCACCTATTATAAAAGACAAAAATATAACTGTAGAAATAAGCTGATTTGTCCTGGAAGAAAAGAGCACTTTTGTCCTATGGCCATCCCTATGTTGGATTTTTCCCATGTGGGAGAACTTAACCCCAGAATCCTTTCTTCAAATGTTTTTTTTGTTCCTGAAATGAAGAAAGCAATGGCATTTGAAACTGCAAAGGCAACCCCAATATTCTTGTGATGGTACTGAAAAATTTCCATTTAGCTACTTTATAAAGACCAGTGCAAGGCAGCTCATTCTGACCCCCAAGTTAAATATATTGGAAGTTTCAGTTGCTAGAGGACATTCATTTACTCTCATAAGAGAGCAGAATGCTTTGAAGGCAAGCTTTTTGCTGCCTGCAAGTCAGGGGAGATGGCAAGCAAAGAGATAAAACTCACTGCTATCTCTGTAGCTTTATTTGGAATCCATAAGCATCAGGTTCACAACTCCTCAGATAAATCCAGCTAGTAAAACATACAAGACTTCATCAATTTGCAATAATTGGTAATAATCTGAAGAGAAAATTAAAGTTATTTCATCCTTGAGAAAAACATTTATTTAATTTAAATCTCATAAAGAAATTGGATTTATAGCATACAGGCTGCTCCTGGTCAGGATGTATGGAAAAATGGGAGAACAACCACAGCAATGACTTCAGTGGCACAGCAATGGCATCTCCCTATAGCTATCTATTGGTAGTATTTTATAAAGAAAGAAAGAAGTTCTTACATGTCAGTTACAGGCCATGGAGAAATACACAATAAAATATTTGACATTGATGGTGTGGAAGATGCTGTCTCAGTTCTTGAAAGTCTACAGCTAAACCACACTTGATGAAAACCAGCAGTTTGGATTTCAAAAAACGAATTAAAAAAAAGAAAAAAAAGGCCCAAATTCTGTAAAATATTAACTGAAAGATGAAATCTATCTAAATAAAACCTGACATTGCTGCCTCCTGATGGTGCTACATACATTTTATGGCCTCTTGTTCAGTAGGAGCAGGAAGCAATGGTTTTTTTTGTCTGCGTGAATTGAAATGAGCTGAAACGAACTGTCAGAACAAAGAAAAACTGTTGGAATGTTTCATGGAAAGGTGGTTTTCTGAGGACCCTTCTTTGAGAGGAATCTGAGTGAAAACTTCATTCGATGCAAATCAAATCTACATTTCCCTTCTTTTAGAGATACAAGGGCTGCTCTGAAAGCAATGCCTCCTATTTTATGATGTTGGTCCACAATGTCAAAGGCAGATGTTGGTGGTATGGCAGTAGGGGTTGAACCTTCTTACCAGCATTCCATTACATGTGGTTGCTGTGTGACAGATGGCAGTTGACAAAACGGCGTCTGACATGGAAGTGTGTACGAAGTGAAGGTGTGTCAGTGAATTCTGTCATGTGGAAAAAAATGGTACCCACTGACATTCACCAGTGCTTGCTGAACGTTTGTGGAGAACAGTGGATGTGAGCACGGTGAGGTGCTGGGTTGTGTGTTTCAGCAGTGGCGACTGTGACAGTGAGTCAGCTTCACCAGTGTGAATTTTTACTAGTGTGGCATGCAGGCTCTTGCTCATTGCTGATGAAAAGGAATAGCTAACGATGGCAAATATGTTGAAAAATATGGCAAATATGTTGAAAAACAGTGTTCTGTATATGAGAATTTGCTTTATCAAATAGAGTAAATTATACTCTTTGTATCTGCTGTAATTTCCAAGGAAATAAGTAGGAGGCATTACTTTTGGAGCAACCCACATATTTTTTGCCAGAACATTTATGACAAAACTTACAACAGAATTCCATATGGTGCTTCAAGAGGGCTACGTGGTGCTTTTTTCCCCACAACACCATATCTCATTGTCGCCAAATACTGCAGCGTACCTCCAATCCCAATCAGCAAACAAAATAACAGTGATCCTTTAATTATCAATCAATTATTCTGCCACTTTTTTTGAGACCTCTCTTTTTGAGAGGTACAACCTGTATGTGGGCACTTCAGGGGACTGCTATGCCTTGACACTTGCTGGGTACGTGTTGTATTGATATATAGTCTATGAAGCCTTCATGTCATCATTCTAATAAAAATCTTACCACAGTTCTGGCTAGCAGAGCTGCCACTGCCTAACTCTGCCAGTGTAAAGTTCAGCTCTAGAGCTATTGAGGACAGTTCTTTTACTGAAAATCAATGTAGTTAGACATATCTACCTGGATCAAGTCTCCCTTAGGTAATAATCATAAACCAGACTCTTTGTGGCATCTCAGAGAAGAACTATCTAAACTGCAACAGTTTGGTTTCCCTCGTTGGTAAAGCAGAGAAAGAAGAGAATTACATATAAATACTTCTTTGTCATGATATTCCTTGTTAATCTGGTGATCAGTTACTTTCTTTCAGGTTTCCACAGGAAATGCCCTTAGCTTTTCAATTTATAGTCTCAGATCAGGAGCAGCAAATTTAACTCAACATCACAAAGCTGAATGCCGCAAGAAATTCAGACAAGCCAAAATTACCAAAGGATGTCTTTTCTGAACAAAGCTCGACTACATTCACATCCTTGACAATGAAGACAAACGTGTTTCTTCTGAGAACTGAGAAACACAAAGATGCAAGATCAGCACCCTCACCTCTCTCCAGTTCTTAGAGCTGTCAGCAACAGCAGTGACACAAAAATGATGTGCCCAACAGGGTTACATCAAGGTTTTCCAACAAATCTTTTTTGTCATTAAAAAAAAATAAATAAAAAATAAAAAAATTAAACAAAAGCCTTAAGTCAGCACAGCCAAAACTAAATGGGAGTTTTCCTAAAACTTGTCAGACAACTTCATCTGAAAGATGCATATCAACCATATCACCAAGGTTTTTTTAATCACAGTGTGCTTTCCTCTGCTATTTATCTTCCTTCATAAACAGATGCAGATGTTTGCCTGTCCAATAGCCTGCTTTACTCACCTCAGGCACAAAGATGAGATTCCAGCTGTGTACCAAGAACACAAATGTGTGCAGTGCTCTAGGTGCTCCAGAAACAAGCAAACAAAAACAATAATACAGGTGTTAGTACACACTTGGACCCCAGTGTTCACCTGCATGCACTGCAAGTGCCTTCAACCTCTGAAAACCAGTTACATTGAAAGAATGAAGGAATCATAGAATGGCTTGAGTTGGAACTTCAGGCTTGAGTTGGAACGAACCTCAAGGTTCATCCAGCTCCAACCTCCCTGCCTCATGCAGGTCCACCAACCTCTCCATTTAATGCTAGACCAGGCTGCCCAGTGCCCCATCCAACTTGGCCTTGAACACCTCCAGGGATGTGGCGTCCAGAACTTCTCTGAGCAGCCTGTTTCAGCATCTCACCACTCTCATAGCAAAGAAGATACATACATATATACATATTCAGAACTTTAGGGAACTGCATCCTCAAATATTCGAGGCCCTCACCATGAAAATAGCGGCAGCATTACATTTTCAAAGATTATCTCATGCAAAGAAACAAAGAACCAGTTGCTGTGACACACAGTGTGAACTTCTTTGTGAATTTATATAGGAAAGTAGTTAGCATGGAGTTCTTTCTGATTTGGATGGAGGAAGAGAGCTACTAACTTTTGACACAAAGCTATGGCAAAGGAATTAAACATCCTTCAATCAAAGGGAAGAATAAACTTAATATTTAATATGCAAGCTCAATTATTTTTACAAGTTATGTTAGGATTACATTACATATTTCAGTCACCTTGTGAAATTTTAAATGGCAGCATGAGATACCAGTTCAGTGGTTTCCCAAACTGTTTTCATTCTTAGTACAATCTTCTTTATTATCATTCACTGTGTGCTTGGATTTATGTCAACCAGACATAAATACTTGAGTCTCTGGGGTATTTTTTTCTCAGAATGATAATTGCTATTTTTACGAGTGGTAAAGCCAAAAGACTGCAACTGCATTGTGAACAAGGGACTTCAATGTTCTCAAGATGGAAAAATAATCTTACCGACTATTAGCTTTCAGCGCTGCTCAATTGAAAAAACGTAACTGCATTGTGTGCATCACTGAAGTCTTCTAAAAAGGTAAGGGTGAGAACAGTTGAAAGTAATCTTCAGAAAAATTTACCAACATTCAGTAAAACTTGTTCAGTAAAGCAATTGCATGGTTTGGCCTCACTCAGCAGGAAGAGGTAATTCTAATGCCAACTTGAACTCAACGTCAACTAGAAGAGAGTTTTGGGGCAAGGTTTAGAAACCAACTGGTAGTAAAAGCAACTCTTTGGAGCTTCTGGAGCTCTAATGGGAGCTTTAGCTCCCATTAACCTATCTGCTGCAGGTGTCCCTGTTCATTGCAGGAGAGTTGGACTAGAAGATCTTTAAAGGTCCCATCCAACTCAAACCATTCCATGAATCCCTAAGAAACAATGGATTCATCTTTGCTAGTAGCAATCAGCTGCTTGCCACAGATTTCCTGCCACTTTTCAATTAAATGCTATCAGTTTAAACTCTTGGACACAGAAGCTTTTATTCCCTCTTCCCCAGCAATTAATGTTTAATGCTAACCAAATTGCAACAAGCAGAACTGAGGAGACAATGGAGGTGGTAAGGCCCTCTGAGGCTCACACACTCAATGACTGACCTCCTCAAGAGTGTAAGGGGAGTTGTAACACACTGTGTAGGCAAAGCTGACTCTGTTCTGAAGTTAAAAGACTAATTAAAAAAAATAAAAATAAATAGGGAATCAGTATGGGCCAAATTAACTACAGTATAAATGACTGTACCAGAGAATCTTAACTTGCATTAACAATCCAATTGAATTCTGCAAGAAATACATCTGTAGTTTGAAAATGATGAGAGCTTCTTACAATGAAACCATTATGTTTTAAATGGTTTCTCTGGTCAAGCTCAACATACATTGATAACATATTTCTTTCAGCACTGTTTCAGCTTTTCTATCTACCTGATCATTCTTTCGTATCATCTAGCTTCCCACACCATGGAGTTAGCAAGTCATATTGCACCTACACCTCCTGATGCACCCTGAGGGAATAGCTAAGACTGAGCAAACCGGTCCCTTCACCAGTGCTAAGGGTGCTGAACATGACAAAAATCAGTCATTTGCTCTTAATCTGTGCACTAGAACTATTTAAAGAAATAGAGGAAAAAAAAAAAAAAAAGTGAAAACAAAGGAGTTCTTTCAGAAGTGCATGAGCTCTGCATGGTGGGCTATAGGTTTGCAGGTACGTTTGTCTTACTTCCAACTTACTGAATTCTGAGTATCTTGGAAGCCCCGGTTTTCAAACAGAATAAAGTAACATTAAAAAAAAACATTATCACATTGCTAGCAAAAATTGCCCAAAATCCCTGCCCACACTGAAATAAGTAACGTTTGACTCCTTCAGAGAACTAAATATCATTCATCTTTCTTTAAAGAGACATTAACTAAAATGGGCTGTGCTGTATGAGTTACTTGAGGGCAATGAGTCTGGCCACAGCACAGTGAGAAGGCTGAGTGGAACATCAGCCATACCTCTTTCTAAACGAAGAGAGCAGTCATGCGAAAAGGACTTGATCACTTTTGCTTTATAGTCAATAGAATGAGCTAAAATTATGCTCAGACACCAACAATCACTGCTGTTTCACAGAGTAAGCCACAATGAAAGTAACTTGAATTACCTTCAGCTGCCGAATGCAAGCTTACACAGGGTCTGGACACATGGTCACACCACTGCAGGCAGCCAAGCCAACCAGTTACTGCTGAGGCACACGCCTAACAGTGGGAAAAGTGAAGAAGAAAGGGAAGTATGGAAGTGAAGGAAATGATGTTCAGTGATGCACTGCCATATCTGCGCTTCACCTAAAGCAAGCCTCAGATTTCACCAGATTAACTGCTTTTGTAGACCAAGGGCTCCATCATTAAAATCCAACTCCGTTTTCTTCAACAGCATTTTATTTCAAAATATATTAAACATTTTGTGTTTACAAAGGACTGCAGTGTGAACACAATATTAAGTTAAAAGCTTCTTATACCAGCTACAAAAAAAAAAAGAAAACCCTTTATTAGGAAGAGGACTGGTGCATACAATCAAAATTAACGAAATTAACGAATTAACCTCTGCAGTCTATACGTGTACTTCTTAACCTTAAACCACATTCTGTGTTCCACCACCAACGGATACAGCGATCATTTTTCCAATACTACACATGCAAAAACAGGCACTGACCAAAACCAACTACGGTAACATTAGTCACAAACATAGTTCCATTCTGGAATTCTATCATGTGTACATTTACAGACAAATTTGAGTCAACAGACAGAAGTTATTGCTCCAAATCCACCCAAGTTCTGGTTAGAAATGCACACATCAGAACAACCTGCGCTCTGTAACGCAACAGATCTGCTTCTAGATTGCAGCAGGATCTAGCCAGTCTTTACACACAATGTCACAAGTTCCTCTGGATTTGGTTTGGTGAAATTTACCAAAGAGAAAAAACAAAACTTCCCTACTCTTCTGACCAAAACATCAAACACTAGTTAACTAATGTGTAGGTAAGCATCTTGTATTAGTAAAGAAAGCTTATTTCCAGCCATCACTGAAACATAGTCTTTATTTTTAAAGGTAACAATCTGAACAACTTGTCTGCTTGCAGAGTATACCAGCGATGAAAGTGGAAACTGAAAACACTGAACTATCCAGCCAGCCAAACAACATGAAGTTGTTGTTTTACTGATACTTCCTCACAAAGCGTCAGTCTGAGGCTACGACTGGCAGAAAGGAAGGCAAAAATTTGGATGATGTTTTCCCAAAAGCACAGTCTGGATGGCAGTTCTTAAGCTTAATGAAATTCTGTTCCGCGGCTACTTTTTAGCTTTGTGACGCCTCTTACACTTAATCCACAACAAACCATGAGAAGTGACTACGACTTAAGGTTCTCATTGAAAGTCAAGAAGCAAAAAGTGAGGCTAGGAAACTAAATCAGTATTTTTATTCTAAAATCGTGATGCTGAAAATCTTTCAGATATGTATGGGGATGCCTGAACGCTCAAGCTGCATTTATTAGCTAGCAAATGCATCCTGCTGCAAGCAAATATGCCCTGCTTCTGACTCAAACCACTTCTGGAATTGCTGCATAATTCTATATTCAAAAAACAACCTCTAACTTATGTTGTAGCACAAGGAGGCTGTGGATGCCCCATCCCTGGAGGCATTTAAGGCCAGGTTGGATGTGGCTCTGGGCAGCCTGGTGTGGTGGTTGGCACCCCTGCACATAGCAGGGGGGCTGAAACTGGATGATCATTGTGGTCCTTTTCAACCCAGGCCATTCTATGATTCTACGATGCACTTACTTGCCAACTAGCTATTCCTTCCTGAATTGGACGTGCTATTTCAGCAGGGATATGCAAAGCATGCCCTTCAGGGAATCTACCCCAAAACTGCACATGTGCAAATTCTTCCAGGACCAGTGATCTCTCAGCAATGGCTCACCAGACAGAAGAGCAGTCTTTCCCAACTTCACATCAACTGCAGCAAAACAGTTCTACTCATCCCACCAGCATCTGCTTGGCTCCCCTCCAACTTCCTTTAAAGTAAACATTAATTCTAGAAAATGGTGCTTGTTTTCACTACATACAGGCACTGCTTTGTTCTCAGATATCTTTAAAAAGACCCCTCTCCTCTCCCCCTGTCCCCCCAAAAAAGACAATTTCAGTTCAAGTCCAATTATGAGAAAGATTGCTCCTATTTATATAATGGTGCATATAAATATATACATTTTCAAACCCACATGGAATCCCTGAATATGATCAACACTTCTGTCACTGCTTCTGGTTTCAAAATATCAAGCTCGTTTTCCACATTCCAATTGTTGTTTTTTTTTTTTTTTTATTTCCAATTTTCTTACTTAAAAGCTATTTTGGAGATTTTGATCATAAAGCACTAAGGGCTTTTAATAAAAAGGACAGATAAATAGCAACAGGTTAAGGACCCAACCTCCACGAGATTTGTTATTAGGTAAATTTAGTTTTGTAGTAGTGTAAACTAGAAATAAGAAGGGAACTGATCTGCCAAAGCATGCTTCACCAAAAAGTGTAAGACATAAACAGTAATAAAATTGAAATAAAAGCCCCAGATGAGCTTTTATTTCACTCTGAAAGATGATCTGTGTGTATGATTAAGAGGCACCAGGTTTCAATGAAGAGTATTTATTTGGAAAAGTAATCTTTCCATGCCAAGTTGCAAACTGCAAGGAAAACAACTGCATCTTTAGAACGTCTCTTCCATTATGAAACCTAATGAATGCTAACTCCAATTCCAACAGTTTTCAGCACCTTCTGAAGAAAGCCTGGCTGTTTCCAGAAGCGATTTACATAAAGGTAGCACTACATATATTGAGAAAATTAAGCTGATACAATAGGAACACAATGTCTGAATAAAAGCAGTTGTGGAGACACCTTCTACCACTGATGCAAAGCCACAGAGTCTCTGTAGAATGCTATTTTCCTATCCTTTGTATGGGTCCACAGGGAAGGCAACACTGTACAGAACTCTGCCACTAGTATTTGGCATCAGTAATTTAGTTCTGCTACTGCTTTTACAGGGGTACTGGGCTTTTGTATATTTGGACTTCCTGAAAAACACTGAACATTACAGCCAAACACCTATTTCAGAAGTTACTGATAGTCGCTATGTTTAATACTGGAAACAGCACCCAACCTTCCCTTCACAGTCAATGCTCTTTTTTGTGTTTTATTCAGATTTTGGATTTCCTAACTCAATAACCACTGATGGAATACATGAAAGTACATCTTCCTCTCCAAAGTCTTGAAACAAATCTATACATTCCTTGAAATGAGGCAAGCTTCAAGGTACCTTAGTTGAAACAAACTTGTATACCACCGTGTACACGAAGATCAGACTTACTTCAATTATTGGACAAATGGGCATAAATTTAATTTCTAAAAAGGGCATACTGTATGTACGTATTGCATATTGTATGACTAGAATAATAAACTTCATTTTTTGTGTGTGTTTTTTTTTTTTTTTTTTAAGTAGTTTCAAAATAAGCCATTACTGCTCCCAGCTGGTCACAGCGCACAGCCATCAGTGCACAGTGCTGGAAGTCACTGTCTCGTGCTACAGCTGGCAAAACAAGCGTGTGCCAGATTCTCATCCTTTGCAACTTGCTGTATTGTGCTCAATTAAGCCACTACCTACAGTGACCTGAAGCTAACAAGCTGGGCTGTAAATGGACACACACGAACTTCTGCAAGTGCTGCTGCAGTACAGTAACGTTCAGCTAAGGTAAAGGAAGGAGAGAAAGGGCTAACTTTGGCACTGTGCAAAAACAGTTAAGCAATTATCACCAGCCCTTTGACACTGTGCTTACTTGCAATGAGCCTGATCAGCTAGCAGAGAATGGTAACAAACATTATCAGTATACTTTGCAATACCATGACACAGTACCACCCAGGTTTATTACTACAAGCTTTCCCTTCTGAACTCTAAATCACTGTCTTTGTTCTAAATTGAATACTAACTATACCAAATACACCTAAGTACCCGCCCCTGGAATGGCTGCTTACAGCAAAGCTAAAGAACATCAACTTCTCACCTACAAGGCATTAAAGAAAGAGACTGTCACTGCTAAAGTATGCTTTTTAGTATACATATATATATACATATATATATATTTAAATATGTCAGAATTCAGTGAATATTTCCTATCCTAAGAAGGTCTCATTGGAGATTTGCTTTACCATTTTCTTTTCCTTTTGGCAGCGTACCGTTGCTGAATTACCAAGTCACACAACTTATTTCTGTATCAGACACAGCACGTAGCATGATGCCCTTAAGCTATATTACCTGAGAAAGACTATACTACAGAAAGTTCTCCTTGGCAAGTCCTTGCTGAATTTGAAACAGGAAGCATCGAGTATGAAGATTCATTTCAAAGGAGGACAAGCTAACAGACTCTGTGAGAATTTCATCCTCCCTACAAAATGATTTCTCTTCAAACTGGGAAAGGAACATTTCAAAACTGCAATGCACATCCTCAGCTGATTTCACTAATTTGCCATTACCGAAGATAACTGAAGAACTGAAAGTTTTAATCTTTGTAGTAGAGACCCTTGTTTGATCTAACACAAATGATCACACACAAATGGGAGGGAGGAGAGGAAAACTTAAAAACAAACAAACGAAGGATTGCCTTATGACGACTCTCTACAATGACTACGTTGCCTTAGGATTCGAAAAGGTTGTCTCAGAAATAACTGGGATTAAAAATGCTGGCAATTTAAATGTCTTGACCAGTGAGCAAAGAGAAGCAACAGAAAACCAGAAATACATTAAGAATGCATCTTTCTTGCTAGTAATCTTTAAATGCTCACTAGAAGAAGTTAGAATGTGAAGAAAGTATTTCAGTGCAAAATTCTGAACAATAACAACAAGAATAAAGAAGTTTCCCAGGTGTCATAGTGGTCTCATTTAAACTGGTTAGAATGCTGCAGGAATATTTAGGGGCAGCCTCAGGTTGTCATCCTCCTCCTTACCCAGCAACAATTACAAAAATGGATCTTAGTAAAGATGAAGCAATCCACAAACCCAAGGAAATTAAAACACGGGATGGTTACATAATTCAAGCAATACACTCTCCATGTTAAGTTAGTTGGAATTGATCTCTCAGAATTTCAAATATTAAATAGGATGCTTCCATACTTCGAAGAACCACCAAACCAGCAGTCAAACCACTAAACTCAAGCCCGAGCCTGTCCTCCAAACACATACCTGGAAGTCTGCAAGCTCCAAACGAGCACACGTGAAACCTCACGTTTTGGCATAACATTTCATCACTAAAACCACAGTAGCTAAGTTAGAGAATTATGTTGTGTATCAACAGTTGCATTATGGTAAACAATAAATGCGAGGCATGCCTGTATTCTGCATAAACCTTGTCAATCAAACTGAATTAAATTCAAGAGAAGTTACTAGAAACTGAAAGGTGGTTCTTTGGTTAAGCACGTGCAACTGCTACTTTGTATGAAGAGCCTCAGTGCATTTGTGGAAGCTGTGACCAAAAAAACTGTCTTCGCAAAAGTATAAAGATCCATTGTGTCAAAATATTTCAACCAACAATACAAAAGGCCTTAAACTTCACCAAACTTGCAGTTTCAGCAGAATTACATATGAAAGAAAAACACAGAAGCAGTTTGTTTCTGTGATCGAGGCAATATACCACTTCAAGAATTTAAGAACTCTGCATAAATCACTAAGATATTTGGCCAGAGGCTTACAAGGAGAAAAACAAAAGCAAAAAAACACAGCCCTACAACATAACAAAATCTCTACTCATTCCCTTTCCTCTTTTGAAATACACTATTTGTTTGAAAAGTAAATGCTACTTGGTCACAGCATTTGAAAACTGATATAAAACAATCCCACTCAAGCTCTTTTTATTATTGGAAGAAGATGTGATAACTGTGTGTTACCTTAGGTTTAAAGTATTTAAGGCCTTTAATCAAAGTTAGCTGATACTGTGACCCCACTGGACAGTGAATAGACATCCGAATATCACCAGATCTGACCAGAAATAAGGGCAAAATTTAAACTACTTAAACAAGTCCTATTTCTAAACGACAAAAATTCACATTTCTCAATTTGTTCATCTACTAATTTCAGGAAGATACTAGAAATACTTGTCTTCAACAACACTAATTTTCAGTGCTCATAAAGGGATAACATTTATTTGTTCTTATGAGTTAGAGATGATGGTCAAAACCTCTAAAGAAATACTTCAAGGAACAGCAAACAATTGCATTCAATCTTCATTTAACAATGAGTGGTTTACACCTCTGTTGCCATCAGATTAACAGAGAATAAATATTTTGGATTTAGCTTTCTTTAAACATACTACAAATTAATAACACAAATAACCCAATAAATAAAAGCCAAGTAAGTCATTTCAGCAGATAACAACTCCAGTGGATATATCTCTCCACTCAGCCATTCTTTTTAAGAAGACAGAAGGTCTACAAAGTGGCTGTGGAACTGTTGGCTGGTACACAAAGCCATGGGAAGTTGACATTCTCTCTCAAAGAGGTGAAGTGCACAGTAATGTAAGGCCAGCCGATGTTTGAGGAGCGGTGTCTCCTAACACTCAAACTATGCATCCCTGTGAACTGCCCCGAGCAGAGCAGTAGAGGGGCAAAAGGCCATGGCTGTTGGGAGCTCAAGAAAGACCAAGTGTGATTCTCTCATCTTGAACAGGTGCAGCATAGCTCCTTCATCATTCAGCAGCCATTTTTGTCTCCTCGGGACTTTCTCTAGCTGACCTGCAAAAAAACCAAAAGGACTCAAATTTGCTGAGTGACTTCAAATGTCACATTCCCTATGAATTAAACAGGAAAAAAACAGACATAAAATTCTGTATGTACTGCCAGAAGCTGTATGTATAGTGTATGTGGAAAGTCTAGGAACATAACATCCACAAGTCAGAGAGCACAGACAGGCTCATTAGTGTTTTTTTCCTAAATTACCCATATGAAAGATGACAACATTATTCATGTGAATGAAGAAAAGGATTATTGCTCACAAGCATATAATCTCTAAGATATATGTATAATGAGCTAACCTATGTAATTAAACAAAACAGTAGAGACATTACAATGCCTACTGTCATTAATAATTTTACAACATGATTTCCAACTCCAATTAAATATTCAATGAGGAATTTATTCATCCCATCCCTTAACTGTACAGATTAAAAATACATTTCTATATTCCACATTTGGTAACTTCAATAAAGAGATTTATCAAGACCATACTTTAATGGAATAACGGCATGCTTTGTAGTTTCGTGCAGTCACACAAAGTGCAGTATCTGCAGACAGGTCTCTTTCTCAGACCAATAAACACTATCTGGTATCCATGAATAATAGTTATGAACAGGGAAACAGGGATGGTCAGTTATTTTCTAGCACAAAGGCAGTGCATGTAATACAAAGCTATTATTAATGAATTCTCTTAAGGAGCCTTCTGTAAGAAGCTCAGAGATATTAAACAAACATTTCAAGTTTGCTTACTTTACAGTAAATATTTTTCTAGAATAAAACTGATCATTCTCTGAATATTTCCACACATGCGTAGGTGCACAGATGCACAAATATGCACACAAACTCATGCTTACATTCCCTACACCGATGTGGGCATACGCTGATCCACTTGAAAACTGCAATATGTAACGTAAGACATTCAACGCTTACTGGTAAATCTGTAGTGGACATGCTGCTTGTGATGGAGTGGGCACTGAATTTGTTGGACTAACCAACATGGCACTATATATGTTGGAGGCAACCACAAGTATACAAAGTAGAATTGGTCCTATGATGGCTCCTTCCAGTCCCAGGTAATATGCTCCACCAGCTACTGCAAGACCCGTCAGGTAAGGATGACCACCTCTGGAATTACAGCACAAGCAGAATAAAGTTAAAACAAGAACGACAAACAACAACACTACTGACTGCGGATCTGAAATGCAGATTAATCACACCGCTTCATTAAGCTTATAAAGCGATCTACTCATAGATACCCACATTCAGACTAAACTGCTGTTTGAATGACTGCATAAATGCCCTAAGCTGCATCTTGTACGACATTCACACAACACAACAAACATTATCTTCATTAGTTCCACTCCACGTCCTGTGGGCAGACACCTTCCACTACTACATCAGGTTACCCCAGGCACCATCCAGTCTGACTGTGAACACCTTCGGGGATCTGAAGGAGTTAACAGCACAAATATTTCCATTCTGAAAATGGAAAGATGATTCCTTATGAAGACTATTCATGCTTCACAGACAAGAACTCTTACATTTCAAGATAGCTAGCAGTATTTACTATGAGCATTCCTCAGCAGAGACATTAATTTATACAATGATCAGAATATTTAGTCTTTTAACAAAAGGCAGGATACATCACTTATGAATCGTAGAATGGTCTGGGTTGGAAGAGACCTTAAAGATCACCTATTTCCATAATACTGCCATGTGCAGAGTTGCCACCCACAAGATCGTGCATTGGACCTGGTTGCCCAGGGCCTCATCCAACCTGGCTGTGTACATCTCCAGGATGGGGCATTCACAGTTTCTCTGGTCAACCTGTTCCTGCACCTCATGAACTCTGAGTGAAAAATTTTCCCCAAATATCCAATCTGTATTTTCCCTCTCTGCTTATGATCTCATAAGATCATGATAGAATCTGAGCTGGGAGGGACCTCTAAAGGTCATATAGTCCAAATCCCCTGCAATGAACAAGGACACAGACTAGATCAGGTTGCTCAGAGCTCTGTCCAGCCTGACCCTGCATGTCTCCAAGGACCAGGCATCCACACCTTCCTGGAAAACCTGTTCCAGTGCTTCACTATCCTTACTGTAAAAAACTTCTTCCTTATGTCCATTCTAAATCTCCCCCGTTTTAATCTGAAAGCATTTTCCATCATCCTATCACAACAGATCCTACTAAAGAGCCTACCCTCTTCTTTCTTATGGCCGCTATCAGGTCTTAGAAAGTGATTTACCACATTATACACACCTATTAATCATGTCTTTCTTGGACCAAATTCAACATACTGGAAGTGTCAAGTAGAATACTTTTTGAGAAGACAGACTCGACCTTAACATCTTATACTTCTCCAGCAGAAGACACACAATTAGTTTATAAACCTTTACAAATTTGAAACAATTTTTTCCAACAGTTGCATCACTTCCAAGTTTTTTTCTGGCTAGTTTGCCAATTCAGACCACATACCACCTGATGAAGTAGGACTGCAATATATATCTAATATATTTGGAAAACCTTGCATAACGTAATTATAGTGATTTCAAATAGAATTAACCCAATTTGCAAGACAGCAGATTTATGTAATGGTAAAATACAATTTTTCTCCACTGTTAGAAAATCCATTCTTGCCACATATATTTTCTGAATGGTGAACAGAGCCTGCAACCCTACAGTCAAAAATTTATTTCAATAAGTAGAAGAATTATTGGCTAGTTAAATAGCTATTGGCCTTAAATTTATCTGTGGTTTGTTGTTGAAAACAAATGTAATTTGATTATACTTCACCTGTTAGCTTTCACTCCTGGAAAATAACTATTGCTACAGTCTATGAAAGATTTTTAATATCGATCTCACTATCATGAGGTTCTCTGTTCAGTTTCACTATACTTAAAAGTTATAGGAGAAAAAAAAATAATCAAACTTAATGCTGAACTTAAACATTTAATGTTCTTACTCTACGTTAATTTACTACAATACAAATTAACACAAATGTGTTCCAGCACACAACCGTACCTGGAGCATGAATTACAGCAAAGACTGGATCAGCACTCACAGTCTGTCAGTCAAAGTTCTCAATTCACACAGTTTACTACTAGCCTAGCTCCTGATGACCAAGATGGAAGCAGTGACTTTAAAGAGCACATTTTTTTATCTATAATGTACATGGCTGTGTACACATCTTGCACACATGAACTTTGTTCGTATCTTTGTCGGGTCTGTAGAACTCCAGCATTTTCTCATTTGAATTCCATGAAGGGATTCATGAGGTATTTCAGCAGCATTACGTGTCAGTCGACATTTCAGCAGCATTTCTAGTACTCTAGATACAACTGCAGATGTTGATTCTCTGTCTCTATAGTTTGGAGTTAGCTTTTCTTTATTCAAAGCTGAAATCAGGAAGCATTCCAAACACCTAGCAAGATGCAGCCAAACACCTAGCAAGATTTTTCCAGAAACCTTCTGTGCTTATCTGTCAGAACAGGAAAGCAAAACCAAATGCTGTCTCGCTATAAGCCTCTCCCTGCATTCAGATTTTCAACACATTTAAAGATCAATTGATAATCAACAGATCTTTACGCAGGGGTACAGCGGCACAACATGAAAGCTGGCTTCAAAACAATTCTCTGACTGAGAACAAGCTCAAGACATTTGAAACAACAAATCTGACAGAAAAGAGGCCTGCAAAAGTAATGGCACTCAGGCCAGTTTTACTACGAGATGGTACCACTGCATGTCCTTCTGTGCTTCAAGGCACTGCTCTGCAGCTTCACAGAGGTAAGTTCAAAGGCATCACTGCTAAGCATTTTTACAGTATGTAAACTTAAAGAGTTTTCAATATACTTACCCTGATATATCTGAATAAATGGCTGTATCTACAAAATAGGTTGGCAGCAGGTGAAAAACCAAGAGCAAAATGGCTTTGCATCCCTCTCCTTGCACAAGCCACAAGTCTAGGACTGCAGGGATGGCTGCCCAGTATGTCCCCAGAAATGGAACCGCTCCAAGGATTGCTGCTAATGCTAAAGAACACAGAAGGAGGAGTGAGAAAAAGACCAGGGAAACATACTTCACAAAAATTCTGACTTTTGCCACACCAGTAGTCTCAATTCTATCAGCTGCTGTAAATAAGATACTGAAAAGACAGCACATAAGGCTCTTGTTGTTTTATAACTGTGATTAAGGAAAAAGAGAACCACATTCAGGAAAATGGAACAATTCCCCATACAGAAAAGCCTTACCAGCTGTCAGTCACAGTTACTTCCAATTAAGAAAAAATTAAAGAGACCAATCATTCGCATTTCAAGCTTTTACGTAACCACAGACCTAGCAAATGTGGACAAGAAAGTATACACTGAGAAATTCTTAGTGAAGCACTGTAACTTACCAGACCTCAGATATTACAACGTCTGTCGTACTGTGAGAAACCAAGCGTAAAACCCCTGACTTCAAGTATTTATATCTGCACATCTTTATGCATGCATACAAGTCTCCACCAGGCATACTGCCTTCTGTTTATACAAATGCTCCCTGTAATCTCAAATTACGTAGTACTGCTGTCATCTTAATTAAATCCAATATGAGTGACTACAGTAGAGAAAAAAGTTTTTTTCTTTCTTTTTAGCCTCATTAGCCAGAATACAAAACAAGATTTTGCAAGTTGCCAAAACAAAAGTAATGATTACGTAAGTATGTCTAACACCAGCCAATATCTTCAGGGTAGCTGGAATTTGTGATACAGCTATTGGCTGCATTTCTTGTTTTGTTTTTTGTTTGCAGGTCCCCTTTTTGTTGCTCTGTACATGAAGGTGCAAGTGGCTTGCTGCTTGGGTTTTTTTAGAGGAATAGAGGGAAAACAGGAACAGAGAGATTTTTCAGTGGAAATTGTGCAGCCATTTTCATAGCTAAAATTTGTGGAGGCTGGTAAAACCAGAGGCTGGTAATGCTGTCAGGAAACAGCACTGAGAATAGAAAGCATGCCTCTATTGAGCATTTCCATGATACCAGTACTTGCTCTGTTTAGGTATCCCAGAAACATAGCACATACAAATTATGGAAAGATCTGGATTAAACAGAATGGAAAAAAATTACAACCAGTAAAAGAAACAGAAGTAAAATATTTTTCTGGGGCTATGCTATGAAGACAGAAAAAAGTATAGCTAAGAGATAAGACAGCAATCAGCGACTGATTAATTTGATCTGTGGTAGTTTAATTCAAACTTGGAGGAATCAGTTAATGATCAGGAGCTCTACAGAATCCCCACATATCACACAAAAGTATTAAACTTGTCACAGTACTTCCTACATCTGTTTGAATAATAAACAGGAAATAAAAATGAAGTTACGTACTGAATGGGAATAATAAAGATAAAAATTCAGAGCAGCTACTCACTAAGTTCAGATCGTATACTGAGTACACTGACTTGGCTGTCGTGGTTAAAAAAAGCAAAAAATAAAAACCAACCCAATTCTGTAGTCAGAAACTACATTGAGACATCTGCACAAATAAGTAACGTTACGGTTGCATACACAACTCCAATTCTGATAGTTGCCAGTTTCTGATAGAACGTTCACTGAAAATAACTTCAGGACTAATCCTGTCAGCAGCATTTAATCCTACTGCTCTTGTACAATAAAATTATATAATGCTATGTACAAATAGATTACAATTATTCAAATTCTTACCAGATGGTATGAAGACTATGTTAATCCCAAATATTGTGTGAGTCAGCCAAGTGTAGAGTCCATAGAACCCAGCCATTTTGAGGGAAGCATCAAATACACCTCTAAAACAATCACAGAAACTCTGTTAACTCTTAGTGGCAGTACCATGCTGGGAACAGTGAAGGTATCTTTACATGCATCTTTAACTATAAGGCGCTCTGATAAACTGCAAAGCCATCAGTGCCATAAATCACACAACTCAAAATGTATACCTTAGGTCTGTCCTATGAAAAGGACAAACATTCATCATATTTATCAATCATGTTCATCTGCAGGAGAAAATAAACAAACAAAAAAACAACATACCAGACAGTTTTTTTTTACTACACAGCCTGGGTTCCTGGGATAAATTCCTTGAAAAAAGTTGCTCAGGAATCAGAGCACATTCTCTAGAAAAAGTAATCTTTTATCTATGAGAAACAGTACAGTTCTATTTATGAGCTACTTTTTCTTTGTCCTTTTCTATTCCTATCTCTCAATTCATTTTCTTTATCTTCTTGTATTTCTATACCTGCTCACTCTCATTGGAATAAAACAAAGGACCCAGAAGTGGTACAGGCTGCCTAAGCTCTCACTTTCTTACTCATATACACAGTTTTCTACATGGAAATAACCGAGCACTTGGCATTTATTACTGGTCTTGAGCCTCAGCATCTTTATATTCCTAGATTTTAGGCCGCTTATTATGTCACACTACTGAAAAGAAAATAAAAAGCCTTGCGATGTAATTAACTCCTGGTGAACTTACATCCAACTTGCTGGCCACAAAATGAAGTATTCCTCTGTTAAGTATCAGCATAGCTTCATGAGACAGCAAGCAGGCAGCTCAGTGCTGTGTCATCTTTACGGCGCTGGCACATTCACTAAAGTGAAATATTCTGTAACCGAAAACTCAAATATCTCACCATTGTATTATGCTCATTTTTCAATCCTATTGAGAAAGACACTGCCTCTCTTAAAAACACTATTCCAGCTTGGATCTAAGTAACTAAAGTCCCTCTGTTATCTCTAAGTTCCTTCCCTCAAAGAAGTCATAAAAGTTACACAGAATCACAGAATGGCTTGAGTTGGAAGGGACCTCAAGGATCATGAATCTCCAACCCCCCTGCTGCAGGCAGGGCCACCAATCTCCATATCAAATACTAGACCAGGCTGCCCAGGGCTGCATCCAACCTGGCCTTGAACCCCTCCGTTGGAGCATCCAACGGGACATCACTGCCCTAGTGGTGTCGCACACATCCTTCCTAGCAGCCACAAATGTAGTTGGCTGATGTTAAGTTCCCATCTTACATTTAACACAACAGAAGTGATGAAGTCAGATCATAAGCTAGAAGATTGTCACTGCACCTTGAGCAATAACAGTCTGCCTGGGAAACAGCCCCTTCTGGAAACAACCACCCGTAAGAACACAATTTCAATCCTTTGTTGAATTGATAAAACCTTCCCTGCTTCCCAACCACCAAATAGAATCTTCTTTTTCAGCCATCAGCAAGAATTCCAAGATTGGCATCTTTGGGCTGTATTCTCATTATTAGCCCCAGGAACAGTGCATAATTTTTTGCAACTCTTTCCCACCTAAAAGCATGCATAGATTCCCAAGTGAATGCTGAACCAAATTACCTTGTTTAAAATTCATCCACTGGAATTTAGGAGTGCATAATAAGCCCTACAAATCCACATGGTCTTAGAATGTGAGATTCTCTTGATAGACTAACAAGAAACAGCTGCTGTCAGCCATTTTCCCAGCAAAAAAAAACAAAGGTGGGAAAAGAAAGCCTTAAGCAATTACTTGAAATAACAGACCCAGTACTTGAAGATGATAGAGAAGAAGTGCTTACGCATTTGTGAGGCCTCAGCAAAGACAGCCAGAATACCTCACAGATTGAAAAAGCTTCAATAACATCACAATGGGAAGTTACACACCTATATGCACATATAATCTGCACGTTTTGACTAGTGAAATACTTCACATTTTAGTCATACACGAAGCAAGCTTCTGGTGTAGTAAGAACTATCAAGGAGAGAAGGATCCCAAAACCCAAAACCACAGAAAGAATGCTCAGTGTGAATTTGCACTAAGAACTCACACTTCAGCTGCTCAAAAGCCTGATTTTTCTATGTTTTCTGTGACATTTATGCTCCTTCAGAGGCTATCAAAAAATGGCTGCATTGTAAAAGCTCAAAAGATGAACAGTTTCAATGGAGCTTTTGGCCATGGAAAAGGCAAGGTAGCTGGTGCGATGAAGTGCAAGCTGAGCTGCACTGATCACGAGACTGCAGCAAAAACACTTCTGGCTGCAGTAAGGATACATTTGTTCCCTTATGCTTTTGTCCAGCCAACCTCCACAGCCCTGTGGTCTCTTAAATCTTAGGTCTGTCCCACAGAAACACCTGCCCAATACAAAGAAGGTTGGTTACCTCACGATCACTGAAACCCCTCATTGGTGATGCAAAAGTGTATTTTTTTAACACAGTTTTCCACATTCTTCCAAAAGCAAATCAAGCAACCAAAAAGAAAAAAAAGACAGAGAAAAAAAAAACCCACCAAAACAAAACAACAAAGCCAGAAGAATTTGTATTGTCAGAAGAAAATATTAAATCTAAATATTTAATAGCACTGATGAGAACTCAGATATCAGCACACTATAATTAAATCCTCAAGTAAATCCTTTTCCTTTCAAACAGGAGTTGTGGCACAAATACATTTCAGTTATTAAATATGCTTTAAGGCTGCCCTTGAAGTATCTCCTTATTTTGCCTGTAAAAACGATTTCCTGTAAGGTAGAAGAAGAAACAAGGCCTTAACTTCTACGAGCATGGCTCTAAAATACATTTCACCATACAGGACACAATGCAAAGCCCTGACAGATATCCGAAATACCTTGAAACAAGCAGTCACTTTAGGTTTTCCTCCAGAGACCTCAGAAAAAGAATGGGCAGTCTCTTATTATTCTAATTACAAATAAACAAATAAACAGGAAAATTATCCCAATGGCCCAAAATAATTGCTGTGAATTTAACCATGTCAAGGAACAGCTACAGAACTATTCAAAACCAATCCAAGACTAAAACTAATTCTGCCTTTCCATCCAGGCACTTTTTCTGAACTTTTCAGTTCAGGCAAGCTTCATTTTTATCTTCAGATAGATTTTATTCAAGTCTAAATTCCATTTCAGACATGTTTTCTGCTGACGTAATCATGCAGTTTGTAGGAAAATTTTACATTGTAAATCCACAACCCACAGATGCAGCAGCAGCAAAATAACTGAAAAGTTAATTCCAGACAACAGCTATGGCTGAACCTGATGTCATTCTGCAACCTTCATTAGTTACTGAAGTTTGTAAACCGTTCTGCAAAGATGGGAGGAGCTGTGGTAATTTATGGGCACAGATCACAAATCAAAGTGGACCTGAAAAGATCACCTTAAAAAAAAATGCAGCTGAAACAATGAAAAAAAAATAGCGTATTTCAGCAGCAAAAATAAAAAAGAGTGCAGTAAATGGAAATCACCAGTAGCTCTATGTATATATCACGTATGTATGTATCTATATCACCAGAGCTAATGATTGCAATAGATTACAAGCAAGTCAATATCACATTAATGCAAAAACAGGAAACACTGTATGACCTGCACATACACTAGGATTGTCTATGAGACACATCTCTAGTACCAATTTTACTTAGCAATGTCCAGGCATCAGCTCTGAGACTGCTGTCCAGACTGACTTACTAATGCTTCAAGAAAAATGCATGGGTGCAATCTACGGTGAAAAGCAGAAAGAATGATGGGCAGTCCAGAACAGGTGATCTCTGAGCAAAGGTATCACCAGAGAGGAAAATCTGAGGAAAAGACAAAAGATACCAAAGACAGCTGCAATGATGAAGTAAATGCTGCTTCTTCCCCACTGTGGGTTGGACAAGAAGGAGGATATCTGAACTAGAAAAAGAAACGCTTTGGTTAGATGTTGGTTTAAACTTCTTCACGTGTAAGTCAGGGCTGTCCACCTCTGACCTTTCAACACCAAGTTAGAGTAAGGTGCTAGCTGCTGTGATACGAGGCACAAATCCACATGTCCCATATAATATGTCACAGCAGGTCTGCAATGCATGCTCATGGCTGGCAAGAAGTATTTATCTCTAAAAGGCCATAGTATGTATCTCTCCAGATAGTACAGTATGGCATCTCTCCAGATCCTTGCATCAAACTAATAAGCTAAAAGGAGAAGGCATCACTCAGTGCAGAAGACCTGAGAGGTGCCAGCGGTGAAGTGCAAAGTGAGAGGAGACTGCATTTGATTTCATTCTCCTTCTCTATTTCTTTATGCCTGCCTCCTCCCTCAATTGCAGAAAAAAAGTGGATCCAACCCTGTGGCTCGGGGGAACTCCAAAGTCTCTTCAAGACTCATGTTTTTTACTGCTATCAGGAACACTAAGAATTGCATTTTGAAGACTCTAGAAATTCACATTCATTTGACCTCAGGGTTATGGCAGCTTAAAACGCTGAACAGAACGTTTACAAACAGCACATTTTCACTATTTTGCATCTGGGATACCTGTGGCATGCGAGCGCCCAACGCTGAATGAATTTATTACCATCTGTACAAAGAGTAACTTCCTGGTGAAACTAGGACAGTAAATAAATAAATTTTGGTTCTTAGCACCGTTGGGCATACACACAGATTCCTTTCATACATAAAAATAATTCTACGTTTCAGAAATCAGAAAATCCAATTACAGTTCACATCTCATACAGGTACTGTATTTGGATGAGCCGCTCCAGCTACAAGAGTTACCATCTGCCAACACCTACTTTACAAGCACTTCAGGCAACTTAGTGTAAGGCACACTTAGACATAGGTGGTTTTATAGAGTTCTGAAAAGTAGGTAAAACTGGGGGGAAAAAAAAATCAGAGGAACATGAGTCACGCTTCACATTATTGAGATTATAAATGAATTAACTTCTGTCAAGTTGTCAGATGCTTCTGCATAATTGGCCTAAACTTTATTTCACCAAAAAACAAAGGAACTGCTTTTAAATTTCACAAGGAAAAATGAGACCAATGTATGGGTTTAGAGGGGGGCAGGCGTAGAAGTTCTCACAGAATTCTGGTCGTTCGTTTTTACTGATTTATTGTAAAAAGTCTACAGCTTTCCCTTTGCTTCTACTGCAGTTTACGTTACATGGATGCTGGTCTCCTAAAACACACAGGTGAATCCAGGTGCACTTCACAGAGCCTACACGTAAGGCCTGTTCTCCATTAGTTACATGTGAACTGGCTCCCATATGAAGATCTCCAAACTTTTCAAACTTCTGCTGCAGGAAAGGAAATTGAAGGAAAACAAGATGAAGGCTCCTGGGATGCAGTGCATGCCTCAAGTCTCAATTCAGAGCATTCTCAGTTTTGACCTCTGAATTCCCTTTTCTCCATCTTCCCAGAGCATTGGAGGAAAGAAGAACGCATGGGTTGAAATGATGAAAATCAGACTTTCTAAAAAGGTTACAGAAAGAATTTGGTAACTTCAGAAGACAGCTATGCTAGTTACTATTATAAGGGACTAAAAGTTGGACAGAAGTGGCATTTGCTTAAGAAAAATGTTTGCAAGAATTAGAGTTTCTCTAAATACCTAACAAAACATACGGCAAGCCATAAAATGGTTTACAGTGATTAGAATACCCCAACTAAAGAATATTATTAGAAAAAGTCAAATTCATTCTTGAGTGCCAGGACTGAAAGAAGTCTTTTCACAAAATACTCTTAAGCCCATTTTTTTTTTTTTATCTGTTTAAGGGTTCTGCTCTCTTAGGGAGACAAAAAAATCCTCATTATTTTTCAGCTTCAAATTACACATGAAAACAAGCGGCAAGATAGACTCCAGCTGCGAATAAAGCAGAAGTGGCAGTAAGTGGTTTTTTGACAGAGTTTCATCTCTGGAGCAATATAAATGTGCAAATGATTTTCATAGACAACTCTATGAGATGATTTTAACAATTCTGCTGCTGAAATAAATTTCTCTGTAGGAATGATGCAACATAAAAACAAAAAAGAAGAGGAACTGAATCTAATATAGGGGGTTCTAGACATCCCACTAGTCAGATAAAGACATACAGTCTTGAACAAAGCATAGGTCCTTCAGCTTAGGTCTTGGGCCGCTGGATGGGAAGTATCAAGGGAATTCCTTGTTCTGCTTTGCTTGAGCATGAAGCTTCCACTTCACCCTGAACACTGTCATCTCAGCCCAGGAATTCTCACAGGTTTACGTTTCCTACTTTCTCCCCACCTCCAGGGAGGGGCTGAGCATAGAGCTGTGTGCTACTGAGCCACCTGCTGGAGTTAAACCACAACAATCCTGGTGGCACTGAATTCTGTCTGTACTTCTTCAGTTCCCCTTTTTAATTCCGCCTTTCAGCCTTCTGCGCTGCATAGCATACATTCTTAGCAATTTGCTACTGCTCACTTTGTACACTCCTGTCACAACACCATCTACAGCCGTTCTGATTTCTGAGAGACTCTTCTGCTGTTCTCATCTAAGAATGGTTTTACAAGGTGACTTCCTCCTCTTATCTTCACAATAAACAATGCAGCATCATTCAACAAAAGCCCACATAAATCTTGTTACCGCTGTGTACTTCTTGCCTACCCCTCACCAGCCCCAGGCCCTCTGAGCACTTCCAAGTCTTGATGCATGCAAAAAATGGAATTTTGTTTCAGTGGCATTTGGGGGAGCTATGAGCAAATTAATCAAATTCTTTTCCCACACCCCACCATTTTTTTGGCTTATTTGGAGATGAGGAGGCGCAGGGGAGACCTCATCACTCTCTAGAACGGCCTGAAAGGGGGTTGTATAGAGGTGAGGGTCAGTCTCTTCTCCCAGGTAACAGTTAGGATGAGAGGTAACACCTCAGAGTTGTGCCACGAGAGGTTCAGGCTGGCTATTAGGAACAATTTCTCCTCAGAAAGCACGGTGAGGCAGCGGCACAGGCTGCCCAGGAAGGTGGTGGAGTCACCATCCCTGGAGGTGTTCGAGAACTGTGAAATGTGGCACTGAGGGACAGGGTAGGGATGGATTGGTGGCTGGATGAGATGAATTTAAGAGGTATTTTCCAACCTTAACGATTCTATTTCCATCTGCCAGAGTTTTGTCCATTTAGCTAGAACTTCAGTTTTTTCCAAGTACTTTCTCATTTCCAGTGACCCTCGTTAATTGCTTACCTGCACGGGCTTCCTTTAACCTTACTCAAGCCTTTCTTAGCAGTTAGCACTCGCTGGCACTGCACATTGATTACTCACCCCACAACTTGAAAGAATTTAATCATTTTAGACACCTCTTTTAGCTTCAGAAGTTTAATGCATGAGAGAAATGGCCAACTGGACTCAGTATAAAATGATCAAGATCAGCTCCAGTCTTATATTAAGACATTTCCTTCTAGTCTGCTCTGATTACTACCATTATGAACTTCTGAATCAGAAGCATTAAAGCAAGTATTCTGACTGCTTATGTAGAGAATAAATAATAGATTAACCTAGTAATTCAACCTAAAATGACAATAAAGCAGAAAGGCAAAAGTTAATGTTAAAAAGTGTCGGGAAATCCTGACAATATACAGCAGTTTTAATGCTTTCTTCTTTTCTGTATTACAATGCATTTTTAAGCTAAACAGCAGAAATCTGTCCTAGGTTACAATAATACATACTGCAGCCTTAAATACAGAGATAAAGAACTATTAAATATGCAAGCACGGAAACTTGCAGTACGTTACACTAAAAAAATAATTATCATAGTAGCACTTCACTCCTAGAGATGCCTAATAAAAGTTACAACACGCAAGTAATCTGTTTTTTTTGTTTGTTTGTTTTTAATTTCTGGTGTGGAAAAAAAGCAGTGTGCATGTGTAACTGTATAGTTAAAATCTGATTACTTTGTGCAAGACAAAATTAAAGGATTAATATCTAAGATGCTATGCAGTTACATTATTCTTAAAGGTTGTGTGCAAATGCAAGAGTTTAAACACACACATACACACACAATAACAGATTCCCTCTGCTTGCTTATAGATATCTTCAGACTTAAATAGACCGGACAGTCACAGAACCACAAACTACAAAAACACATTAAAATAAATATGTTTGGAGCATTCAGAATACACCATCTGGAAAATGGAAGAAATGTCAGAATGATGACACTGCCCAATACAAAAAAGGAAGCTCTTCAATATCTAGCCAACGTGCTTGAAAATACAGTATTGCAGCCCGCCCAGTCTAGAAAAAAGAACTGCTTTATTTCTAGTATCAGACTGTACATCTACATCATCTCATTAATTACGCCTAAAACACTGTAAAATTTCTACAGATTATGTGATGCGTTCGGCCCAAATTATGTGTGTAAAATAATTTTTTTTACAGTTTTGGATGTGTTTTTGTAAATAAAACCAGTAACAGTTAAGCAGGAGCAAAACGATTCCTTTATTTTTTTCCTTTGTGTTTTTCCTTGAATAATTATTTAAAATCGTGTGTATGTAAAAGAACAGACAGCTGTACTTAATGAGAACAAGTATTAGGAACACATAAAAAGGAAATACAAGAAAAGACATGTAATTTATTTTTATTTCTTGCTTATAGGACAATATTTAAGAGTATTCAAAATTGTGGTATGAGTGAGTCAAAACTCTCAGCAGATAAAAACTGCTATCTATCCTAGTAGGATAATCAGATTATAATTACTGTCAGCTTGTTCTACAAACATACAGAAACAGAACAGCATCTCTTCTGGATTTAAAGATAATATCACTTTTTTCCCCCCCCAATAACTCAATGGGTTTCCTTTCCTCCATCAATTTTTTGAGAAATCTGTTACTCCCACAGTTTTAGACAAGGAAATCATTTAGTTAAAGCAGAATCATTTTTAGATCTATTCTCATCCCTTGACACACACCGTTAAGTAGAGCTTATTTCAGTAGGATCCTTTTAATGACAAAACAGATTTTTGCAAGAGATACTCCTGTTACTAAGAAACACAGAACGCATGCAGAAATTCAGTCAAAACATAATCAGTTAACAGTTGGCTTTGAAAAATTACTCCGAAAGACATTATTAATGTTGCAATAAAATAAAGACACTTTAGCTTCTCTAAGCATTAGCATAACATGCTGGAAGATTATTGTTTTCTGTGGGAATTGTATCACCATTTCATTTTCTTCATCATTACTGCCTTGATGCCACAATAAATAAGCCAGGTACTTTTAAACAGTTACTTTTCTTTTTCTCCTCACTTCTGACCACTCTAGATGTTAAGAAATAGAGTCTTAATGGTTTTAAGCTTCTGTTTCAGCTATCCAGGTACACAGGTTATCTTCATACCAAATCTCCCTTTGGCTTTTTGGCAAATTTCAATTAAGAATGTGATTACTTCCGGACTGAAATACTTCCTTCTTTAGAAATGCCTGAGACTTTAAGAAAATTTATTGAGTCCATGAAAAAATCTGATCAAATTTGAAGCGTACATGACAGATGAAGAAAATGAAGCAAATAATGATAACCCTTCTCAAATTGAAAACAGTGCTCATCTTCCTAGTAGTACAAACCAAAATTCTACAAACAAGTATTTCAAGACATCACTCAAAATACTGATCTGGGTTTTAGATCATTTTACGATGTAATTTAGGCCCCACCAAAATTGAAAGCTGCAGAAACTTTAAGCTACAGCCATACCCGTGTGCATGCACTCATGTGAAAGTATCGCACACACTAAATTGCACTGAGGCCGTGACAACATGCAACTTAGTAATGTGCAATATCTCCACCAGAGCAAGCAGAATGGGAGCTTCAGGGAAGAAGGGTATGGTGCATTCAGGAAGAGAACGACATGCTGCTCAGGGAAAGGAAAATGGTTCAGGCAAAGGTGTGCATGCTACTACTTAGGAGACCTATGAATTGGAGAGTTGCTACTTTAAAATAAAGTCCAGACAGAAGCACCACCTCCTTCTTTCAGGGTTGAAGTTTGAAGGACATAATTTTCCTGCTTACATGGGAGCTGGGTGACTTACAAACTAACTTAATTTTACAGAAGCTTTTTGAGGAAAGTAAATCTCACAATCTGTTATGTGCAGGTTATTTCCTCTAAGCCTCAACACAATTCACTGTCAAACACTGAAAACAAAAATATCTAAATCCAATAAACCAGTCTTATTGGGTCTCACATTCCTAAAGTAAATCATGTTCCTAACTCTGACTGAAAGTGCTGCCAACAGAAACAGTGCACAGCAGCCCAGGGAAGGTCCACCCCTCCCCTCTCCTTCAGAGCTCAGGACACAAGGCATGGCACTTTCACGCTCCAAGGAGATAGGCAGGAGAAGGGGACAGCAAAAAAGGGCTCAGCAGCACCTTTACAGACCGCTGGAAGACCTTGCACAGACCAGCTGTGCCTCTGTCTCCTGCTTGTGGGTCACCTGGGTGCTTCATCCTCTAGCTTCTGCCAAATAGAGGGAGCTGCAACACTTGCAGAGAGCTGGGTCAGCGGCAGCAGGGTAATGGCAGACATTCCAGAAACACTGCTGCTACCATCTTGTGGTACATGCATCCCAAACACGGGATGAGGAGGGGGATCAAGGACAGAGCACAGCAGCAGAGGTGGAGGGCTGTCCCTGTGCCTGATGGGCAGCCTTCTTCTGTGGCAAGCCAAATAGCACTAAGGAGCCATCCTGGGAAAAGGGCCTTCAGCCCCTCCAACCATCCTCCTCTTCACACAAAGGGCATCTTTCAGGCCACTCAGCACCACTCCCTCCGTCACAGTGGACATCACAGAATCTTCCTAATGTCACAGTAGTCACCACTATCCCACCCTTTGTTCCAGATCCTATAAAAACTCTGTGTCTGTCCTACCACTCATGAGCTTCCAGGCCACAGGCAATTGCCAGTGATGACTGGAACGAAAAGGACTTGGGGCAGCAACTCCTCACTTTTATACGGGAATGAAGAGAAGTGGTTCCTGGAACAAAGAGATGGAGGAGGCGGAGGATGAAGAGCACACCTTCGATAAATGGCCAGTGTTGTCACCACTGCTGTGGAGCCCATGGAGATGTATCCGCCTCCAGATGAAGAACCAATGGAAGTAGATTGAGCTCCAGATAAAAAAGCAAGAGGTGAATCTGTGTCCAAAACAGCCAACCTGACACAATACCAGCATGCCAGGGCTCCCTTTGGTGTGCTTACAGAAGCATCATTAAAAGGTTCAGGTGCCCATCACTATACCATCTGCATGCAGTCTCCAGACAAATTAGCTGGGCCATCCATTAACATCTGCAGGCTCGCCTGCAGGATAGCTTTCTTTCCCATCCCTGTCTCTCATGAAGAGGTAGCATCTCTTCTGCATGGATTCCCAAGAAGGCAGACAGATGTGAATCTGGCTTCCTCTTGGCAGCTCCAACAGTGACAGGAAGCCTTCCTCACACATCACTATAGGCCTTGGGTCCTGGAGACAGGGGTGTCTCAGCCTGAAGATAAGAAGGCTACCCAGCAGGTGCTTGAAGACGAAGACAAGACACAAAGGCAGTCCTTGCGCCCAAGGAGTAGCCTTTGTCTCTGTCAAGCAAAACAACACAGAGAAACTATCTTCAGGAAAGGGGCACTCAGACTTTCTAACCCTCTTCCTCCTTCCACACAAAGGGCATCTTTCAAGCCACAAAACACCACTCTCAACAGTTATGTCTTGCCATGTGTGGGGGGTCACTGTCACAATGACCTCCACCAAACAACTTCTGTTTTGGGCTCTTATCACCTTCATGCCTACAGCTTGTCCAACATTCATGAGCTTCCACGCCCCTGGCAATAGCTAATGATAGTCGAAACCAAGAGGAGTTGGAGTAGCGGCTGCCCACTTTTATGTGGGAACAAGAAGTATCTGTGGAACCAAGGAGTTTGAAGAGGACTATGTGGAAGAAGAAGATGAAGAAGAGAGTCACAGAATCAGAGAATCACCAAGGTTAGAAAAGACCTTCAAGATCATCCACAGTCCAACCATCCACCTATCACCAACAGTACTCACTAAACCATGTCCCTCAACACAAAATCCAAATGTTCCTTGAACACCTCCAGGGTTGGTGACTCCACCACCTCCCTGGGCAGCCCATTCCAGTGCTTGACCACTCTTTCAGAAAAGTAGTATTTCCTAACATCCAGTCTAAATCTCCCTGAAGCAAGTCTGAGGCCTTCAAGCAACAGCCAACTCTGTGACCACTACTGTGGAGTCTCTTCATCTCCAGATGAAGAACCAATGGAAGTAGATTGAGCTCTAGATAAAAAAGCAATAGAGGTGAATCCGTGTCCAAAACAGCCAACCTGACACAATACCAGCATGCCAGGGCTCCCTTTGGTGCGCTCACATCAACATCACTAAAAGGCTCAGGTGCCCACCACTATATCAGCTGTGTGTAGTCCCCAGACAAATTAGCTGGGCTATCCATTAACACCTTGCAGGCTTGCCTGCAGGATAGCCTCCTTTCCCATCCCTATCTCTCATGAAGAGGTAGCATCTCTTCTGCATGGATTCCCAAGAAAGCAGACAAATGTGAACTTGGCCTCCTTTCAGCAGCTGAGTTTGGGAGACAAGAGGGCCCCACTATAGGCCTTGGGTCCTGGAGGTGGGGGGTGTCTCAGCCTGAGGATTACGAGGCTACTCAGTGGATGCTTGAAAACAAGGCCACACTCTCTGTGCAGGCACAGAAAGAACAGCAGCACATCAGTGAAAAAAGTTAGAACTGTTCCTCTGGAGAAGCAGAGGACTTCAAGTCAGGTAGGACAGAGTGCTAGAGTGCAGCATTAAGGTCTGTTCAAGATGATTCATTAGGAATTCTTTCCTAATGGTAATTTCCAGGAAATAGTATTTCCAGGAAATGGTATTTCCAGGTAATAGTAAACAGAACAGAAAATACGCTCTCCTCTCTTACTTGGTACTTTCTGTACCTGGACTCCTGCATCTCCTTTTGGTCTCCTTGGTACAGGAAATATATTGATGCATGTGACGTGAGGACTTTCCAGACGGTGAAAGGCTGGGGTATGTGGCATACAGGGCATGCTGAAGGAACACTTTTGATCAGCATGAAGATGATGAGGCTTAGGAGAGGACCTGATTGCTGACTAAAGCTGACTACTGGAAGCACGTAGAGAAGATGAAGCTTGAGTCTTCTCAGAGGTGCTCTGTTGTGTAAGGTTGAGCGGCACCAGGCCCATGCTGGTATGGCAGATGAAGATTCCCAGCTAAATAAAAGGAGAAAAATGTAACCATGAGGTTGCTCAAACACACAACAGGTGCCCAGAGAGGACGTAGAGAATCTGTCCTTCAAGGTGTTCCAACCGGACTGAACAAGTCCTCAAGCAATCTCATTTGACTAGGGTTGCTTTGAGCAGGAGCCTGGACTGGAGGCCTCTAAGAGTGTCTCCAACACTGCTTCTGCATTTTATCTCACAGACTTCCCCTATCTTCACAACTTCTGCAAAATTCTTAGAGATGCATCTTTTTGTCTTTCTACCACTTCCACTACTCAAGCAGGAATTTGGTGCTTGAGGCATTGTGGCAGAAACAGACAGATTCACCATCTGGCTCAAAATAAGCAGGAAAGCTGTTCTTAGCCAAATGATACACAGTTCAATCTGTGTCACTGGACAATTATTACTGTTTTTTGCAAATTCATCACCAAAGGAATTAGAAAAGTAATTCTAAGATCCACAGGTACTTAACAGAAAGATGAAATTGCAACGCAACTCTAAAGAGACAAACTGCCATGGAAAAGATCTTGGTTTGATCCGGTGCTTGCTAGGTAATAACTCAAAGCTCAGCGATGCTTCAAGCTATAGAAATTATTTCCTGATCTCCCAGCTTTTCCCTAACCTTAGATTGGAGACAGATAGGAAAGGACACAAAGCAACAGAATTTACAGGAGTATCCCTGGTCCCTCACAGTGGACTAGTTACATGCACTTCTAGCTCTGTGCATGTGCTATGTCCTGTTGGATAGTGATGGAGCTGAAGAGTTGTTGACTTTTGACTAAATCAGATCAAACACACAAGTATTTTGAGACTGTATTCACATTTGTGTAATGTTATCAGAGCCTAATGAGGAAAGCAACTACAAAGGGCTAGTTGTTTGGTAATTCATAATACAAATGCAGCCCCTTGTTCCCAACCTACCACCAAGCATTACGTACACATTTGTATGGCTTTTCTACATGAGCTGAACAAGCCATTATTAGGATCCTACACCTCTAACAACAACTAATCTTAGAAAGGAAGAAAGGGTAGCTGCTACGTTCTAATAAAAGAATAGACCTCCAGTGGCAACTGCTCTTCGCAATGGCAAACAAATCAGTCCTGCAAAAAGGACTTGAGAGTTTTGGAGGATGAATCTGGCTCTATAATTCTTAATTCTGCATGCATCCACACAGAAAACTGCTGGGTACAACCTTCATCTACATACTGAAAATAACATTAAGTATTCAGTGGAATACAAGCTAATCCAGAAGAATTATGAAAAATAATTTGGTAAAACTAAGCAAAAAAAAAAAAAAAGACTAAAAACAAAAATTCTCAGAAGCTCTTCAAATAATTCATGTAAGGTATCAAGCACAACCCATTCCAAATGAAAAAATACAAGAGACTGATTCAAGACATGCTGGTGAACACACAGACTCAGCACCCTCTCAGTTTTTTAAAAATAAAAACACGTGAAAAGTAGCTTCATATCCCACATTCTGCAGACCTTACCTCCCATCACATTATCAATTACTGATGTACACTCTTTCCTGCTCCTTTTCTTTCTGCTTCTCTAACATCTTTTTTTTCTTCCCACCAATTCTCAGCACTGACAAATATCTTTGGTCATCTGTGTAACAGACCCATAACCTTAAATCCCCTTTAATACAATCTTCTTTGCAGAATACCCTCGCCTAGGGAAGTTACAATCTATTTTTTGACACTGTTCCCATCCACCCAGAGACACAGTAAAAAGAACAATTTGTGAGACAAGGAAGTTTCAGCTTATAAATCTGCCAACACCTTTCAGAAAAACAGAGATGTTAACCACATGATCAATGAAAACTCAACAGCAGTTTCTCAAGAGAACGGCTAATAATTCTCTGGCAGAATTACTATTTGTTTTTTCCATGGAGGTCTCTCCAAAAGTAATGCCTCCTATTTATTTCCATGGAAACTATGATGAAGAGCACAGCAACAGTATTTGCTAGAGCAAATTCTCAGCTACAAAACACTATTTTTCAACACAGTCACAGTGCATTTTTGCAAGTGACGAGCAAGAGCCTGCTCATAAATATCTGCACAGTCATCTGGAACACGGCTTGTCTTTCATGTCACTGTTACCCCTGCTGAAACACTCCACTACCCATCTCACTGTGCTCACGTCCACTTTATGGTTTCCATCAATGTTCAGCAATCATTGATGAATGTCAATGGGCACAATTTTTTTCTACATGAGGAATTCAGTGACGCACCTTTGCTTCGTATACACTTCCATGTCAGACGCCATTATGCTAGAATGCCCCTCTGCTGACATCTGTCACACAGCAACAAAATATAATGGAATACTGGTGGGAATGTTCAACCTCTACTGCCTTATCACCAACATCTGCCTCTGACATTGTGGGCCAACATAATAAAATAGGAGGCACTGCTTTCGGAGCAGTCCTCATACCTAGGCCGCTCCTTCATTTCAAACTGCTAAAGCACTATCACCGTTCAGCGTCTTACACGATCTAACCTTTAATTGCACAGCATACCTAGAAATAGCTTAACTTCAGTAACAAAAAACAACATTCACTTGTGTGGTACATAATATCATAGAATTGCTCAAGGTGCAAAAAAAGACCTTAAAGATCATCGAGTCCAACCACAACCTAACCATACTACCCTAACCCTAACAACCCTCCACTAAATCATGTCCCCGAGCACCACATCCAAATGGTTTTTAAACACATCCATCACCTCCTTGGGAGCCTATTCCAGTGCTTAACAACCCCTTCTGTAAAGAAGTTTTCCCTCATATCCAACCTAAACTTACCCTGGCATAACTTGAGGCAGTGAGTTTAATACACCAATGGTTTAAAGTCTATTCATGTTTTGTATATATAACACTGTGAGAGATAGTTGTATAGAACTTACAACAGAGACTGTTGGCTTTGTCTAGTCCATCAGTGTTTTGCAAAATGGAGCTATGATATAAAAAATGGATTTACATAAAGTATTTATGCTACTAATGTTAGAATTTCACATTGTTAACAGGTGAAGACTACAGTACCAACTCAAAATTGCTTTCTTGTAAAACCTCTCTGCAGAATACAAAAACACAAAAAATATTTCTTCACTAGTAGTAATAGTTTGTAGTAATTTAGAATGGTAGTAACATGAGAAGGATAACTAAGCATGAAATGATGTGGATGCACTCCACAGGTACAGCAAAATAGTGTTTCAAGTGAGGTAAGGATAATGCTCCCCACTTTTCCACTTTGCTGTAGTTTGGTAGACACAGCGGAGAAGTCTTGAGGAGATTATGAACTGGGTCCCTATCAGACAAAATTGAACTGGAAAATGCACACCAGGAGCCAATCTCACACAGTCCAGCTGCACATGGGTACTTAGTTCTCAAGATTAGACTGAAAATAGTTGCAAGTAACTCACTCCAAAATGAGCACTGTCCTCTGTTTCAACTGTATTACTGTATGAGTCTGCTCATACAGAGCTATACTAGCTGTTAACACCATCACAGCTGCTGTCACCGTGCTCACAGATGAGTTTGGACTGTGATGAGTGGATTCGTTTGCTTAATAAAATATTAGCACTCACTACAGCATCAACCTCTACATTTTTGTTTCAGGTAAATCCAATCGAACTGCTCTTAACAATCAAGGTGGGAAAAATGATCAACGCTAGATTCTTGAAAAGAGGAGATCAGTAACTTGTGTCTTTGAAAAATGAGCTGCTGTAAGTAACAAGTATTTGCAGTTGAACACTTTTTTTTTCTTAAAGAATTATCCAGAAAGGGCAACAGATCAGGAGCATACCTTATTGCTTCCTCCACAGATTGGCCAACTATATTTGAGGAAGGACCTGGTTGAGACAGAGGCGTCAGGCTTATCACCCACTTCACCGGCTTGTAGTACTCATCACTAGAACTCAATAGGTAGAACAGCGTGGTCAGGAAAATCACCTGCAAAACAAACAGGAGTTGTAAATTGAAAGACAATAAATACTTTAAGAACTACAATATGCACATATTTTTCAGAACACTGAACTTGACTGACAAGGCACAAACTACTATTCCACAAGCTTGGAACACAAAGAGCTAGAAGAGTAATTCCACCCCTGCTCCACTACGGACTTAACTAAATAGCAAACATCTTCTAGCCCTTTTCATCCTCTTCACAAAGTCAAAGTCTAGACCAAACAACCAGATGTTGATCTATATTGATCAACCATCTAGACTGTTTCTGTTTTTCCAGCAGAAACCTATACAGCAGATCACAATATTACTAAATAGTAACACCTATTCTTAAAAACAAACAAAGTCAAATAAACTGAGTTGTTTGGGGAGTTACTGTGTGGCTGGTTATGGGATATAGATTAACCAAAAACCCATAAATAGAACATATACAGTTTTTATTTGGCTGAGTATCCTCTCCTATGAGTTTGAAGATAATTTTGGCAGAAGCCACAGCAGTTGTACTCTTTTAATTTAAAGACCAAACTATACCATGAAATCATATTAGTTCCTGGTATCTTGCAGTTCACAATGCTTTACTTATTTTCCTGTCAGTGGGCTCAGCAACTTCTTCAGCTAAAGAAATATACATAATATACAAAAATACAACCAGCCTGAAATAGAAAACCTGAAACAAAAAAAATCCATTCTACTACATGCCACTGGTGAAGTATGGCTCATATTTGCTTTATCTGCAAGCCTTACTTCTTTTGTCTGTCTCCAAGATTTAAAAAAAAAAACTCTCACTTTTCTTATTTTCAGCCTACCAGCACGCTAGAATAAATAAAATCCTCATCTTCTCATAAACCAAATTGTCTGACCAACAGAATTCTCTTAACTTTCAACATTTTATTCTGTCTGCAGACATCTCATGCATTTCCTCTGCACTCTCTTTGAACGTGTTGTTAAAAAAAAAAAATGCAAACAGTATAACGTGCAGTGTTAAGTTACCAGCCTCAACAAATCCATCCATTTATCATCTCTGTTCCTAATTCATTTCTACTCAGTAAAATGTTACTGTTTTTCCCCTCACCACAACCTTTAACTTGGAAGTCACATTCAACTGTTCACCCAATATAACCTCTTTCCAAAACATCACGTACAGACAGGGAATGTACTTCATCTTCCCGAGTATTTAACTTTGGCCTTGATGATAAATCAATCTATCAACTAAAGCAAGTCACTATTTCAGCCCATTTGATCAGCATACTGTTAATATTGATTTTGAGATCATAAAAAACAAACTAAATCAGGCCCTGATTTAGTGGGAAATAACCGATCACCAGTAACAACATCAGCTATATTTTCTTACAACTGCAAGTAAAACCTAAAACCTGAAAGACGTTTTAGCATCCTCAGTAATGCTGTAAACATGGTTGTTTTCTCCTTGGTAAGACATGCCATTTCTCCTGAGCTACTACAGTGTTTTCTTATGTAACTACAAAACTCCCTATCCTGAAGGAGGCACCCAGATATTGGTTAGTCTTCCTTCAGGTGGGATCCGGCTGCAGATCCTCATGGCAGTGAAACTTGCAACAGAAAAAGCCGTGTATTTCTATATGAACAATATCCTCTCATCTTGACACTCACAAAAAGTACACTGAAAAATGGCTCAATTAAATCTTGTTTTATTAGTACAGCTACAGTTAAATTCTTAGAATGCTACGCCTTGAGTGGCTTAGTACATTCAGGGAATGAGGAAATTAACAGCAGCAATCAGACAAAGCTTGATTATCTATGATGTGAGAAGAAAACCTAATTTAAGGCAGGCAATGAACAAGAGCTGGAGATCAGTTAAAGTGTCAACAAGCACAGCACTAGTACTGACAGGAAAAGTTATTCTTTCCTTGTGTCCACGAAAGAAACCTGCTTCCTGAAGGAGCAATGGATCACCAATACAGACACACCCACTTCAACTGCACAACCCAAAGAAGGCATCTGGGATGAACAGCAGTAGAATAAAATTGCGTTAAAGCAAACTAAAAGCTATGAAAAGATAGGAAACCTAACTCAAACCTTCTTAAGACAAGATGCATGTAAAAGCATCAGACAAAATAAAATTAATTTTAGATCAGTTAGTTTTTGGTAGATAAATGTATTGGCTTTAGCACAGAAGTACTGAAATGACAAGAAGGAGCAGCCACAGAATATAATTTAACATGAGCAGCTCGCTGACTTCTCTTAAAATGGTTTCAGTAGAACATTCAGCAGTAAAACTGTATGTCCCTCCTCTACCTCTACAGGCATTTGAAAATGTTCACATCTGTTTGACAAAGTCTCTAATATTTTAGGCATATTCTAACCAGAAAGGCTAAGGCCCTCATCCTTCCTGGTGTGACAGAGGGGACACCTGCACCATTACAAAGGAGGAAGCATGACCACTCCGTGCTGGTTAGATAACTATATTGCTCACAGATATGTGTTGCTAGCTACTGTAGATTTGAGTTTAAGTTGCAATTTACGAAGCTGAAAATTTGTGAATTAGAAACCTCATGGGTTGAAGTGAAGAATGCGTGAAATCACATGTTAAGAGTAGTCTATACATAGGGGATTGTATGTTTATATTTTGCTAATAAGCTCATAAAATGAAGCTTATTTTACAGAATATGTTGTCTTGTAAATTTCAGAGATCCGAAAGGGACTGTTACTCAGATTCAGCCCACAACACAAGTAGAGGAAACTGAGTAGGCTTTAAGGCATTCAGTCTTTAAAAGAGTAGCATATAATGAATCTGATAAAAGCCACTGGACAGCTGATGTTAAATTTTGCATCTGAGCAATGACTGCATTAAGATGATCCGCAATTTGAATTTATCCTTTGTCTCAGATACCATTTCCAATGTGTCACCACAGGTGAAGCTGTAAATGAAGGAAGAAATGAAACACTGCCATGGAATCTTGCTGTTCTCCTCACTAACTAAAGAAGAGGTAATTAGAAAACAACAATAGTGATTCTCTTTAGTTTCAGGCAGTCATTAAATCAAGTCTTGCTGCTATTTGCTCTTTCCTAAATATTGAAAAGAACTCACACAACTGCCTTGAAATATCGTTAAACATTACTTTGATTTTACAACACTGTCTAGAAAGGCCTCCTTTCCTGAACAAGCATCATGACGGTAGTGAAGTTAAACTGGCAAAACGCCTATTTTTCTAACAAACGTTTTTCAGTGCTGAACTAGTAACTAGGACATGGATTTCAGTGAGGCCTTCAAGATCTGTATTTATTTAGTTAAAATGGAATAAGTTGTAGGTCAGAGTTCTTAATATCACACACTGAGATCAAGATGTTCATAAGCTTTCAGCAAAGTTCCATTTAACCTATTTTTTCCCCTCTTCTAAAGGCATTACTTTGTTTAAGGATATGCTTACAAGAATATGCCATAAGATTTCAGCAGTTATTTTGGGTATAACAAGTTACAGCTCAATATCTACATGGCCAGAAACAAAGAGCTTTCAATGAATAGAACGATGGGAAGACTGCCCTGTCCTCAACATGGAAATTACAGTGTGGATTTAGGGTTCCTTTGCCTAGGATGTTCCCTGAATAACTGATTTGAAGGTTGCAACATCTCAATTCGGTAACGTTAGAGAACGCTTTAAGTTTGATTTTCAATGTTACAATATGTGCAATTTGGTCCCTTCAGTAAAACCAATCATATAAACACATAGCATAGTACTTACCACTGAAAGCACAAAATTTAGAAGAGCTGTCCCACTATGGAAAAGGATCGTCACCAATGTTGTAACTGTAGTGAACAAGAGGCTCACATTCCGACTCATCACTATCCAGAGAGACTCCAGGATCTAGAAAAAAAGCAAGGAGGGCAAAAATCAAGCATCAGACTGAATTAGTTAACATACAAAATTGCATTCAGAGTCATTCTCCATCAAGTCATACAAAAAAAAAATAAAAAAAAAAAAAATAAATTTATATATTAAAAAAAAAATAAAATAAAATAATCAATCATCTTCCCTTACCCCCATATTGCAACAGGTAACATTTAACTGGCCAAAGACAAGACCCTAGGCAGATATTTACAAAGTTTTGGGGAATTCTTCTTCCAGTGCTCAAAATAATTTCATCATGTAAAACTGCATAAAATCTAGACTATGTGACATTGTTTACTGTGATCTGTGTCACCACCAATCGAAAGTAGATCACATCTTGGGAGAGAAAACTCAAAAGCATTTCCAAAGCGGAAATGCTAAAGCACAAAGAACATCACAAAGTAGAAATGAAGCTGAAGGCAGCTTCAAATCATGTAATACAATTACTACTTCAATATATTTGTATTAGATGTATGTAAATAAGTTGCATAATTTTCTTAATGTCTGTAGACAACTATACAGGAGATGATTTTGCACAGGGATGCAATAATTAGTCAATTAGTTATGGAAAACTAATCAATCAATGCAGGACAACCTATTAAATCTTTTAGGGGCTTGGGAAACTGACTGCTTATTAATTACAGATACTACAGAGTAGTTTTGAGATATGCCTTTAAATAAAGGATATCCAGTATAGCCAAATTAGTTTATGTCTGGATGCACATGCAACAAGCTAATTAAGGCAGTAACTTCAGGGAATGGATTATCTGGCTGGGAGGTTTTCTTTCAGGATAGTAAACTCCTCAGCATAGGCTATAGCTGTGTAACAGTTTCACTACAAATTTTAGGCTAAGGAGCTCAGAATCTGGAGTAAACAACTGCAATTAATTCAAATGCAGGTATCAGGTGGTTCAATCAATACTGAGAACATTTCTTCTATAAGAACTTTCTTGTTATTCGTCATTCGTCAGAGCTGCTGAGCTAAGTTACCACTAGCACATACTTTGAAATATGCACAAATTGTGCCTCTCAGTGATCTTCAGTTTGACCTCTGAAAGCAAGGGCATGTTTTCAGACTGTATTCATCTGTAGAGTAAGCTCCCCCTAACATAAATTCACAATTACTTATTTCAAAATGTCTCATGAGAAAACAGACACTGCAGACACTAGTCATTGCTGAATATGTTATCAAAAAGCACTCAAAAAATCAACTAACAGTAAAAAAGCAAAACACAAGCCTTTACACTTCTGATTTCACAGTGATGTTTGATTCCTAAACTTCTCTTACTAAAATGAATGCATGGGACTGGAATCATTATGAAGAACAGATGGTATTAGCTATATGCTTATGTAATTACTAGAAGAAAATCTGAGGGACAGAAAATAACGTTACAATATGAGAAAACATTACAATACAAAATTGAGCATCTGAAATTGGATATCAGTCCAACTCGATTTGGAATATACATTTATCAGTCACTGCTAAAGGAACAGACAGAAAAGCCTAACTGAGCTAAAGCTTTCTGTATATGTTTTAATGGAAGGTCTTCTGTCTTCCTGTCTGAGAAATCTCTGAATGAAAAACTGCTGGTAGAATGATGAATACTCTTGTGAAAGAAGCAAGATCAATTTAAGGAGACATGAGCAATTTCTCATATAACATTGAGGGAGTTTTAAGTGATCATTCACAGATTTGGTCAGCAACAATTTGCTTTTTCAAGGTTTCAAATATTACAGAAATGGAGTAAAAGTTACAGATGGAAAAATAAGCAACTGAGAAAGGATTCTCATCTCAGGATACAGTGTGAGGTCAAAAATTTGAGGCAGATGAGAGAACCTACTCTCCCCTAAACTGAGAATAGGACAGAACAAATCCACCCTGGAAATACATCACTGGAAGAACAGTTTAGTACTCTACTGCTTCTACTTAATACTGAAAAAATTCAATGAGGAAACACATCAGGAAACACCCTTGGAAAAAACCAAAGCTATTAAGAAAGGAAAATGATGATTTGGAAAAGCTTACCTTTATATTAAATCTTAAGGCAATTTAATGTTTATATGGCAAATTGCTTCAAAATGATAAGATCTACCTACATCAAACTAAAGCTACTAGAGGTACTGCAACAAACAAGCACGTTTTGAGGGAAATACAGAAGTCTTCTGTGCTTTTATCTGATAATCATAGTTCAACTCCTGAATCAGTGCATACTGTTACGGACAAAATGAATGCCACTAATTCCCCTGCACAGGTATACCAGTGATTTAACAATATGCTTTCAACTCTAATATTAAATTTTCTTCCACTATGGGAAGTGAAACTTTGTAATTTAATTTTATTTTTTAAGTTTTACACCTAGCAGATATTCCTCTTTTTCAAGAAGAACACTTCCTATTATTTCCATAAACGGGAAAGAGCTTATCTGCTTATAATTGCAAGATGACATGGTCTAACAGCTGTGTTTTAAAAGAACATACAGTGATCAGTACTATTCTGAAATATTTCAGAAAGTCATGGGACTAGCAAGAGTTATTCTATGGCAAGCTCTAGCCACGGTCTATGTATAGGTACGCATTACATGCGAGCAGTATAAACTTATTCTTTTTAGAAGTGAAGGAAGTCTCCCTATAGCTGCGTATTCTTTACAGTTACCACTTTCAATAGTCTGTGTTTAAAAACAACGTTGAAGCAGTTTCAGGAATTTACATCTTGCTGTATGCTTAAGAATTACAGGTTAACACTGATTTTAAGTGTTCAAAAGCAGAAACATCCTACAGTTTCAATTATAGCCAAGACACTTAAAAACCCCTCCAGCCTGTAAAGCATAACCAAAACCTAAAGGAAACAAAGAACCTTACTAAACAACAATATCCACAAAAGTGCAAGAAAAAAATCCAAAGAAAAAAAACAAACAGCAAAACAAAAATAAGCTGTCCAAACTATTCTCCAAAAAATCCCCACATCGTTTAAAATATTGATCCTTTCCAGTTCAATATGCTGTTCTACGAACTCACTGCTCCTTTTCTAAGCATCAAGAGAAAGACTGTCACTCTCTCACAAAACACAAATCTGGGAAGCAGTAAGCTTCTGTCGTATCCAAGGATAAATGAAAACCTTGCCATCAAATACCAGACTTAAGTTAGAACTATGATTATTTTTATCATCGCCAAGACTTAATGGTCTGGACAAATACACATCAGATCTTTATTGATTTTCATTGAAACAGTGGGATTAATATTTATGCAGTGGATTTTTTATGAGCTAGCCAGTAAAGAAAATGCTACCCAATAAGGAGTGAAATCAGGATTTAGCATTATACACTAGCGCTGACTGGTTTACAGTCTGTCATGACAAATCTATGCGTATGGAGAAAAAGGACAGGTGCCTCCCCACAGATGATTAGTAACGAGTTCATGGACATAAACAGCAAAGCAAGCCAACTGCTGGCATTTTTCCTTTATTTCCAAAACCAAACTTCAAGATAATGTAAAGCATACTAGATTGAGAAAAAATTTTAATATTGACCTACCTCAAACTTAAATATTTATTCTCTTTTCACTATTTCTCCATTATTTTAGCCTACTTAGACTACTGATGCACACACACTATGGTTTCTAAGCACAATGAAGCAATGAAGTAAAGGAAATGGCTAGCACCTGTTGCGTAGTTCTGTTTCACTTACTCTTTCTTACCTAAAAGCAACACTGATTTTAAATGATGATTTGCTACACATTTTTGTAACGTTGCTTCAGGTACGTACAGTCAACTTTGAGAAAGAATTCAGCAAATTTTCTGTATTAGCTGAAAAGGTTTCATTATTGTAAAAAGTTCCTCTCAACTTCTTGACTCACTTCTTATTTTTTAAATGATAGAAACTGTAACCATTTAAACAGGAGTTGAAGGAAAACAAGGCACACACACCCATCGCTCAAGACCAACAACTGGCTCAAGGCAAATAATAGCTTAAACTGCATCCACAAAAGATTCAAGTTAGGTATAATTAACACTCTTTCAAAATGGATAAATATTAATCTTTAGATATTTCTCAATTATGAGAAATATAACAATAGTTCAGGTCAAAGATGAACTGTGCCAGGGAATGACAGCACGTTACACGCTTCAGACTCAACATCGTTTGTTAGACAAATGTAGTTGCTTCCCTTCTTTTCACTTCCCATGTTTCTTCTCTTCATAAGGTGAAAAGGTCCAGTGCATTAATCCAGGGACTCATACAGTGTAAAATATTAATTTCATTCCCCACAGAACTGTCATAAAAGAGAAATACTGTTGCTATCAACCAAACGAATAATAATTTCAGGAAAAAAAGACTGTACAACACTTGCATTTACATATGTATTTTACATATTTGTGTATGCATGTCACAAACTTATTGGTCAATATTTAATTCATAATCCAGACAGATTACGTATTTAAAACAAATTTAAACACCACCAAATCTACACTTGGCATACATTTCACATAAAAATAACACTGAAGCAAACTAATACTTGGCACGCAACAAATTCCTAGAACAGACAGATGAAGTAAGAACAATTCCAAACAAATGATCTCTAAGAAACAGAAAAGTAAACTACAGAATATGAAGAATTTAAAGCAACTTGCAGGTGACACAGGTAATACTACAACAATCTCAACTAGGAATAGGTTTGAAGCTCGTATCACAGAATCACAGAACCAAAGAATCATAGGAGTTGATGATCTCCAAAGATCCCTTCCAAGCCCAACCCCTGTGCTAAAAGCAAGCTCCCTACAGTAGGTTGAGCAGGAAAATGTATGGGATAACTTGAATAACTCTAGAGAAGGAGATATCAGTGAAGACACTGAAATCAGGAGCTTTTCATCACAATTAATTCTTCTTTGTAGTATGAATACTTCCAAAGGAAGACAAAAATTACTGCAAAGGTACTTACAAACTCTACCAGAGTTTCCATGTACCTGAATGCCATATCCTTAGCAAGAGGAGTAGGAATTAAAACAAGACCAAATTGGTAAAAAGGGCAAACGATACCTACCGAAAGAAATGTTTCAATGTTATCATGAACAAATGAAGCAACATCTTGCCAGTCCAGAATATCTCCAAGCCAGCTGTTCTGACGGTTTATGTGCCATTTGTGTCCTTTGTGTCTTCCAGAATGCGTTACATTCTTAAAGAGAGAGACAAAGATATAAAGGTACCATATATTTGAATAATTAAGACAAACATGAAAAGCTAAAGACTAAGAATTTCTTATAACATGTCCTCTGTGTACCTAAACCGTTAGGTATGCTTTAACTGACATCTTCAAAAATCACTGGAACCAAGGAAGTATTTTTCTGTATAACTGGAAAAATAAAAGCTGACAAAAAAACTATAGTTAATTATCTGATGCAATTACAGTTATATTGTACTAATGCATCTCACTTAAACATTAGTGTGACAGCTTGACAAAGACAGTGGTATCTATTTTGCTCTTTAGGAAAGCAGAGAACAAAGAAGTAACAATTTCAGTTACTGCATACATAACTTGCTGATGGCAACACATAACTTCTTCTAGTGCAATCCATAAAGAATAATAAAAGAAGACACAAGAAGAACTATTTTTCTCACACTGTGTCTTCCATTGGAAACATTCACTCATTCAAAATCTACAATCTAAACCAGAAGTATGTAGGATTTCTTTTGACTACACAGCTTTGTAGCTGCAAAACAACAAAACAACAGGAACTGATCGTAACAGTCATAAATACAGCAGGTAGTTGCTCAGGTGGCTACATCCGAATTATGAAGTAGATTCTGAGCAACAGAACCAAACAAAAACCCTCACAACTGAACGGGCTAAAAGGAGGGGTTCTCCTTGAAGATGACACTTTAATTGCAGTTGCCATCATCTTCCAAGTGATTTCTTCTTCCATTATTATACATAAGCTCAATAGCAATTAATCTTTTACAACATCTCCAGAACTTTTAAAAATATATACTATTTGCTATCTGCTGATCTTTTATCAAAGTGGAAGTTAATGACTGAATCCACATTTTGTTGGCAATTCTTCCTCAACTCTGCAGCTTTCGTGTAAGAATATTACCTTACAGCCTAGAACAGGACTATGCAGGCCTCAGAATAAAGCATAACTATGCTTGTACTAATGGAGAACTTGAAAGCTCCACTGAGATACCATTAGATTTGATACAGATGTCTTGCATGCTGGAAATATCATATGGTTTACTAGTTTTCAGTTACTCTGAAAGGCTCCACGAGGTAACTGCAATACTGCAGGAGGAAATAGCCAGGAAGTCACCCAAGTTTGACTTGTAAATGGACATGGAGCATGACAGAAGGAGCAAGATTACAAATCAACTCTGGGACAGTTACCTGCAGCCCTCAGATGAGTGCCAGCCCATCATGCCCCTGCTAACTTAAGGTCTCTAATGTGCAACTAGTAACTGGAGAAAAAAAACCTAAGACCACAAGTAGCATCAATCTACTCCTGCAGATCTTTTTCATGTTTTGATTGCTAGGGAAGCCACTTGCCACTGTGCTCTACTACAGCATTTACAAGATCAAAACCTCATAGTCTCCCCCCAAACAACAATCTGCAGAAAAGAAATAATATAATGCAACTCAGAGATTCAACATACTGACGCAACAATGTACTTCTGTGGCACATGCCCAACTGAACCATACAGAGCCGCTGCACATCTAGTTACAACACCAAAAGCATTAGTATTTGGCTAAATATACAACATCGACTAGACCCACATTCTTTTCTTCCAGCAAAATCTCTTGTAAAATGGAACAGCTTAGGTAGGAAGAGATTTTAAAGCCTTGGTTGCAATCCCACTGCCATCAGCAGGGCTGCCACCCACTAGATCAGGCTGCCCAGGACCCCATCCACCCTGGCCTCGAATGCCTCCTGGGGCATCCACAGCTTCTCTGGGAAACTGTGCCAGTGCCTCATCGCCCTCCAAGTAAAAAACTAACACCTAACATAAATATTACCTGTTTTAATTTAAAGCCATTCCCCCTTGTCCTATCACAGTTTGCCCTTGTAAAAATTGGTCTTCCTCCTGTTTATACGCTCCCTTCAAGGACTGCAATATCGCAACAAGGTCTCCCTGGAGCCTTCTCTTCACCAAGCTAAACAAGCCCAACTCCATCAATCATTTTTCACAGAAGAGATACTCCAGCCCTCCAGTCATCCTGAGGACCCACTCCAATAGCTCTACATGCTTCCTGTACTGGGGCCCCCAGGCCTAGACACTGTATTCCAGATAAGGTGTCATGAGGGCAGAGCAGAAGGGGACAGTCACAGCCTTTGCCCTGCAGGCCACCGGTCTTCTGATGCAGCCCAAGACACAGTCGGCCTTCCAGACTGTGAGCTACCACTCTACCAGCTCGTGTCCTTTCACACCAGCCATCTCTTTGCTGCATGACTTTGCTTTTTATTCTGCCAGCATCTGTCCATTCTTCCCCACAGCAGGCAGAGAAGAGAGTGGGAATGAAAGAACAGCTTTCTACTTTCAGTTCTTCTGTAGATATAGTTTTCTCTCTTTTACATGTTGCTATTTCAAATGCATCACAGCTAATGAATTGCTTTCTTCTTCCTTTACTGGCAAGAAGCATTGACATCACAAAAATTTAATTTTTATCAACTTTTGAAGATTCAATGTGCAGAATCAGAATTCAGAGAACCCACTACTGGAATTCACAAAAAAATGCATTTAAAGATTAACTTTTTCATTTAAAATTCAAATCAATAAAAGATACACAAATCACACAGAATACCAGCTTTTTCCCAACCCCTTAGTGTAACAAAAATTCAAAAGAAAGCTCTGAACTAGGAGTGACTAAATATGAATAATGAACAAAGAACATATTAAATTGCAGGCATAAAAACACGTTGAAGGGCATAATTCTGAATATACTCAAACTTATGCACTTGGGATTTTGCTTTGTTTCTTTGTAATATCAATTTTGTATCATTATGATATTTACTCAGCAGTTCAAGCTTCTTGCTAATCTTATATGCTTAGCATAATTGTCTGAAGACAGTAAGTGATAGTTTATATAAATATAATTTAAACAAGCTACCCACCTTCACAAACCAACAATGATAAAGCCTGTCCCAAAGCTCCAGCACTTGTTTTTCAATCACAGCGGTGTTGTTCACTTTTTCTCCTAAAATTTTATGAAGCTGAAACATATACAACTCTTATCACATAGGACAGAAGGTAGCTGGCATCTACTGACAAACTCAAAGGTAGACAAATCACACAGAATTATCAGAATAAAGGTATAATCCAATCCCAAATAATTAGAAGACCTGAGTTTCAGTATGGAATATACTCTTGAAATCAATATGATTCAAAACAAAGATTTTTTTGGTAAAACATTCTGCTACACTAAGCTGAAGGCTTCTTTCTGCACTGAAAAACTAATGCTGCCTCTAAAATGCTTAATCCAATTTATCCCTGATCTTATTCAGAGTAAACATTTCAATCTATGTGAGAATCATGCGATCTTGGCAAATTCTCCTGAAGAAAGTTGATTTAAAAGTAAACAAATGAAATATAAATTTACCACATGCAGTCCATGTAGAAATTAGAATACACATGGTTAAAAAAAAGCACATTTTCTAAAATTGGACAGTTAAAGTCAAATGAAAAATTAGTCATCTTTATTTGATATATTTTCACTGGCAATCTTACTAAAATGAAGTTAGATTTTTCAGCTCTTATAAACAGACATTTCTCTAATTAGAAAATCTATTGAAATCACTCCCACTGCCTTCCTTCACTCACAGACTGAAATTAGAAAGAATAGATCTGCTAACAAAACAGTTAATCACATGAAAAACAGGGTCACAGAGAAAAACCTTTTTATTTCATTTTTACTTATACAAAATACAGGAGTCCAGAACGTAATTTAAAAAAACAAAAAAACCAAGGGAACTGTTTCTCACCTTGTGTGTAATCCATTCTCTGCCATATTGGTACACATTATTTGCTGCTGAGTTGAGCGCCTTCTGAAAAACCTGGGCTTCTGGAAGCCAGCTGTTGTATTTCATTTTATTTTTTTTTTTAAGAAGAAAACAAAGTTATCTGCTACATATTTTACCCATTTCATTACACCTGAAACATATTACCAATTAACATACAGAAACAACAAAAAATAGCTAAGAATATATATATAAGAATGTATTACAGCTAGAGTACTTTGTTCTTATGTGTCAAAGAGACAATTTTTTGTTAAGCGGAGCACAATTCAACATATCATATGCCATTACATTTGTAATTCACTACAGTACCCACAACCTTAGCTCAATTGCTATCTCAACGTTTTCAAGAGAGCCTTATTCATATTTCACCCTTATAATTTTTTCTAGTGTTCTAGTTTTCTGAAAATATTACATGAAGCAGTCTTTTCTAGTTACAAAGACATCCTTCTCAACTATGAGCTGAATGCAAATTGTCAGTTAATGCGACTTCTCTGCATAAGCAAGATGAATTAACGGGTTACAATACCACTTATTTCTAAGACTCTAGCAAGTTATCTGCTTACAAGAATCTTCATGTCACTTCCATGTCATGTCACAAATCACAACGTGACTCATGTCACTTTCAAATAACAGACTTATTGAGCTGCCAACATTTCAACAATTCTGAATACAGGGAGTGCATTCCCTAACTTTTTTTTGACATTGTCATTCAATTACTGATGTTAAAGCCCTTCAAATAAAAAAAAAAAAAAAAAACAAAAGGAAAAAAAAACGTTTGGGAATCGAAACTGCTGCATTTCTTGAGTTAACTCAATATGGAAGCCTTCCTGTGCATATAGCTCTTCAGAAATGTCGTCAAATTCCAGTGCAGAACATTTCAGTAACTCATTTCTACACATAATCTACGTATTAAGTATCAAGCTCTGAAATCTAAGCTTGTTACATTTGACAGAAGGTGTACTTATTCCTAATGAATTAATACATGGTGTTTTGAATGCTTCTAATTTGGAGGCAGAAACTGCAACTAAACATCCTAAATAAAATTCTGCTAATTACTCAGCTAATACTCCAGAATCCTCAGCATGTGAGTAAGCTTTGGACTTTCAAACTTCCATTTTCATTACTCCTACTTATTTTCATCCTGTGGCAAAATGGGAAGGCTAAATGATACAGCAGACGTCACAAAGGAATAAACAAATGCATTTAAGTCGTCTCTTTTGACCGAGATTACTTCAGTTTTGCTCAAACGTTATCACAGCATTTCTCAACAACACCATTTTAGTTATATTTTTGAGAATTCCCCTTGCTCCTACAATACAGTTTCTTTCAATCTTATTAAACCATTGTCACTTCTGTGAGAAGGTGCCCTTGACAATGTCAACAATTCTCATCTAGGAGATGATTCTTTTTTCCCCATGAAGTGCCCTGACTTACTTTCACTCAAGGTCTGTTTAGCCAAAGCAGAACAAAAGCAAATCTGAATAATCTCCCTTTATTACCTATTCCCTCTCCACTGTTAACACAATCAGTTTGCTCACCACTGCACTCTTATTATTCATCTATGTTCGTTTACTTCATAATATTCTCCCTTCCTTAATATTTACCTTGTTTTAGCTGTAATCGTTACGTATATCATATCTAGAGTCTTTCCAGTGTACATAATATCTGCTCTAAATAGGAATATCCTTTCCTAAATGATTCATACCAAACTTTCACTATCCACCACTCTTTCTATCCCTGAACTCTTTTGGTTTGACCCAGAAACATTTCTTTCAAACTCAACTCTGTCAAAGGCATTCTGCAGTCAGCTCCCTACATGGAAAATTTAATTCAGCTTTCAGCTCGGTCTTTTAGAGCATTCTTCACCATTACTTTTCTTTTCTGGGCAAAAGTGGAAGAAATTTTGACCACTATTCTCTGTATTATGCAAGTTTTTTTCCTCCAAAATTTTAACTACAGAGGTTTATTCAGCAGTCCTTCTCCACCAACGTTCAAACAGTTCTCAGATGAGATACCACATGCCTCTCCTGCAGAATAATGGATAAACATTGCTACTTCCTGACACTTCAGCTTCTACATCTGCCTGCAACAGTCACTCCCATTTCTGTTCACCTACAGAATTAAGCTAAAAACAAAAAAAAAAAACAACAAAAAAAAAGGGAAGAGGGAAGAGGGAAGAGGGAAGAGGGAAGAGGGAAGAGGGAAAAAACCCTCCCCCCATAAAAAGAAACAAACAACAGAACAACCAAACTATCTGTAAGAGCACCTGGAAGCTTGTTCATCCACCCTATACTATTCGCTTAACTTCAGCATTCTTACTTTGCCCATTCTGGGTGACTGGCTACTGTCTCATTGATCAAGCTGCTCGTGACTTGAATCATGTGAACACTCTCTTGATGTACCTAAATTAAATACAGAGAGAAGAAATGTCATGTAATGCAAACTGGAACTCTACCTACTTTGAGAGTCTTTTTATTTTTTTTTGGACTGGGTGGGGATGGGCTAGTAGCCCGTTTTTGACAGATTGAAAGAGTAATTCTTAAAACTCAGAAGACCCACTGTGAGCCATGAAGTAGCATTAACTCAGAAAAGAAATCAGTGTAATAAACGACAGTCTGTTCTGACAGTTTTGGTCACGCACTGTTTAATTAACAATGGCAAATGGAAATTTAAACCTCGTCTCATCAACTGGAAAAATAATACCTGGGGATATTATAGCAAAATAATATCTAACTACAGCTGTGCTGTCAGAGAAGGACTAAAATACGAAACATTTAAGTTTCAGATAGGACTTTCCAAGGTATGGATCAAAGAACCGTAAAAATTAATGAATGCTCAGTTCTAATATGATCAACCACACTAAGAAGTGCCTCACCAAATTAATTCTTCAATAAGAAAATAAAAGACATCATATATAAATATCTTAATGTTTCTTTTCTGACTGTAAAAAAGCTTTAGGCTGGAATATCTGCACAGCTTTTAAAGCCTTCAATTTTAAGCACTCAATATTATGCAAGTTTACATTTTGGAGAAATGAGACTGACATCAGAATCAATCTGATATTTGTTTCACAGCTCTATTCAGGCAAACCATTCAGTCTCCACTGACTGCGCCAAGTAAGAATACAGCTCCATAAAAAAAAAAGGGGAGGAAAATAAAAGGAAAAAGCAAAACAGAACAAAACAGAAAATATGGGTGACCTCTTCTGGTGAAAAAAAAGAAGATCAACCACAATTCAAAAATGAATTGCAACGAGCATCTGAATCTCAGCACATTTTAACTTCGAATGGGATACTATGGGGTTATTACAGACAATCACACAAACAGACAAACACACCTTAAGCATTTTACAAATACGGTTTTGATGCAAAGTAAATTCAAAAAAAAAAATTCTAAGCAACTCCACGACTGACATGAAAGCTGTAACCAGATGCAAAACAAAACTGTTACATTAATACATAAGCTAACAACTGCACTTCTAGAATGAATTTCAAATCCCCAAATGTCTACAGATTGGTTTTGTTACATATAAATATATAAATAAATACACGTGCATTTCTTCTCAGAAATCTTGGAATGGTAATAAATTTGACTACAGAACATTTCATTCCTCAATACTTCAAAAGGTTCTTTAAGCTACACAATTTTGCATAAACATCAGTAACTTTCATTCAGCTTTTAAACATGAGCTCTGTGACACCGTTCTTCAGCGCACCGTACCTTTGCAGTAAGGAGCAGGGCTAGGAGAAGGGTTCCTATCACTAGCAAAAATATTATGAAAATGCTGATTATTTTATCTAGCATTTTCTCCAACCACACGATCATCTGTGCAGAAAAAAAAAAAAAAAAAGAAAAAAATCATGGCATATAAACTAATCTCCAATGAAAGCAACGTTAGATGCTATCTGGCAGCACTGTTATCTTTACTTACAACTGGAATGCAAAATTAGGCTCTAATCAAACAGCGTTAATGCTCAAGCTTTGAGATGGACAATTAACAAGCAATGTTAGGATGATTAAGGCCATGGTATGACATGTGGTTTTGCAAACGACATTTACACGTTACCACAAGACACAGCAAGCTCTCTGCAATGCAAATAATAATTCAACATTTACTTAGCCGACCTAAAGAGGCTGCATTCACTTCAGCTACCAACCTAGAAACTGACTTTGTTTCCTGTCCTTCACCAACTTGGAAACTTACGGGTACTATTTGCACAGAAGTTAACAAGGCATGCTGTTAAGTATGACCATGACTTTGGAACCTGAATAGCTAGTAGCTATCTAAATGACTACTGAGATATTTCTGCAAATAACCAAACGTTTAAAGCTGCTTATCACCTTCTGAACTTAAGCTGAAGGCTTTCTAAATTACTAAATTTCTAGTCAATTATTCTGTACTGAATATTTTCATCAAATTTCAAACTGGAAAGATTCTCAGTATTATATATGAATCAGATAAAACTACTCATACATGGAACAAGCATGTTTGTTGTTCTGTTGGTTTATGGAAAGGCACATTCTGTGCATGTCTACAGGTAACAATGATACCACTTCAGATTAGAAAAATTTTGCTGATGTCATTCAAAACATGAGAACTGCTGAACTACATGATTATTCACAGTGCAAGCTAAGCTTTCTCATAAATCAATTGACTATCCACACAAAAAGTTGAGAAAGCTCATGCAAGTATGACCAAGCACATTTTTCTAGATTTTATATATAGTTCAAGTACCAAATTTTATTTTTATTCCATCTGGCATCAAAAAATACAATTGTAAAATCTGAGCTTTAAGAGAACCAAAGTTAATGACAATATGCAGGAGAAGAAAGTATTTCCAAGTGAGTATAAGTTACGTATCCAGAGATTAGGATGATAACTCTTTGCATACAGTTCTTCCCAAACTACTGAGCTTACCAATGGTTTACATTTGTAAACCACTTCTTCCCTCACTATTTACCCCACTCCTACATAGGAAATCAACAACCAGTAACTACTATGCACTGCTGTATGTCTGAATTTCTTAACACAGAAGTTATACCTCCTGCTTGAAAAGCAACAGAAGCTCATCCTGTAACATTTAAGCAGTTAATACACATAAAGCTTTGAGAGGAAAAAAAAAAAAGCTTAAAGTTTTTACAACCAATTCCTTGTTTGATCTGAATCACGACAAGGATTACATTCAGCATTTTAGAACTGTTGTTAAAAATACTGAAAAAAAGCTGAAAGAAAGCAAACAGGAACTAATGCTGAGCCAGCAAGTTTCTATGGCAAGATCTACATGACCTGCAGAAAGGAATTCTGTAGAACTGGAAGGAATCTGCAAAACCTTACGCCTTGGATATTTTTAACATTTTCCCCCCATTGCTGAAATATCTCTGCCATCAGAAATACCATATGTTGGGGGGAGAGGTTACTTGCCTGTAGCAATAGCGCAACTTTCAAAAAAATTCTGACTAATTTCTACTTGGGGCTGTTAACTCTTTGGAAACAAGACAGAAAACAGGATTTGCTGTGCCCTTCCACATTTCACATGAATTAAGCAAGAGAAGCAAAAATGAAAGCCCCTGTTTTGAAGGTGAGAATCAAAAACTATCCCTGAAAACAATCAGTGGCCAGGAAGGGAAAACTTATGGCATGCATTTTAAACTGAAGTTATAGAAAAAGACAATAAAGCTTCCCTTGCTATTCCTTAGTCAAAGTAAAAAATAATTCTTATTTACTTTCTAAGTTAGAGACAAAATCAACTCATTACTTAGTCTCATCTAGAACTCGAACCTGTCTCACTGCTAACATCTCTAGCTGCATGAGAATACCCAACAGGAAGAATCTCATCCAGCAGCATAGGCTAGACTTTCTACGTGTTTTACCACCACAGTGACTACTGGAAGAAGAAAAAGCTCTAAAAAAATCAGGATGAGGACCCTATGAACATCACCAGCAAGGATCTTTTCTTGATGCTTCTCACTGCAGGTTGGAATTATAATGCCTTTGAAGTGCAGCTGCAACATGTGTGAAGTCTCAATTACTTTTAATCTAGTTAGCAAAGTAATGGCCATGCTGATGCTGCACTAGCATAGACAGCAACCTCAGGCATGCAAGCCCACTTTGTGTTTATTTCTTGGGCAGGTAGCCTATGCAATCTACACGGAAGCCAAGTGCAGCATGCCTATGGGTACCTCAATCACATCTCTCACAGCCTTAAGAAGATCAACATTACACAACTGTTACAAACAAAACAGAGTAGAGATCCAAATTGGATTCAGTATATTCATAATAAAAGCAGATGCACAACATTATCTTAAGGTTATATTTATTCTGCCTCCTTTAATTTGCTTGCTATTAAGCTTCCCTCCCTTCCTCTACATTTACCTGCAACACTTCAGTAGGAAGCGCTCACCCTGGCACACTCACATTAAATAATTCACTGGTACTAGCTTAGTACTGCATGTAAGTTAGAATGCTAAATTCCTGCATACTTGTACTTACCACTGAATCAGGCCATCCCTTTACATCTCTTCTGTAAATCACAGACACACACACAAATACAAACACACTGACTAAACACTAGTCATCAGCCAGAGATCATGAAATTCTAAATTCAGTTCTGAGCTTCTTCATCTAAAAATCAGTTAACAACAAGAAGCTGATGCTGCCACAACATCCAAAATTATGCAACGGTAAGCAAAGCCAGGCTCCTAAGCTACAGAAGGTCACACTTTTAAAACCAAACTGAGAGGTTAAAAAGTTGTGATAGACTGACTGCAAAAAGCTATCTTAAATTTTCAAGGTTTTAAAAGAAAAGGCATCAACTTTAAAAACATTTTTTTTAGAATACATCTCAAGGTAGAAATAAGTTTCTAAGCCAAGTTGCACTCTTTTAAAATGCCTCTCAAATATCTTCAAGTACGCCCTGCTTACAACTTTCATATCATGATACAAAGCCCATTACAGTGAGCGCAAGAAGACTTCTGATCACGTTTACCAATCAGGAATCACACTATCTAGACAAGTTATGCAGTAAGATCCATAATTTATGAATTCATATTTTAGTGTCCTCAAACTGCACAGCCATCAGAACATTTTTTTAAACCATTTTATGAACTGCACTTCACACACAGTGACGCATACCTGGACATCCATTCCACTTTCATTAACTGTACATGAAATTACCAACAAGGGTGATTTCTTTCTAAACACTATTTCACCACCTATCAGGATTCTTTTTTTCCCCATACCTTTTTAGACAGCAGACTTGATAACATTTTCCTTTAGTTCAATTAATATTCGATATCATCTTATTAATATCATCCGGTGAGAATAAGGGAAGGTTATAACTGTAACACAACTCACACTAGGCGGAAATGAATCGTATGAATAGCTAAGTTAACACTGGAGAACAATCTAGATGAGCCCACTCATACTTATGTCCCTCCAACAACAACAGTATTTAGTAATCCTAAAGATTCCTGCCATGTACAATGTCACAGAACAAATCATGCTAACCCTACCTATTCTCCACTTTGGGTGGTATCTGCACATTAAACACAATTATACATCATTCTTGTCTGCTAAAGAAAAATTCAAGCAGCTCTTTGACAGCTCTTGGAATAGGAAGAAAAAAAGCTAAGGTTTATCACTGGCAGCCCCAGACAGTCACCACTTCAGACTCTGTCATTTGTGCGATTGTCAGTGGATTATCGGTAACTTATGTTAGCATTCCCAAACATAATTCCCTGCGGAGTAGCAAAAAAGAGAAAGGCCCAGAGGAAGTAACTTTTCAAGTGACTGCAGCTGTTCTATGTTGTAAGTCTCCTTCATTCTTTGCCTCTGGTAGAGCATTTTTTTTTAAATTAAGAGGAAAAAAAAACAAAACAACCCTCAAGAACCTGATATATTTCTTGTATCTTCTTGTTTTGCTTTTTTCTTTACCTTGACTATAATGCTATCATTACTTGCTCATCATGCACAGAAGTCAACATTATATGCAACACTACAAGACTACAAAGATCTCATCCTATAAAAATATGAAGTCAAACATTAGTTTCAAAATCATCTCCTGGGATCTACATAATCCTCTTCTAAGAAACTGTATCTGTAGGTTTTTGACCAATAATTCACTTTTCTAATATAAAAAACACCAAAAACTCAGAGTTCAAAGTAATAGCAAGTAAATTATTCTTACAGCATATCAATATTTAAAAAAAAAAGATCCATATGACTGAGTTGAGTATGACTGCTTTTTTGCAAGTAAAATTCAGAGACACGAGTAGTGAAAACTGAGCTTTTACTGGTGATTCACTGAACTTAGCAGCCCACCTCAAGCGTGCAAACAAACCAATCACTTATCCAAATTTTTATGAAGGGTTACGGTACAACGTGTTTATTGATCACAAACCACCTAGAGAGAAGAAACACTGCAAAAACAGGAAGTAAAAGTACAGCTTGAAAACAGCCAAATTATATTAAAAGGCAAAAGAAAATTTGAAATTTGCCCTGTTAGAGGGCAGTTATAACTGAAGCATAAAACAAGCAACTCTACCCTCTTGTTTACAAACACAGAAACCCTCCCACATACACAATCCTAGCTCAATGATTAAATACTTGTGATTAAACATACTAAATTCATTATAACTGCTCAACCTACACACTACTTGCAGCATCACTCCTCATCTGTCATCCAGAAGATGTCAGCTATCTAACTACCTTCAATTGTTTAAAAGAACCTTGTGGAGGGTTGTCTAAGTGCCCTTCATGGCCTACATGATCTACTATTCTGCTCTATTTGTTTTCATTATCACTTACAACAAAGGTATTTCAGGTACCTTTCACAATGTGCAAGGTAGATCTACGGTTTCTTCTTCAGTTGTTACTAAATAGAATTGATAAGTGGTTGATCAAAAATTAAAAGTGTTTATAAACCAAGAAAGCGCTCTGATTAGCCCAGTAGTACTGAAGTGATAAGTAAGGACAGAAGTTACTGCTGAGAGTGTAACTCATTTCTACACATGGTACTTAATCTTTTTCCTCTCTCTCAATTACCTAGTTTTCATGTTTCATCACATTCTAAATTTTCCTTGCCATAACTCTAGAGTTCTTCACGTACACATCCAACAGTGACACTGCCCAGGTCTCAGACATATCACCACACTGAGTCTCCTAGATTTCAGTCACACCTGAGGCCAAACACAGACTGATTCAGTTTCAATTTTTCTTGGGTTGATGGTTCCCCAAAGAGCAATAGTCCACTGGGACTGATCAAGAAGAACCACATCTACCAAGGAGTAAATTTCATATATAACACATGACATACTTTTATAAGCCAAACACACACTAATATTTTAGCTATACCAACGTTTTTGTTGTTTTTGTGTGTTGGTTTTTTTTCCCTCTAACTAGCAATCAGTTCTCTTCAGAGTGTCATTGGATTCAGCAGGTACTCTCATTTCACTTGTGCTACACTATCACTGAATATACAGGCCAGTTTGGCACTTCAAAGGGAAACATTAATAGCATAGACCAAAACCAGGCAATGCATTGTGTGCAAGCATCTATTTTCCTAGCTTCAAGACTGCACTGCAAGCCCTAACCCTCACCACTCCCACATTAATTCATGTAACTAATGCTTTCCCTGAGCAGAGAACAGATGTCTAGTCAGGGAATTAACTCATTTTGTCAAGCATACAAGTCAGGAGTAGGAGTAGATCAACCATTTTGAAATACAAGTGCTACTAAATCAAACTGCCACTTGAAAAGCTAACGCAATATTCTGTTGTACAAAGTGTGTAACTATATGTGTTTACTTTAGTAGAAGAGATCAGGTATAATTATATGACCTTCCGTAGCTTATGTCAAGAGCTGGAAAATTAACACTTGGGAGAGAAAACTAAGAAGCAAAGCATGTTAAGGAGTGTTCATGCTGCAAAAAACCTCCCCAAAACCGCAGAACTGATTAGTTGGAATCACAATTTTGCTGTTTATTTACCTTCTTATTAAGCCAGTGCCACAGCTTGTCAGTGGCAGAGGGAGATGGAAGGGAAAAAAAGACAAGAACACAGTGGAAAATTATTGAAAAATGCAGTAATAGAGGGAGGGTAAAGCAATGAGAGGCAGGCAGTCACCCACAGAATGAGAATGAAATTGTTTCAGACACAAAATCAACTTGTAATAGGAAGAAAAGAGCATAAGAACTTTAACAGTAAAACATATTCTTGCATTCAGCATGCATTTTTTTTAAAACAAAGGGAGATATAACAAGTAAAAACAAACAATAATATTAACAGAGCAATCAGCAAAACCTGGTAATTATTCTGAGTGTTAACATTTCAGATTTCAGAATAGGATTTGCACTCCAAGAAGGACATGTTACTGAAACACCAAAATTTAACATGAGATACTTAATGATAACATTTATATTCCCACCCAGGCAGTTTCATTTGTTATAACACCAGAAATAATAGCAATGTTTTGAAATATTTTTTTAGTTCCACATTTGTTTTATTACAACGTTCACATTCAATGTCTCAATGGAAAGAAATCTGACATACACACAAAAACAAACTGTAGATGAAATCAACGTATGGCCTTCATTTAATTCCATCAGTTGCACAAAAGGCTCTTCATTTCTTAACAGACCATTTCCTCTCCTGTACAACTGTGCTGTTTAAATTATTTTTTATCTTTTACTAATACTCACACAAAGTACTCAAGTACACTCACTTAAGGTCTAGTTTCTACCGGACTATACTCTTAACTCTTGCTATTAGTAATCAACAGCATAACAACAAAGTGAAAAGCTTTAAGGCTATTACTCATCTGTGTGAGAAGTTAAGATAAAATAAGTTAGGTTTGCTCCTCCTTGAACACAAGAAAGGTTATTAAACTATTAATTAATCCAGAGTGAGTTTTCAACAACTGCCTGAACTTGCATTAGCTCCCAATGAAAACAAAACATTCCTAATTTAAAAAAAAAAAAAAAAACAACAAACAACAGAAAACAACACTCAATGTTAATTAATTTTTTATCAGAAGCAAGATTTACAAGGAAATATGAACACCAGGAAATCTGAAAATAAAAGGCATCACAAAGCACCCAGTTGTTTTGCTCTGTAGTTGTATGGCTTTAGTATGCTCAAAGAAAGCAGAACAGTAGTGGAAAAAGGGACAGCAAAGCTTCAAAAGCTTCATACTGATAATGTACAATTTCTTTCTATTTTCCTTCTTCACCTACAGCATAATTTATAGCAAAGGTTAGAGCTCCAGTCTCAGACAGAGCTTTTAGCAGAAAGTTTTGTTTTATTTACAAAATGTATGCCTCCTGTAATTAGTTGATCAATACATTAACAAGGACATATTGCATGCTAAAAATAAATGTTAATTAATAAAACAATTGTTAAGAGAAAATCTGGGGGGCTCTACTTGCCTATTATCTTACCAATATCTATATTTCAGCAATTCTATAAGTAGGACTATATTTAAGAATAGGTTATTAAGCTTAAAATTAACATTCTGGTCATTCAAAACAAATCAGGCTACAGTAACTTTTCCAGTTACTTACTGGAAAACCATTTATACAATATCTTATATGTCTATGAAACTAATTTCTAGGATAACAAATGCACTGGTAGAGATTCTGTCTGGCTTCTTCTTGCTTTAACTATATGCTACAGTTCGTACCTGGGGAACCAAACCTCGACTTTATTCAAAGTCCAAACACCTTACTGAAGTCCTCCAGTTATAAAATTCTAGTATGCTCTATCTAGAAGCCCTGTGCAATAATCATGTGATTTGCTGGTCTATCAGAAAGGATGCATGCAACAGTATACCAAAAACAGAGAAGTGAGTGCACATCCTCTGATTATGCTGCCTAATTACCCAGAGAATTCAATGAAGCAAAACTTTTTTCTTTTTTCTTCTTTTTTCAATTTTATCAGACTGAAGCAAACTATTAGTTCTTGACTGTTATTGAGAACATGCACGATTCTACTGAGTTGCAAGGTGAATAAACAGATGACAACAGAAACTTTTTCTCCTCCTCCTTTCTCCAGCAAATCCCTACATTTGAATCACTGAGTTCATCAGCTCCAGGGGCCAAATCTATAACTAGGGACTAATGAATACAGTAATAACACTGTTTCTATAGTCCATATTTAAACCAGATCTGCATGTATGGGCACATCCTGACCTATTGTTTAGAATGAAAATAAAAAACAATGCCCAACTTATCTCTGATAAGATCTTCTCTTCAATTCATACTTTGTCTGCGTTGCCAATAAGATAACCAGGAGCTGATGAGCAATGAACAAGAACAGCCTGCCTTTTTAAAACAAACAAACAAACAACTTTATTTTAGTTAAGAAATATATCTAACCCTACTGGCATTGCTGCCCAAATTCTTGGAGACAGGATGCATTCTTGATCCCATGTGTCACAGAACAAGCATATCCAGCAGAACTTAAAGATTACGAAAGCATTAGTGTGACAAATACTGGAAGCACACACATAACTCCAGTCACTCATCAGACAAGTGAATCACAACAGGCACAAACAAGGACAATACAATCATGCAGAATATCAAATGCATTTCTTTTAATGGCTAAAAGAGCTTGGATTGTTTTAACATACAGCACAGACACAAAAGTATGACTGTTAGCTAAAAAACAAGGGAGGGAAGATGAAGTAGTGTATTTTGTCCAAACTGTTCATTTGCTTAGACAAGAACAATATGAATATAAACTGACCTTCAGACATTTAAGCTGAAGAGTGGGAAGTTCTGGTGCACATTAGGACAAAAACCCTACCTTTTTCAAGGAAAAAAAGGCTTAATAGAATTAGGAAACATCCTTTATCATGTAGATCTGTGATAGGAAACACTAAACTCAACAACACAGGAAAGACAATACATTACTATTCTGACAATACAGTACTATTCTGTCTAGACAGCCTTCTTACTTCCAAAGTAAAGGCTTTTAGTAAAAATCTTCGTACACTGTAAACTTTTTTCCTCTTTAACATGTTACATTTTCCCACTGTCTTCTGAAAACCCCTTCAACTTGTTCATAGCTGTATTTTGAAAAGGCTTTCCTTTTTCTATTTATTCCTCAATTAACTCCATGGAACTATTATTTATTTCCTACACCCATTAACTCTTTCGTTGACCTACTGGCATCCATTTATCCATTAGATCTGGGCTCAAATGTCTCCTTTTCTTGTAGGAATTCAGAGGTATTATCTGCAGATATTGGTCCAGATGTAAATGCTTTGACAAATTTACTTACAGGGTGCAGACCTTATGTTACTGAAATTCTGACATAACAGCTTTTTCTAAAGCAAGAATAATTCAACACAACTGTCACAGAAAGTACTTAAAATTCTTAAAAACTAGCAAAACTTACAAACAAAATAATTCATCAGGTTAAGTGAAAACTTATAATTCTGAAAGGAGGAGCCTTCATAAGTTTTCTGAGCTTTCTGACTTTGCCATTTGCAGTGCACGTGGGGACGCATTCTGAAGGGGATGAGGGGAACTGGGAGGATCTCAGAAGTCTTACTCCACAGGTCTTCCCAAGTATTTTATCTATCATATTGCTTCTCCTACAAAAGAAAGCCTCCATTCTTTACCATACCACCATGTTCAACAACTTCTTGTCCATGTGGTTAGTATAAACAAATACATTCAAGCTAGCTCAGACCCTTCAGTCTGCACAACAGAAGAAGAAACATTTCATCTTTCACTTCCAAGCTCAGTAAGTTTAACTTCAAAATCTTTGCAACCAGATAAGGAGACTGAACTTAAGAAGTTTGCAGGACTCAGATAAGGAATGTTCTAAAGCTAACTCAACTTTCGTAAGTGACTTCTGTCAGGCTCTGCGTACACTGAACAAAAGTTAAATACTTCAGTGTGAATGGTGATAGAAGAGACAAGGTCTAAATTACACTGTAAGACAAATATACTTTTACACGACAGACATTTCTATTAGTGACAGATGTTCATTTTGGAGTTAAAGCGCCTCAGCAAACAGTTAACGTAGAACAAAACAGATTTTTCAGTTGCTTAAGAAAGTAAGCAGAAATACCTTACTGTCAAGCCTCAGCATGACTCTTCCAAGCCCTCTGATGGGACGCGGTGCAAGAGCTTCCTGACGTTCTTTCACAAAGTTTTCAACAAGTTGCCACCAACTTTTGCAACGTTTTGCCATGAAACTCAGAACTCCAAAATGAACCACGAGTTTTTTAAGTGCCCAAGCTGCAACCACAAGAAGGAAATAAAAGGATTAGTGATTTTCAGAGGAGCACCACAAAACTATGCGAGTATGGAAGATCTACAAAAAAGAAAGAAAAGGTTTTATTTTGCATTAGAAACCACCTTGAGAATTTTGAAGTGATTTTACTACTAATCTCCTCATTCACCTAACAGACACACTTATCTACATTGAATTCAAACTGCACAAGAACAGAAGTGCCCATGCACTGCATAATTAGGCATCTAACATTTCAGCAAGGCCTAAGATAAGCAGGTGCCAATCTGTGATTCCAGTACAGTGGGTTTATCATATGTTCATATGTACATACACAGCACAGATATCATGCTTAGAACTTATTAAAAGATTATATGTAAGAGAAGTTCTTCACTCATTCCTCGAGTTCCAGGTCTTCTATTCTGCTAAACCTACCTCTTCTATCAAGAGACTGACAACAGATCACAAAGTATACAAACCTACAACTGAAATACAACTACTGATGATTTTTGCTTTTAAACATTTAAAACATTATCTTGAGATCAGCTCTGTATCTTGGTTTGAAGATCATCACAAAAAGCTTCAGAAAAATCTACACTGCTCCTCAAAACTAGATAAAAGAAATAGGTCACAGAATGGTTTGGGTTGGAAGAGACCTTTAAGATCATCTAGTTCCAGCCCCCTGCAACAGGCAGGGACACCTCCCACTAGACCAGGCTGCTCACAGCACCATCCAGCCTGGCTTTCAATGCTTCCAGGGAGGGGGCATCCACAGCTGCTCCGGGCAACCTGCTCCAGTGCCTCACCACCCTCACAGTATTTTCTCCTAATACCTACCCTCTGCCACTTTAAAATCATTTCCCCTTGCTCTTTGCTGTCTGCCCTTCTAAAAAGTCCGTCTCCAGCTTTCTTGCAGGCCCCCTTCAAGTACTGGAAGGCCACTATAAAGCCCACTCAGAGCCTTCTCCAGGCTGAAGAGCCCCAGCTCCCTCAGCCTGCCCTTGTAGGAGACATGCTCCACCCCTCTGATTATTTTCATGGCCCTCCTCTGGACCCACTCGATGAACAACTCTTCCCTTTCCTTTTGAAAAGAAGCGTTTTGCTATCACAGATAGCTTCTCTCCGATATTCCTAATGTGGATCCACTGTACTTAACAACATTAGAAGTCTAGCATTACAGTTCAGGAAAAAAAACACACAGGTATCTGTTTACCTCCAATAAGATACTGCCCAGAAACTTCCACATAAGTTTTTTTCTAAGACATCTCTGTTCTCCTTGCTTACTGAGTATTTACTCAAAAACTAGTAAAAAAAAAAAATCACGATAAAGAATGTGAAAGCAAAGAAAGAATGCCACATACAAAACTTTCCTCAGAAGCTAATGGGCCTTTAATATCCTGATTTTTTTTTTGCCACATTTTTTTTTTATTCAACCTCTGTACTACAACTGATTTTACTGGAGTATCAGTGAGAACATATAAATCGCTAAAAACATAACATGATCCTATATATCATATTTACTGCAGTATTTGATACTGAACTCCCCATCACTAGATTCAAACACAGTTTTAAAAAAGATTTTCTTTCTCCAAATTAGATGCATTACTTACTGCCACACTTCCATACTACAACAATCCTACCATCATGCAAAACACTCCTTACGCTTCTACTTGGAGATATCCAAAATGACATCTGTGGCCCCAAAGGCAAACTTCTAACACCCACAGTGCATTTATCAAGGTTCCACAAAAGCCTATTTAAAGCAATTCAGGTATATGAAGAGCTCACTCAACAATTCACTGAGATTTGGTTTGCTTGCCTCTGGCACCATCATGTGGCAAATACAGGATTTAGCCTCTTAAATTAAATAATCTAGTAAGCTTTCTTACAGAGATCATCAGGTGAACAAACAGGAGAAAAGTGCAAGTGCCAACCTACAGCACTTAACTTGTAGGTTGAAGCTTTGTATGACAGAATGCCACTGATGGTAAATACACTGATGGCAAACCAGGGAAAGTTTGCATTTTCAAGAAGCAAGTGACACATTTGAAACGGCATTCTAAACTTTTGCTCGTATTTAAACACAAACATTTGAACAGTATCTTTTAAAGTAACTGACTGCACACTTTCTGCAAATGGGATATCAGCAAGTCTAACAGTCAATCACACAGCTGAAATTACAGTAGGATAAAGAGTCGAGAGAAAAAGTGAAATATATATTTGACAGAACAAGCAAGCAAATGAAAGACCTTAAGGCAAGACAATACCAGGCTGACATCACTGAGCAAATGCTACAGAGTGTTCCACAATTTGGTTTATTGCTTAGCTTTTCAATTCAAAAGTCATCCTTTCACCTTTTCATTTTGTGGAATAATTACTTTCTGTCCTCTACATCAAGCAATTTTAAGAGCATCTCATTCCACTGAATGAAAAATCATTTCAAGGAAAAACATTAATGGTTGCAAGATATTACTAATAATCTAAATCCTGTTTCACATGCATCCTTTCTACTAGTGTGAGTTACGCTACCAAAAGTAACCCCTTCAAACTTCAAGATTTGTTGTTGATGACATTTGTTCTTAAACACACTAGAAGCAATCTCCTCCAGGTCTCTGAATTTAAGTATATTTATCAGCCTTAAACTTGGAAAGTTGCAAGAAAACTTGCTTTATATGCCCTGCTATTTTCCACTACTACGTATTTTTAATACCACTTCTCTTTTATTAAACTGGGTTTATTCTTATCTGCTTTCTCACACTTGATGTGATCCACTGGTATAATTTCAGCTCTGTTCATCATTATACTGCCTTCTCATAACATTTTTGTGGTGATAGAGTTACATTCATTGTCTACAGCTAAGAAAAAGCACTTACTGCCCAGTGTTTCTCATAAGACAGCAGGTCACAAAACATTCTCAAAATTAATTTCTATTTTGGCTTGAGTTTATTGCTCAGGTAGCCGATTTAACCTTAGGGACTGGCAACAGCAGTATTCATCCATTTCAATTACAGATTTGCACTCTCATCTAAATTTGTCTGGATCAAGCTTACAACCAACCACCGTTGTCTGCCTAACTGCAAAATTATTGTGCCCATTTTCCCCTCCCACACAAGCAGTTATTTCCAACTATTACACCACCCTTGAGATTTTTAGGAAACTGGAGAGTCTATAATGTCTTTGTGTACCAGGTATCAGAGTGGCCTCCATAGAAAGAGACCAGGGAAGAGTACGAGGTGGTTCTAGCCAGCTTCTCAACAGGCCTAGAGCAGACCACAGCTGAGCCACATGTGCTGCCTCCACGAAAGCATTTTTAAGGAAGAGCAGAAAATGCTAGAGGAGAGGAGGAAGGAACATAGAAGAGAAGAGGGAGGAAATGAACAGAGAGGAGGAAGGAACAAGAAGGGCAGAGGAGCAGAAGTGCCCCATTAGAGAGCAGGTGCACCAGAGGGACTGCGGTGCTAGCCTACATGCCTCAGTGGGGGCAACACAGCCTACGGATAAGCCTACACTGAAGCACAGGGAAAGAGTAAGCAGCTTTGTGGTACTTTTGCTGCTTGCTGGACTCACCCACAAAATATGGAAAAGGGGTAAATAGTATTAGATGCATTAAAAATGCTGATAGTTAATGTTTAGAGAAAAGCCAAAAGAAATCAGGGAACTCACTTTGTTTACAGTTGGGGAATGAACAATTTAGATTTACAACAGGCCAGACTTATTTCCAGAGTTCCTATCTTCCCTATCTACCCTCCAAGAAAGGCTACTGGAGTGGCATTCAGCTTATAAATCACTTCCTCAGACAGCTATCAAATATTCCATTCTTCTTGATATGTAACAGAACAGATGCACAGACGTGAAGTGACAAAGCCAACTAGCCCGAGAGCTAGAATTAGAATCAAATTTATCTTGTGATTTGCTCACAGAATTTAGCAACATATTTTTAATGGAAATTAAAATAGATGTATGAGCTGTACTTCAACAGTGAATAACAGCAAAAATATTTTCTGTGAATACGTACAGAAACATTAAAGAGAAGACATCAAAAGGAAGAAAACAAAAGTACTCCAAACCAAAAGCATTCCTACAATCTAAGGTGTGGCACTAAATTGTTCCAGGTAACGTACATATTAACAACAATCAACAGACAAAGCAATTTTACAATGACAGCTGTCCACTACACGGCAACAGACAGCCCACATTAATCCTATTAGAAACTACAGTTCATAGATAACATTGATGTTTTTGAACTCTGAACACCTGAAAATAGAAAGTCATTAAAAAGCTTTAAACTTTAAAAAGCTGTATAAGCCTATAGACCTTTTCTTTTACTTCACTTTACACAAAGTCTACAGCTATCCAAAGTCATCACTTAAAAAAACACGCACAGTAATTTTATTACTACCTGCAAAAGGCACTGGCAATAGCTGCACAATCCATAAATTTAGCCAGATCTGGACAATAACAATTGCCCACACAAGTGTAACGAAGTAAACATCACTAGTCTTCTTTTTTTTAAGAAAAGAACCAATCTCAGGTCTTTGTCTGTTCCCAGAAGAGGACGCAGAGGAGAAAGATGACGAAGCTTGTGGAGGTGGATCACCTTCTGTGGCAGCTAAAACAAACAAAAGCAAAGAAGTGGAAGTTATCACATTAATCTCCACCGCAGAACAGAATATTGCTCCCTACAGCCAGCTTATCCTGTTGATGATTTTGTGTTGTTGCTATTTTTATTTCTTTGTAATTTCACTAGATGACAGGAACAGCTTTCACACCGATCTGTGACTTGAAAAGCTAGAACAGGGCTGCACAGGCTTTCCCAAATCACGCATCACCATGTCAGACAGTACAGGGAGGAACAGAAAAAGAGATGCTACAGCCTCTAAGAGGCCTCTTATTGCCACACATTAATTGCAAGCTAGATGTACTTTAGCAAATAACCACAAAACTCTGGAAACCTCAGGAAAACAGAAATTTTTGTATTAATCTTTTCAAGGACTCCTTTAAAAGAAACTCCTTTAAACAAAATGCACAAACAAAATGAGAATCTTAAAGAGTGTCTTCAGGTTCTGTAAAACCTTATTAAATGCAGTCCATAACGTCTTTGTAGATGAGAAGATAGGAAACTCTGTATTTGTCCTTTTTCTATTGTGAAGGGAAAGAACAGCAGCATTCACAAGCCAAAAAAATACAAAACTGGCTAACTGCCTCAATAACAAAAAACAGAACAAAACAAAGAAAAAAAAAATAAAAATAAAAATAAAAAAGACACCTTTGTGAAACCGCTGTAGTTTGCTTCCAGCTAAGAGGGAACTTAACAATTTGAAAACAGAAAAGAAGTTGTCTTGAAGAGGAAAAGAAATTAAAACTAACGCGTAAGTTAAAAAAGAAAAAAAAAAACCAGCAATAAAGAAAACCACAACTATTTACACTATAGATCTGTGGGAGACTGACTCTTAACTGTATGTTCAAAATCCAGGCAAAAAAACACCACCCACTTCCAAAATTAAATGTAAGAAAGAGCAATAAAAAGAAGGCTGCCACACAATGCTCCATTCTGAAATTTCAGGATACGACCATGGTGTTCTGTGCTTATTTTCATAGTAGTCTTGTAAAATGTAGAAATAAAGATGAGAAAAGAGTAAATTGTCCACAGTCATTTTCATATTTAAAAAACAAGTCTGTTTTCAAGTACAGTTTACACTGACATATTTAAAATTTGGAAGGGTGTTTGTTTCAACAACAGATTTCTGAAGAGATTGCTCTACATCAACTGTTTTTTACCCAACTGCTGAAGTAACTTCTTAGCTTCACAAAAGGCACTCTTTAGACATTCTTAACATAACATGCTCAAAGGATTCTCTCTTGCACACTCACTATGTTTCCTCCTCTTCACAATTCCCTCATTACAGAGGATATAAAGAACATCCTGTGTTCAAGTAGACCACTCAGACACAACCAATTTCAAGCAGATGCTTTGGAAGCTTATATTCTGTCAAGTTGAATAACCTGTTTCACAGGAAATTGATGAAACCTTTTGGTTGTCAGGTCTCCATAATAGCTTATTTTTCAAGTATCCCACGCCATTCCATAAAGGCGTACTCAGAAAAATGACGGTAAAGCTCAAAACCAGTGATGGATATCTGAACATCCTCTTTGCAACATTTTGAAGCCATTTCTTATAGACTTCTATTGTTGCAAGTGAAACCTCATGACTCAAGCTACATCCTCAAGTAAACTCACTAAAGGAAAGACATTCATCATGCCAGCTGAAAAAGACAGTGAAGTCTTTTTGTCACTGCGATGTACAGAAATTTTATTCTTCTCTGCCAGTACCTGCTCCAGTTATATCTTGTAACAGACAACAAATCAAAGAGAAGAGTAAACAAAGTAAATAAAATAATAAAGGCAAGGAAAAAATGCCCTCATTCTGAAAATAAAATTTGCTGGTTAGGTTTTCAACATGCACAGACAGCCACATACTATAACTTGAAAGCTGTTTTTTATATATCGCCTTCTTAGCATTTTTTTCAAAACAGATAAATCACTTTGATAAAGTACAAATGTGCTATTTTGATACAAATGAAAAACAGAGGGCCCACTTTGAAATTTGTTCTTTATTCCCCCTAATTTCATGCTGTCAGAGCAAATTTAAATGTCTTCTTACAGAGAATTCAGTCACCTGAGGGTTGTGAAGAACGTTCACTACTGAATTCATCTTCTGTCACGGAAATTGCCATGGCAATTGTTGAAGCAGCAATGGAAATCATCTGACCAGGAAGCTCTGCCCCTGTAAAATATATGCGTATGTAATTTAAGAAAAAAGAAAAACAAAAAACTCAAGTCTTAAGATGCTTTACGTGTTTCTTGATATCCATTGAAGCTTTGAAATAAATTATACTAACAGATACTGTTAGTTTTTAATATGTCTTATCTATAGTCAATGTTATCAAACACGAATGAATGCTATTAATTTTAGTACTACAACTGGAGGCAAAACACAAAAGCAGTTATTTACAGTTCCCTTGCTAGAGAGCTGCTACTGATGAAGTCATTTGCAGTTGCTGACAGTTCAGCTAATCTAAAAATCTCTACAGCAGATAGTTTTACTAACCAAGATGATGATGACGTTCAAGAAAACAGTAACAGCAAAACAGGAAAGAGGTTTCCTAAAGCAGCCATTCAACTATTACTGGATAGGAACAGATTACACTTGTTTATATCCAAAACTGATTTGCAACAGGAGAAAATTATTTTTTCTCGAAGTCTAAACACAAACCATAAAACACACATTAACCAGAAACAGATAGGAGAAGCTTGCTGGATGGAGTTGTCTCAATTTCTCTCACACACAGTATTACAAGAGCTATTAAACCCACACTGATCTCTTCCTTCAAGATTAGCCTTTGATTCCCTTTTTCCTGGGCTTTCTTTATGCTTGAGGCTTTATATAGGATTCTCTAGTGTTAAATTATAGAAATATATTCTCAGCTGTAGTTAAGGGGGATGGAGCTTGATAACGAGTCGCTACTTTGCTATGAAAAGGAAACTATCCATTTCAAAGATTTTCTGTAAAAAACTGAAGATTCACTTCCGTCCACATAAACCACCTTGTTATAAATGTGCTAAAATCTTCCAGTAAATTCTTCCAATCGACATGATATTGAATTTACAGTAATATAATCCCTGTTCTCAACTTCACAGAGATAGAGATTCACTTCTTACCAGAAGATTCCTTTCCATTCTGCTGGTCATGCAACATGCCTACAGTCATCAGAACAACTATAACCAGGAACACAGGAATTCTCCAGCAGCCTGCCACAGAAGCTGAAAAAGATGGCATTTTTAAACAACAAAAATTAGACTATTAATAATCACTACATTTAGGAAAACCAAGGTAAGCACCCCACTAACGAAGAAAAAACTAGGCAGAAACTGTCATAAAACAATGACAGTTAAAACAAATAAAACATGATTCTTGCATTCCCATGGAGGAATAAGAAAAGCAGGTGAGCAAGTTTCTCTATTAATAAGCCAAGCTGTTACCATGCTGTGACTCTAAACTATGCTGATACATCTAAAATTACATTAAGATATACATGAAGTAAAAACATTTTAGAAATCAGAGGCAAACCAAATCCCCCTTCCTAAAAAGAAATGGATCTATTTTAGATCTCTAGAGTGGTTACCAAGCAGTGCCTTCTTGGGTTTCAACTTTTTATCTAGTATTTCCAGAAAATACAAGACTACAAAACATAAGCTAATGCAAAATTGCTACCTGCAGCTACAAACCTCAGCAAAGCATGTCTATGTGTTCATCACAATCCCTGAAACTTGCTGCTAAAGCAAAGTAAATCACGAATACGTTCTGAAACCCTTCATTATTATAGTCTTTTATTATTTGCTCAACACTGTCACCATAAACTCATATGATAATGTAATCTGACATTCTTAAACATGTAAAATCAATTACTACAGTCATATTCTATCATAATCTTATATTTGCATCACAGATTACACAGACTACCGATAAATTTATTTGCTACTTTTGATATAGACTTGCTTAATGACTGCTGACACAGATGGGCTTTCTTGCTTCTAGTACTACTATTAAACGTATTTTACATATGGACACAATAGAAAAATAATTTGTTACTCACCTAAGTGAAAGAGCAGCATGATCCACACAGGGACAGAGACTGCTTTCAGGTAACGCTCGGTGCTTATATTCCACTTGAATGAAACCATCAACAGGTAACCAACTACCAATGTCCATATCTGTAAGAAAAAGACACACAGGTATGTACACATACACACAATACAGCTGTAATTGTGCACACACACTTCTAGCTGCTGTAGTGAGCAGCTTGATGTCAGGTTCCAATTCTGAAATGTAGGCTTCTTAAAGAAGGATCAAGCACAGGACTTCAGCCCGCATGCAAGAGGAGTGCAAAGTCGGTACTAAGTGAAAGGAGATAAGGCCACACATGCCTTTGGCCTGACATCAGTACGGTCTGAACGTGAGAGGGAATACTCTTTGCTTGACAGAAACCCTGAAGGAGGTTATCCAGCAGAATCCAAGCACCTGCTCTGGAACTACTAGGGAAAGATCAGAGTCTAAATGTACAGGACCAGAAGCAGCACCAGTGAGGCTTTAGGGGACACAGAGCCAGCAGAGCACCACTCAGTCCACCACAGCACAACTTGCCAGCTTCTGCGCTCCAGCTCAAAGAAATAACGGGGCTTTATATCAAAGACTGTCATTAGGAAGGACAAAAAAAAACACAAAAACAAAAAAACGCTTCTCCCCAGCAGCTTTCATTCACAGAAGTCATGACTTTAAAACTCGTCACATGAAATTTTATCAAAACTCATTTTACTGAAGCCATAAAATGGTTCTGCAGTAAAAAATTAAGTACCACTACTTTGGTTATGCTACCTGTAAAAAGCAGGTATAAATCTGCTTATCAGATTAATGACATGAGAGAGAGAATTCTATAATTAAATCTTGAAGAATTTAAGCTTAAAAATGATGAAAAGAAGAAAGCAGAAACCATAAAAGGCTGCAGGAGATAGCTGATGCACAGTAGAGATGAAATAAGTATGAAAACCTGCAGAAAGTTTCAATAGTGCGTTCTCCTTAAATATGCCTCATATGTGTGAGATACTTCTGCCTCAAATTCAACAAACATTCTCTGACTCCCTATCCATAACTGGCTAAGAAAACCTTTGAATTCCCATTCATAAATTCATAAATCCCAACAAAGCTTGAACAGAGCTGCTATTAACTGCATTTGCTGAATCAGACTTCACTGCAAAAGCTAAGAATGCACTGGCAGAGGCAGAGAACAAGCAATTAGGCAGAAAAGCAGAACACAGCGAATGAATGAGCATTCACCTCTATTCTGCTTTATGACACGGAAGAGGCAGACCCTCAGTGAAGGAGTCTGTGTGACTATTCCAACTAAGACTAAAGCCTAAAACTTATTAAAAGTCCTAGGCATGAAGATTTGAAATAAATAAATAAATAAATCAGGTTTGACCCACAGCAGCATGCTAAAGGCAATACAGGTTTTCAATCAAATTCATCCAGAAGTCATATTGCAGCACAACTGCAAGAGATAACTCAGTTCCAAGACAACGCCCTTCTCCTAAATGCCAGCCACACAACATCTGTGTGCACATGCCATTGGAGACAATTTTTAACTTTTAGTGACAAATTACCAACAACAGACACGCTAAGTTCAATCAATTAGATTTTCTAATGAAAAATAAACCAAGAGTGGGAGGCCAGATATGAGCCTATGGTTAACAGCCAACAAACCAAAACATGCTCCACTGCCTCTGGCTGGTTCAAGAGGTCTCACCTCAGTGATACCGTGGTGCGATCAACTCACCACCAGTTTACCTTACAGCGAAGCACCTCTCAAAACTCAGTAGCGCTTCCCTACGCTACAAGGGGCACACTGAATGGGAACTACCCCAGCCTCCTTCCAACAATTCATGGCTGAAAGCAGCTGACAGAGCAAATTAACTTACATTGACAAAGAACAGGATTTTATCCCTTTCTAACTTGGCAACAGCTTAGCTCTGATTTTTGGAATTTTTTGTTTCTTTAACTCTTTAAGTGCCTTCGTTATATAATTTTTCCCTCTTTTTTTTTCTTTTTTTTTTTTTTTTTTTTCCCCAAATGGTCTCTAAACATTTTGGCTATGAGAACAGTAACATGACCATTGCAACAACTGTCTCCATGGAAATGAAGAATAACAGACACTGTGCTTTCACTGAAATTAAGTTTAACTGTGGATACACAAGCCACCCTAACCCACAATGCACACAGATGTGATTTATGCAGGCACAGTTAACCAGGTAACTAATGCACACTCTTCAGATACTGCAAAATACAGTAGCTACCATTAACTGTTTATTAAACAGAAGTCAGTCATAGATGCCTTTCACCATCTACTCTGCATTTCAAATGCTTATTCGATCTCAATATTTACACTAATGAACAACTCCCATATATCAGCATTTAAAAGCTTTCCCTCTTCCTTCCTTCATTTATTCGCAATGTCTGAGCAGACAGAGACCTCCTTCCTCAAATCTTCCTTGCCTTTTCCAGCATCTTTGCTAAATGAACAAAAAAGTTGCTTTGCTTTCAGACATATTAAAACCAAACATATAAATAAGCTGTATACTTCTCTGAACAAACAGTTCTATTACTGCAGAGCAATTTCTGTTATTTCAGCATCCACTTTTGGGTTACAGCAGTAACTTTGAAACAGCAGATCTTTAGTTGCCTAAGCAAGTCTGAGGGGCTTCAGTTCTCTTTTAATCTCCACCTGGAGTCAAAACTACACCATAAAAAGGCTGCAGCTTTTACATTAAGCATCTCCTTTGGCGTTTTGATTTCTCTTTTTAATCTTACTGTCAGAAAGCGTAAGATTTATTAGCACATTTCAACCAATGTTAGCAAAAGACTGTTTTCAGTTCCAGTTAAAGATGGAAGAATTTAAAAATACGAGAAATGGTTTGGCTCTGGCATCTGTTTTCAATGAGAATGAGCTCTCTTTCTCCTCAACTCTATACAATAAATTCCACTACTTATTTACACAGCGCACTCTTGGTATCAGCAGGTTAATCTTTAAGGGAGAGGCTTTACAACTGAGCTCATTTAATACTTCACTGCTAGTGAAAGCAGCACTTCCCTTCTCTCCTACTGATGGAGATGCAGCCTCACCTCTCCTAGAGACCATACGATCATTACTTACTTTCAAAATCAAATTATAAATCGACAGGGGGATGTTTCCAAGCAAGCTGTCTCGAGTATATGCATATCTAGATTTCATACAAATCCCTATAAAAACAAGGGAATTTCATCATTTTAGGCTTTTGCAATCATCAGCAGTCAATCCCCACGCACGTAATCTTCTCAGGCACTCCATGCTTGTTTCGCAAACTTTAAAGCAGTGTTACACCAGATGATGCCAGCCAAAAAAGAGATCTTGTGACATTATTTCTAACCTCTTCCTCCTCACTGGCAAAGGAATGAATGATGGCAAAAGCTGAGCAGAAAAGTACATTCTTAAAAATTGAATCCATGTAAGGCATTACATGTGTCAATAAAAGCCAACTCTCTGCCATGACAAACATCACAATGTTTTCTTCATCTAATTGAAAATGTTTTTCTAAACAAAAAAAAAAAAAAGATAACAAGGTAAGTGAGGAATTATGGACCCATCATTTTTATTCCAGTTTTCAGAACTGAAATTGCCCCTTTCAGCCCAAACCATTCTGTGATAACAACAGATATTTTAAATATTACCTAAGCAAGTAAATGACATTGTGATTTTTTCTAAAAAAGTGCAAGCAAGTGTACACCTGTGTTATTTATTCCCTGTACTACCCTCACAGGAATGGAAATTTGCATCTGTTCTGCTTCTAGAACCTCCAGTTATGATATATAACCATTTAAATACATTGGATTTTAACATGCCATGACTTTTAAACCAGATGAAGCAGAAGCCTGGTGCTCAGCAAAATTCCAACTTTCTGAGGTGACTCAACTAGGAACTTACAATTGCAATTCTGAGTCAGGAAGGAACTGACCTTCGAAAATCAATACTGTCCCGCACGAGTTAAAAGCATTTTCCATGTCTTCTGCAACATTTCCTGTGTCATGAATGTAAGGAAATACACTACACTAAGATACAGAAATCTGCAGCTCTGGGTGCTAACAATTCCCTCCTACAATTCACGTTTCCTATTTCAGTGGAAAAATTACTTATGAGAATCTTTGATAACAAAAAGCTATTCAGGAATCAAACTTTTTCCCCAGATAGAGAGTGTCTCGTGATGCCACTGTAACCAAAGATGTACCTTTGATTTATGTTAACTTCTTCTTGTTTTATTCCACAGAGCGCAGCTAAAGTTGGTCAGCTCTATACCAACATTCCTTTCAGAAGTGGAACAAAATAAATACTACTGTGTTCAAATAATAAATACAAAGAAATATCCATCTTTACGTGGCGTCCATCACTAGGCTCAAGACTTGCATCAGCTTCAGGCCTGTAAATCACTTCAGGCATGTAAATCTAAGCAGACTAATATGTCTTTTCAGAATAGGCAAGTCCTGGAACATTCTCCCAAAGCTGAGGCGGATATGGAAGAAAAGGTGGAAAACACTATGAACAGCCTAGTTTTTTCCTGCTCCTCTCTATCTTGTTTTAAATAGGACACTACAAAGTTATCTCTACCATGTTTTGATAACAAACCTGAACTTTGGTTTTGGTAGCACGCGTTTACAGTCACTTCCTGACTGGCTGACTTTACAGGTTGTCACACCAAAATACCAAAAGGATGATTACAAACGGCAAAAAGAATACTTCAAAAATCAGAACTGCATTTTTCTCACTTATAGTTATGCCAACATTCTAGTCAGATTTAACCCTCTCCTTTGCTAAAAGAGAAATTGCCCAGTAGGTGAACTCTGCAAAATACAGACGCTCTTTCTTCTCTGCAAGTGATCCCCAACAGCACTACAGAAGCAGAACATTATAGATGCCTGCAACCCCAAATGTTTGTCAGGAAGCACATTTGAGTATTTCAGTCTGACACGGATGCCTTAAGGACTGCTGACACCTAGCGCCAGCACAGTGGTGTTAGCCCTGGTGGATGTCTTTGACAGTTCCTTGACAGACAGAATTAGACAATCGACAGGCTAAGACATACAGCACCTTCTTAGGCAGTACGCCGTCCAACGTACTGGTCACGGAAAACCCTATTTCCAGATTTACCCAGCACTGTAGTGAGGAAAGGACCAATTAGGTCCTCTTACTGCATGCTACTAGCATAAAATGAGTTGTACCCAGTGTGTTCAGATACAGCCCAGCTAACAGTTTCAGACACCTACAGTTACACACACACAGAAGACAGACAAGACATATTTCTGAACCTCATCAATAACTTACGACAAACCACAGAAAAAAGATTAGCCATAGGACAAAGATCTTGACAGCCCCATAACCAAATTCACCCTGGAGAATCCTGGCCATTATTACCACATCGGATTTAATTTACTCAGAAGATAAACGTCAGAGTCAATGCAGAAGGGCTGTATAATTCATTTCATCCGCTGGGATGTTTATGGGAAACTAAGCATTTTCTAAATAAACACAAGCATTTGACTCCCAGTGATAGATAAATAAATAAATAAATAGAACCAAGAGCATTTCCTGTACAGCACTGCAACTGCAGAACATCAGGATAAAGTAACTTGAATTGTCGTCACAGAGCAGAAAAATTTTTTGTGCCTTAGTATAGAGCTGGATACAAGATCCCTCTTACAAAGCTACAGTGGACACAGCAGTCCAAGATTAGTCTTTAAACAGTGCGAGAACTCTGAGGGCAACTACTGAAATTGGTGTAGCATATAAACAGGTATACATGAGTATATATATAGATATATATATGTATATAAACACGGCATCATCAGTCTGCTACAGAACAAACTCCTCCCCGTTTCAAAAAACATACAGGAAAACCTTGTTCTTCCTATTAGGTTACTTGATGTTCACGTAGAGCACATATCCTCTACGTAACAGGCCCATCAGTCTCCTCTATTTCTCAAGCAAGCTTTTTCAAAGAAGGTGCATTAACTGTACAGCGAAAAAGGAAAGGAGATGGTGGGAAAGTGACGCTTATAGACTAGCCTAAGATCCTGGGCTTATTCTCCAAAAGCAGGATTTTACAACTACTTAAAGAATGGAGCCTATCATGATGGGATCTAGGATTCCCAACTCAAATTGCAGAAGTGACAAAGAAATACCAGACAGGAATGCAACCATTTCTCAATCTTCATTCATCAACACTGTGAATGGCTTTTCCAGATTTGAGGACAACAGCACTAGAAATCTCTGCAGTGTACTGGTGCCAAGATGCAGTTTTCTATGTCACTATCACATGCTACTCCTGCATTTGGAGAACACTGTTCTGGAAATAAGAAATTTCATTTCTGTATCATGGCTTAGTAGGTATCATACTTTTAGAACACTAAATGGTACCCAAATAAACCATAATTTTCTCAGTGAAATTCTAACAACAGACACTTCTCACTCCCCTAGTACAGCAGGGGGAACCAGAAAGGTAGGAGAGAACAGTGGACGTTCATCCTCTCTGCAACTAGCAGGGGCAGCCACGTGGTGCAAAGCTCCCAGTGAAAATAACTTTACACCTTTGCTGGACAGAATTGCATGTGCCTGGAGCACAAACAATCACAGTTTGTAAGATAAAAGCTGCCATAAACAACTGCACACTGCTACCCAGATGCAGCTCTCACTGTCAAAACCAGCCACACTGCAACAGGCATTACTGTATCTTTTTTAAGCTTTTACTAAATTATTTATACATTATGTTTCTGGCAAAAAAAAAAAAAAAAAAAAAAAAAAGTGTGCCCTACTGGATAAGAGAAAAAAAATTATTTCTTCTATATTAAGTTGTTGTGTACTGAAGTATTTCCAAACACGGAAATCTGGATTGGCTTAGCAGGCTGCTAAAATTAAGGGCAAAAAATGAGATGACCATCCCTTTTGCTTATCACAGAGTATCTACTAACAAATTTTCATGCACAATAATATAGAGAAAGAACCATTCAAATCCCAGAGAACAATGGAGCAAACTGACTTGCAATATGCAAAACTCCTGTGTAGCTAGCAAGCAGGCCATGCACATGCAAACATGGTCCTGCGATCCAACATGGAAATGAAAACTGGAATAGGAAAACACTACAAAATGTATAGAAGATGCCTGGCTGAGCAGAGGAAATTCACAAAGGGGAGTGCTGGGGTTCTCTCTTGTACAGTGTCTCAGTAAGAGAATCAGACAGTGCCACACCTCCACGTTTCTCCAGCACCTCCAGGAACAGTGACTCCACCACCTCCCTGGGCAGCCTGCTCCAATGCCTCACCACTCCTGCAAATGTATGTTTCTTAATTACCCAACTAGAACCTCCTCTGGCACAACTTAAAGCCATCACCTTGAGTCCTATCACTAGCTAGCTTAACTGGCTAACTGGTTTGCTTAAGGAAGACCACACTTAGCTCTTCTGACGTGAACCCCATGTCCTCCCAAGGAACTTGAGGCTTTATAAGTTCTGGGAACTTCTTTTTTCTTCCCAATTAAAATCTTACAGTACTTCATCGAACAGATGTCACTTCAGAAGCACCAGCACAAAGCAGAAGAATCAGATGCAGCCGAACAAGCCTGTAGAGAGCAGGCACAGCCATGGGGTAGTGCACTACTTAACTTCTTGTAGCCTTCCCACACCAGCCATCGTTACAGTGTGATTAACCAAGTCCAAATAAGGGACTGGACTTAGCCAAGTCACACAGCCTAGCAACAACACATCTACATAAGACGTTTGCCAACCCAGAGGGAAATCTGAAGCTTAGCAAGGCAATGGCACAGCAACTGACCAAAACTTCCAGTCAGTACTGACAAGTCATGCTTGTGTTCCTTCACCACTTCACCGCAGGTAAATGGAAACGCTCGTAACTCGTCTCCTTATAAAACAGAGAACGCCTGCCTATCCTGCCTACTCAGTCTTAACCACACTCATGAGGACTAAACACATCTCCCCGACACTTTCCAGCACACGACAATAATTCGGAGCAGAAAGCCACGCGCATCCCTTCCTCCCATTTTCACACGCTCTCCAACACCACAAACGCACTGGTGTAAGCGGCTCAAACCAGCCGGCGGGACACCTGGCAGCACACACGCGCCCGCCTTACACCTCCCGCGACCTCCGCCGCGCAACAAGTGAGATGGCGCCGGGCCGCGCCCAGCCCCGCCGCCGCCCCTTCCTCCTTCCCTGCGGCCCCGCACTCACCCACTGGCTGCTGAAGTAGTCCAGCCCCTGGCAGATGAGGCGGGCGGCCTGGGCCAGCAGTACCTGCACGCCCAGGGAGCTGCCCAGGCAGTACAGCCCGTAAAGCAGCGGCCCGCCGGCGCCCAGCAGCAGCAGGAGCCGCCGGCGTCGCAGCACCTGCTCGCCCAGCGCCTCCACGCCGTAGTTGGCGAAGCAGAGAGGCAGCAGCAGCGCGGCCAGCAGCACGGGCGTGCGGGAGCGCTGCAGGCGGCCCAGCCAGCGGCGGCCCAGCGCCGTCAGCGAGCTCTTGAAGGGGTGCAGGAAGGTGCCGCACAGCACGGCCCACAGCAGCGGCCGCAGGAAGGCCTCCAGAATGAAGTAGACCAGCACGGCGGCCCCGCAACACAGCCCCGCGAACAGCAGCGCGCCCGTGTTGTAGAAGGCCTGCTTGATCGGCTTCTCCAGCCGCGGCAGCGACATCCCCGCCGCCCCGGCCGGGCCGCCCAGCGGCAGCCGCGGCGCAACCGGCGCCGCGCCCTCCGCCCCGCCGGGGCAGCCGCCC